>NC_042621.1:257605993-257940201 GCF_901001135.1 Rhinatrema bivittatum
CTCTCAGGAAGCTCAGGGTTGAAATTTGTAAAACATTACATGTTAAGTTTTTTTCACATTTTATAGGAGCTAAATCATATTTAAGGAGGCAAGTGAGTTGGGATATGATGCAATAATATGACTACTGGTGGAAGTGAGAAAAGCGACTCATATGGTATAAAATTACAAAGCTTTATCCTTGATCTCAAAAGAGAGATTTTCATAGTTAATATTTTCCATATCTTGTTAAACTTACTAGAGGGGCAAGAGGCTTAAGTGACTGGAGAAGAGCGGTGGTGGTCCTGCTTCAGAAGAGTGAGAGCAGAGAAAAGGCTGGAAACTTCAGGCCAGTTAGCATCACCTCGGTGGTGGGAAAACTAATGGAGACTCTGCTGAAGGAAAGGATAGTGAACTATCTACAATTCGGTGGGTTGCTCGATCAGAAGCAGCATGGATTCAGCAGGGGAAGGTCCTGTCAGACGAATCTAATTGATTTCTTTGATTGGGTGACTAGAGAACTGGATCAGGGAAGAGCACTCGATGTAATTTACTTGGATTTTAGCTTTTGATACTGTCCCACACAGAAGACTCATCAATAAAATGAGAAGCTTGGGAGTCAGCTCCAAGGTGTTGGCATGGATTACAAACTGGATGACGGATAGAACCTACTATCCTTTCCTTCAGCAGAGTCTCCATTAGTTTTCCCACCACCGAGGTGATGCTAACTGGCCTGAAGTTTCCAGCCTTTTCTCTGCTCTCACTCTTCTGATGGTAAATGGAACCTACTCTGAAGAGAGAATGGTGTAAAGTGGAGTGGCACAGAGATCAGTGTTGGGACTGGTTCTGTTCAACATCTTTGTGAGCGACATTGCGGAAGGGATAGAAGGTAAAGTTTGTCTATTTGTGGATGATACTAAGATCTGCAACAGAGTGGACACGCCGTAAGGAGAACAGAGAATGAGGCAGGATTTAAGGAAGCTGGAAGAGTGGTCGAAGATATGGCAGCTGGGATTCAATGCTAAGAAATGCAGAGTCATGCATCTGGGGTGTGGTATTCCAAAAGAACTATATGCATTGGGGAGTGAAGGGCTGATGTGCACTGAGCAGGAGAGAGACCTTGGGGTGATAGTGTCTAATGACCTGAAGTCGACGAAGCAGTGTGACACGGCGATAGCCAAAGCCAGAAGAATGCTAGGCTGCATAGAGAGAGGAATATCTAGCAAGAAAAGGGAAGTGATAATCCCCTTGAACAGTCCTTGGTGAGGCCTCACTTGGAGTACTTGTTCAGTTCTGGAGACCGTATCTCAAAGGAGACAGAGACAGGATGGAGGCAGTCCAGAGAAGGGTGACCAAAATGGTAGGTGGTCTCCATCGAATGACTTTTGAGGAGAGACTGAAGAACCTGAATATGTATACCCTGGAGGAGAGGAGGAGCATGGGTGATATGATACAGACCTTCAGATACTTGAAAGGTTTAAATGAACCATGGTCGTCAACAAACTTTTTCTATTGGAAACAATTTAGTAGAACTAGGGGTCACGATTTGAAACTCCAGGGAGGAAGACTTAGAACCAATGTCAGGAAATATTTCTTCACTGAGAGGGTGGTGGATGCCTGGAATACCCTTCCGGAGGAAGTGGTGAAGACTAAAACTGTGAAGGATTTCAAAAGGGCATGGGATAAACACAGTGGATCCCTAAAAGGCTAGAGGATGGGAATAAATAAAAAAGCTTAACCGGCATGAAATGGCAGTTACTACCCTTAAAAGAAACATGGGGGTAACCTGCATGGAGCAGCAGTGACTGCCTTGGGAAGCTTGCTGGGCAGACTAGATGGATTATTTTGGTCTTTTTCTGCCATCATTACTATGTTACTATGTTACATATTTCCATCTTGTAGTAACATTCAATCTCATTACCATTAATAAGAAATAGTGTGAGTGGCTAAGAAGAAACATAAATCCAGTTTCCTTCTGGTGATAACTTTTACAATATTAAATACTCCTTTCTAAAACTAGCTTCTAAATCACATCCATAGTGAGAGGTATCTGGCATTTTTAGCTATATTTTTCCATTTTTGCCAGTGTGGCAGGTAAATCTAGTATAAAAACTTGCATTTTGTCATGGTTTGTGGTATATAATAAGACTTTACTGATGTTCCTATATCTAGGATAATCTCAGTAGGATAGGCCAAAGTCTACCTCTCATTTCTATTTTCTTCAAGTAAAATTATCTTTTAAATAACAGAAGTCAATGTACTCATCTCTCTACCACATGAGATGTTTCAATGGGCAAAAAATGCTTCTATTGATGTGTATAAAATGACTGATTTATAAGTACTGAAAGGCTGGAACTGATCATATCCCAAAGATTTTTGAATATCTTCAGGAGATAATACAGAGTGTAAAGACTTTATTGCTACAAAATCTTTTACTCATCTATGCTTGTGACTTAGGATAAGCAGTTGAACCTGGCCTCTCCAGAGGGAAATAATTTGTTCCTGCAAAATGGAACTATGGAAGCATACAACCCATCCATAGTATCAGGGAAGATATTTTTAAAATGCTGCTTGGCTGTATAAGAAGAGGAATGGTCATAAAAAATGGGAGGTAATATTGTCCATGTATAGGTCCCTAGCGAGACCTCATTTGGAATACTATATATAATTCTGGAGACAACAGTTTCAAAAGGTTATAGACTGGTTGGAGTCGGTCAAGAGGGTGACTGCTAAAATGATCGGTGGTCTTCATTCTAATGTATATGGGGATAGACTTAAATATATAAACATGTATACCCTAGAGGAAAGGCGAGATAGGGACGATATGATAGAAACTTTTAAATATATCAAAGTTTTCCATGCACAGCAGGCTAGCCTCTTTCAACAGGAAATTCTAGAATGAGGGGTCATGGGATAAGGCTGAAAGGGGGGTGGGTAGACTCAGGAGTAATCTTAGGAAATATTTCTTTACAGAGAGGGTAACGGATGCATGGAATGGTTTCCCAGTGGAGGTCATGGAGACAAGAACGATATCTGAATTCAAGATAGCAAGGGATAAATAATAGAGATCTCTGAGGGAGTGTAGGCAGACAAGGCAGACAAGATGGGCCATATGGTCTTTTTCTGTCGTCATGTTTCTATGTGAGTAAAACAGTGCTTTACTTGCGGAAATGGCCTTTTAGAAAATGGCCTTCTCTATATGCAGGTATACATGCAAAGGTATCTTTCGATAAGGGCGAGCAGGAAAGGGCGAAGATCAAAAGGGCTTCAATAAAAGAGCGCTGTGAACAAAGGCGCGGCTTAATAAAAGCAACAATGAAGAAGGGCGAACCTCATAACTGTGATGAGATTAAAGGCCCGTGCTAATAAAGGTGGTGATGAATATAGGCGCCTCTAACGCCTTTATTAACACTTACCCCTTCACTTCCAGGAGTAATACTGGATATCTGGTCTTGGGCGGGACTAGCAGTAGCCCCCGACGAAAAAGAAATATCTTGTATGACCTCTCTCAAGATCTGACTCACCCTTCACACTAGGTGAGTATCCATCGGGCCATTCAGTTCCTTTACTACGGGTGTAGATGCCACTATCTTGATTTTCCTTTTTTTTCCCATCGAAATGAAAAAACCTTCTCTCTCCAAAATCTTCCCCAGGGGTGTGCCCCTTTGGCGCATGGCTTTGGCTGTGCGCCGGCGGCTGCACACCATTTTGCAGATCTTAAAATAGGCACAGCTATCGTCAGGCCCGAATGACTTCAGGAGGGGCAGGAGACAGTTTTTCAAGCTCACCAGCTCTCAATCCCTCTCACCCTTGCTCCTTTCGGCATGGTTCTCCACGGTAAGGCTTCCGCTGGTCTGCCGCTGTGCAGATCTTTAAATAGGCACAGCTATCGTCTGGCCTGAATGATGTCAGGAGGGGCGGAAGACAGTTTTTCAAGCTTATCAGCTCTCAATCCTCTCTCACCCTTGCTCCTTTAGGTGCGGTTCACCACGGTAAGGCTTCCAAGTCAGCAACATTTTGAAATATACCTTTAACTCCTTCCCTCTGGTACTGGACAGGAATTAATTTCTCTCTTTATGAAACTCTACTCCTCAGGCTTTTCCTAGGTGAAAAACATCTTTGGAACCTGCATCTCCAATACCAAGAACACTCAGTCCCAAAAGGAACAAAAATGGACTTTGATTCCAAAAGGGGAAAAAAACAATATATGAGACAGAATGGGTGGAAACACTTCCTTTTCTCTCAAATGAGAAGATAGTCACTGAGGAAGACAAAGTAAAACTCCTCTGCATCGGGTCACTGACCTAGCCACTGGAGGTGAGATAGAGCGCAGCAGAATCTTCCTTACCCCTTGATATAACCTTACACAGGGAATCTTCAAATCCTTTGTGAAGGGATACTAAGTCTCTCACAGGGAAGGTTACAAAAATGAATCAAAAAGCAAACACAGCAAAAATGGATCAGACTAACAAGCTGACCCAACAAGAGTAAATCAGGAAAACCCTCTGAACTAACTGGCTAATTTTAAAAGGAACGGGCTTGCACCCATAAACGTGCATATTGACGCACGAGCGGAGATATGCTGCAATTTTTTTATGCGTAAGTACGTGCATATCATTTAAAACCCTCCTGCCGCGCATATGTGTGCACATAATCTTAAAAGGAGGCACAAGTAAATGTCCATGTGTATTTCCCCTAGGGCTTTAGTGGATTTTATGCACATATGCAGGCGGATTTTAAAACATGCTTAAGAACATAAGAACATGCCATACTGGGCCAGACCAAGGGTCCATCAAGCCCAGCAACCTGTTTCCAACAGTGGCCAATCCAGGCCATAAGAACCTGGCAAGTACCCAAAAACTAAGTCTATTTCATGTTACCGTTGCTAGTAATAGCAGTGGCTATTTTCTAAGTCAACTTAATTAATAGCAGGTAATGGACTTCTCCTCCAAGAACTTATCCAATCCTTTTTTAAACACAGCTATACTAACTGAACTAACCACGGCCACTGGCAACAAATTCCAGAGTTTAATTGTGCGTTGAGTGAAGAAGAACTTTCTCCAATCAGTTTTAAATGTGCCACATGCTAACTTCATGGAGTGCCCTCTACTCTTTCTATTATCTGAAAGACTAAATAACCGATTCACATCTACCCATTCTACACCTCTCATGATTTTAAACACCTCTATCAGATACCCCCTCAGCCATCTCTTCTCCAAGCTGAAAAGTCCTAACCTCTTTAGTGTTCTTTCCTCATAGGGGAGCTGTCCCATTCCCCTTATCATTTTGGTCGCCCTTCTCTGTACCTTCTCCATCGCAATTATATCTTTTTTGAGATGTGGCGACCAGAATTGTACACAGTATTCAAGGTGGGGTCTCACCATGGAGCGATACAGAGGCATTATGACATTTTCCATTTTATTCACCATTCCCTTCCTAATAATTCCCAACATTCTGTTTGCTTTTTTGACTGCCGCAGCACACTGAACCGACGATTTCAATGTGTTATCCACTATGATGCCTAGATCTCTTTTTTGGGTGGTAGCACCTAATATGGAACCTAACATTGTGTAACTATAGCATGGGTTATTTTTCCCTATATGCATCAGCTTGCATTTATCCACATTAAATTTCATCTGCCATTTCGATGCCCAATTTTCCAGTCTCACAAGGTCCTCCTGCAATTTATCACAATCTGCTTGTGATTTAACTACTCTGAACAATTTTGTATCATCTGCAAATTTGATTACCTCGCTCGTCATATTTCTTTCCAGATCATGTATAAATATATTGAAAAGTAAGGGTCCCAATACAGATCCCTGAAGCACTCCACTGCCCACTCACTTCCACTGAGAAAATTGTCCATTTAATCCTACTCTGTGTTTCCTGTCTTTTAGCCAGTTTGTAATCCACGAAAGGACATCGCCACCTATACCATGACATTTTACTTTTCCTAGAAGCCTCTCATGAGGAACTTTATCAAATGCCTTCTGAAAATCCAAGTATACTACATCTACCGGTTCACCTTTATCCACATGTTTATTAACTCCTTCAAAAAAGTGAAGCAGATTTGTGACACAAGACTTGCCTTGGGTAAAGCCATGCTGACTTTGTTCCGTTAAACCATGACTTTCTATATGTTCTGTGATTTTGAGGCTTAGAACACTTTCCACTATTTTTCCTGGCACTGAAGTCAGGCTAACTGGTCTGTAGTTTCCTGGATCGCCCCTGGAGCCCTTTCTAAATATTGGGGTTACATTAGCTAATAGCTATCCTCCAGTCTTCAGGTACAATAGATGATTCTAATGTTAGGTTACAAATCATTGCGTGAGGGAAAAAACAGTTTTTCAAATTAGTCCACCAGTTTGTCAAGTTCATATTGAGGTCTTCAAGACCCCTCTGGTTATTCACTTGACCCCCAAACCTTAACTCTTTGCTGAAAGCCCTAAACTGGAGATCTCCAGACTTGCTCCTCATCAGGACCAGCAGTAAAGTTACGCGGATAACATGCAGACGTGTGCCATGCTCAGCTTTTTTAAAATTAGGAGTTATGCGCATAACTCTTGGCATGTGCCATGTAATGCCCATGCCTCGCCCATTCCCCGACCCTTTTCTACCCCCTTGTCTTGATGTACATATGGGTGTGTACGTGTGTACTTCCAGCTGCTTAAAATTTGCGTTGCTTGCGAGCAACCCATTTACACAATATGTGGCCATTGTTGCACAGGCAATTCTTTTAAAATCTACCTCTGTCAGCAGAAATAATTAACTGGATGCAGGAACATCCAGCCTTCTTGAAGATTAACCACAAATCCAACTAAGAATCCACACCCTAAGATAGTAACAGAGGTTTATTACTGCTAGAACACACCATCAGAAGCTCTCACTTGAGGGCGTCAAACCCAAATCTCTCTTTACTAAATCTCTTTGATTTAGTAAAGAGATTTGATCAATTAGATAGTATATTCCTTTTGTTAAGGAAATCAAAGATTCCTTATGCTGATTATAATCTACATCTATGAGTGAAGTTCCCACTAACCATTTATGAGGGAAAAATATGATATTATGCCTATAAACATGTTACCTGTGTTTATCTTAGTCTGATGTGTATTTCAATAGAGTTAACCAAACAATTGAAATTGCCTGCAATAATCCTAAGGTATTTACAGAATTCTGTTATTTTTTTATAGCAAATCTGCTGAAAATTTCCCTTTTGACTTACTGGGGTGAGGGAAGGAATAGAATTTGACTATGCAAAATATCCTATCTCTGAGCCCCATCTCCAGTATGAGTAGCCTGCCAAACCTAGCCTTCATGCGTAGGGACCTTCGTTTTCAATTTGTATTTTATTTTGCCTAAGAATGTCAATATTAGAAAATAAAAAAGTCAATGGAAAAATAACTTTGATAGATCACACAGGAGAAAAACTGTGAAAAAGTCATTTTTCCACTGATTTCTTTTTTGTTCAAACATTGAAATTCCCAGGCAAAATAAAATACAATAGGGGCACCTTTTTAATTATTATGGCAACCCTCTCATTGTTAGTATTTCCAACAGAACAATTTACTCTCCCAGCTCAGCCTTCCTTCTGTTTTTGTGATTCTCGCTGGGAAAAGAATGTGTTCTTCTAAAACTCCCCTATAGGCTCAGGCTGAAGTCACAAGGTCGAGTAGTTCAACCCACCCTATGTCAAAGAAGAAGTGGTATCACTTTCTGGAGCCATTGGAAACTTCTTCAAAGAAGCACAAATGTTTGAGCACAGTTCATTGGCACTGTCAACGCACAGCTCATCAGAATCATTGATGAAGCAGACATTGGTGTCATTGTGCAAGATGCATTGGCATGCATGACACATAACAAATCAATGCTTGGCGCACTGGTGCATTCAACACACTGTGCACCAATGCACTCAAAGCACAACTCACCTGTGCACTTGAAACACGACACACCAGAGCACTCGACACTTGATGCATTGAAGCCCTCGGTGCAAGGGGCCAGCATTCCTTCAGTGCATCTTGATACCCCAACGCATCATTCTCACAGTGCAGCAGTTCTGCTACCACATGACCGATCACTGCACAGTGCAAGAACACATGGTGCCGGGGCCCCTTCCAGGCTAACGATCTTGATGCAACCAACACATTTTATTTATTTATTTAAAATCTTTTCTATAGCATCGTTAAGTTAAATACCATCACAACGGTTTACAGGAAGGCACATAAAATAATGATGATAAATGTATAGGAACATACATTCTAGACAGGTGCCATTAAGATTCGGTTACATAGTTTTATGATCAATACTATTTGGTGAATGTGATAAATCTTGTCCTTTTATACAGATATCATTTTATTTACAAGTATAATTTTATAAGCTGTATATTTTATATTAGCAGCAAGGTAAAATAATAAAATGCGCACAAATTAGGTGCTGTGTGCAGATGTTCTACTGCCTGTCCCCTTCTACTTTCTATTCCCCATCTCTTTGTGATAAGCTTGTTTAAAAAGCCAAGTTTTTAAACTTTTTAAAAAAAGATTTGATGTCTCTTTGTAATTTGATCTCTAGTGGCATGGTGTTCCATAGAATAGGTCCTGCTATGATAATGCCCGTTCTCTAACTTGGGTTAGTCTTGCTGTTCTGATTGAAGGGATGGTTAGGAGTGGTTTGTTAGCTGATCTCAGGTTTCTATGTGGGACATGTACATGTAGTGCTGTGTTCAGCCATTCTGCTTTTTCATTATGTATTAATTTGTGTATGGTGCATAGTGTTTTGTACTGAATTCTTTGCTCAATGGGTAACCAGTGTAATTCTGCTAGAGTTTTGGTAATGTGGTCTCTTTTTCTTTTACCTGTCAGAATTCTTGCTGCAGTGTTTTGTAGTATTTGGAGTGGTCTTAGCGTTGTGTAAGGTAATCCTAATAGTAATGCGTTGCAGTAATCAGTGCTTGCAAATATTAAAGTTTGTAGCACTGTTTGGAAGTTTGTAGTTGTTAGTAGTGGTTTTAATCTCCTGAGGATCATGAGCTTTGCATAGCCTTCCTTTACTTTTAAAGATATGTGTTGTTTCATGCTGAGTTCTGTGTCTATTATTACTCCGAGGTTCCATACTTTCTCTGATAATTCTATTTTCTGGTTATTTTTAAGCATAATTGTGTTTTGATTGACCTCAATATTCTTTCGTTCTAAGTGTAAAAATTCAGTTTTTTCAATTGTAATAACTAGCTCCATTTGGTTTAGTAGCTGTTTGATAATATCTAGGTACATGTTAGCTAGAAACATATTTTGCTCTGTACCAGCTTTCTTGATGAAGCTCAAGGGATTCCCCTCGAAACCCTCAAAGCAGCATCTTCACAGCTTCTAGACATTCAACTCCATCAAAGCAAAAGGCTCCTGTACGGCTGCAGTCAATGCATCGAACCCCGGAGTGGGGTCAGCATGCTACACTAACTACACAGCTAAATGCCAGTTTCCCCAGTTTGGGTGCAGAAGGGGATTTGTTACTTCTGCCCCCTCCAATTAAAAGAGCCTTCACTCCTTCGAAGTTACAGAAGAACATAAGAACATAAGAATTGCCATACTAGATCATACAGAGGGACTATCAGGCCCAGTATACTGTTTCCAACATTGACCATTCCAGGTCACAATACCTGGAAGGATCCCAAAGAGCAGATAGATCTCAGACTGCTAATGCACAGGGATAAGTGGTGGCTTTCCCCAAGTCTATCTGGTTAATAACAGTTTATGGACTTCTCCAGGAATGTGTCCAAAACATTTTTAAACCCAGTTATGCTAACTACCTTTATCCCAGGACAAGCAGGATGCTAGTCCTCACATATGGGTGACATCGGTAATGGAGCCCTATGTACGGAAAAACTTCTTTAAAAGTTTCCATGAAACTTTTGAATGGCACCGGAGTGCCTACTGAGCATGCCCAGCATGCCATGAAATTCCCTGCCACAGGGGTCTCCCTTCAGTCTTCTTTTTTCCGTGAAGCCGTTAGCATCGCGGGTTTAATTGGAGTCCTGAGGTGATTTTCACCTATTTCAAATTTTTGGAAAAAATTACTTCCACCGCAGGGGTTTCCCACAGTATCACCAGCGGTAACTTTTTCCGTTGTCGGTTTCCGGCTGGGACCGATATTTTTTGGGTTTCGCCGTCGACGGCTGTTCGGCGCCATGGCCTCCGGCTTAAAAAAATGCCCAAATTGTGTGAGGACAATGTCGATCACCGACCCTCACTTTGAATGTGTTCTTTGCTTAGACAAAGATCACAATATCCAAACATGTAAATCATGTGCGGAAATGACTACTAAAGGTCGTCGTCTTCGGGCCGAAAAGATGGAGCAGTTATTCAATATTCAATTGCTCCCAAGGCCTTCAACCTCAGCGCAATCTTCTCCATCCGCTTCAGTCCGTCAACTAATGCTGAAGCAGAAACGTCCGGAGGCGGGAGATGCCTCAACGCCATCCCCTTCGGTTTCATCAAAAGCATCGACCTCGGGGAGCGAAAAGCAAAAAGAAAAACACCGCCACCGGCATCGAAGACACCAGGTAACGATGACCGAGGATCCATCATCAGGCACGGCCTCGCCTGCAAAGAAACCCGGACGGGGACTGAGGCTCCGAGGCCTAGTGATCCAGGGCGATCCCCACCGATACCGGTGCCGGGCTCCGTACCTCCTCAGGGCTCTGAGGAGGTAGCGGCATCGCCAACACCGCCTCCCTCCATAGCTGCTCTGTTATCACCAGCTGTGAGAGTGGAACTTGACTCTTTTATTCGTCAAGCGGTGCAACAGGCTCTGCGTGATGCGATTCCGCCTCAGCCATCGACACCTCCATCGATGCCGATTCCATCACCGAGGGATCCAGCACCATCGATGCCGCAGACACCGACGAGGCCACGGGAACCGGTCCCGATGCCTACTCCGGTACCCTCACCGGTGCCACAGGTACCTCCACCGATACCTTCACCGGTGCCACCAGTACCTACACCGGTGCCCACACCTATACCACTGATGCCAGCACCGGTGCCCAAAGAAGATGTCTCCATGCTACATCCAGTTTTTACTAAACTGGACACACTCCTGGACATCCTCACTAATAAATTACCAGGGGAACCGATTCCAGGCCCATCTGGAGTGCCAAGACCCCCAAGGCCTTGTTCTCCTGTCTTACCACCACAACCTAGGGAGCCAGTCACTCACCATACACCACGTGAGATGCCTGTGGACACCAGTTCTGATTATTCTTCGGATGCAGAAATATTTTCAGAGCCTTCTCCACCTGATGACCACAGGAAGTCGCCTCCTGAGGACCTCTCCTTCACAAATTTTGTTAAAGAGATGGCTGAAACCATCCCCTTTCCCATTCAAACAGAGGTGGATGCACGTCAAAAGACCTTGGAGGTCCTCCAGTTTGTGGACCCTCCCAAGGAAATGCTGGCAGTCCCTGTCCATGAAGTTTTCCAGGAGCTGCAATATAGGATTTGGGAGCATCCAGGATCGGTGTCCGCAGTAAACAAAAGAGCAGAGGCAACGTACCTAGTGCAACCTATCCCAGGGTTCCAGAAAACACAGTTGCCTCACCAATCAGTGGTCGTCGAATCCGCCCAGAAAAAGGCGAAAAGACAAAAGTCCCACTCCTCTGTACCACCTGGGAAAGAGAGTAAGTTTCTGGACAACCTGGGAAGAAAAATTTATCAAGGTTCAATGCTGGTCTCAAAGATATCATCTTATCATCTATATATGAACCAGTACCAAAGGAACCTTTGGAAGCAGGTTCAAGAACTCTCTCTCTCTCTTCCTGAACAATATCAGGAATCCTTACAGGATATCATTCATAAAGGCCTCGAATCAGGTAAACATGAGGTCCGAGCCACCTATGACTGTTTCGAGACTGCTGCACGACTATCAGCATCTGGTATTGCTGCAAGAAGGTGGGCATGGCTCAAGGCCTCTGATTTACGCCCAGAGGTCCAAGAACATTTAGCAGATCTGCCTTGCTTGGGGGATAACCTTTTTGGAGAGAAGATAAAAGAAGCTGTGGCAACCCTAAAGGACTACACTAAAACATTAAAACAGTTATCTTTTCAACCACAAGAGACTCAGACTTCTACAAGGAAGTTTCCAAGGCGTGACACTCGACGGCCTTATTATCGCCCACGTCGATATTACCCCCCAGCAAGTAGGCCCAGAACTGGCCGGCCATCTCAACGCCAGCAGCCTAGACAAAGGCCTGCAAGAGCTCAACCACCTCCACAAACTGCCACTACATCTGGTTTTTGAAAAGCCCCAGAGAGCAGCAGCCAGATCAACCCATTCCCAAATACACCAGTAGGAGGTTGAATAAAATACTTCCACAGCAATTGGACCTCCATCACCACCGACCAGTGGGTGTTATCCATCACAACTCACGGTTACAGATTGGATTTCTTTACTGTCCCAAAAGAGAACCCACCACTTCCATCTTGGACAGTAAATCAACATTCCATAATTCTTCAAACAGAATTATCCACCCTTCTGAGAGCCAGGGCCATAGAACCAGTTCCTGGACCTCAAAAGGGCAGAGGATTCTACTCCAGATATTTCCTCATTCCAAAGAAAACAGGAGGCCTTCGTCCCATTCTAGACCTCAGACAACTCAACAAATTTCTCAAAAAAGAAAAATTCAGGATGGTGTCCCTAGGCACCATTCTACCTCTTCTTCAAAGGGGAGATTGGCTCTGCTCTCTGGATCTTCAAGATGCATTCGCTCACATCCCCATCTTTCCTCCTCATCGCCAATACCTGCGCTTTCGGGTACTGGATCAGCACTTTCAATACAGAGTGCTGCCATTCGGCCTTGCATCAGCACCACGAGTATTCACAAAGTGCATGGCTGCAGCAGTGGCACACCTCCACAAGCAAAGAGTGCACGTGTTCCCTTATCTGGACGATTGGCTCATCAAAAGTCAATCAAAAGAAGGAGCTCTCACTTCTCTCAAGCTCACCATCCAAGTGCTTCACTCCTTGGGATTTCTCATCAACTACCAGAAATCCCATCTGTCACCAACTCATCTTATACAGTTCATAGGTGCAGAACTGAACACTGCGATAGCAACAGCTTTTCTTCCAAGAGACCGTGCTCAAACACTTGTCCTCTTGACTCATACTCTGCGAAACCAACTTCAAGTAACAGCTCACCAGTGCCTCATTCTTCTAGGGCACATGGCTTCCACAGTTCATGTAACTCCCATGGCCAGATTGACCATGCGCCTACTGCAATGGACACTCAAAGCTCAGTGGATACAAGCCACTCAACCAATGTCCACTCCTATTCACATAACACCAGAACTCAGATCTGCACTCCTCTGGTGGACATCAATGAACAACCTGCTCAGAGGCCTACCTTTCCAGCAACCAGTTCCACAAGTGACTTTGACTACAGATGCATCCACCTT
Source organism: Rhinatrema bivittatum (assembly GCF_901001135.1). Classification (NCBI taxonomy): domain Eukaryota; kingdom Metazoa; phylum Chordata; class Amphibia; order Gymnophiona; family Rhinatrematidae; genus Rhinatrema; species Rhinatrema bivittatum. The sequence goes on from NC_042621.1 coordinate 257,619,406, forward strand.
AGGGTGGGGAGCACACATTGGTCATCTAAAGACACAGGGCAAGTGGACACAGCTCGAAGCCTCTTTTCAAATAAACTTCCTGGAGCTTCGAGCTATACGCTATGCGCTACATGCGTTCAAGGACTGCCTATCACACAAGACTGTTCTGATCCAAATGGACAACACAGTAGCCATGTGGTACATCAACAAACAAGGGGGGGACAGGTTCCTACCTCCTTTGTCAAGAAGCAGCACAGATTTGGGACTGGGCCCTGACACACTCAATTCTTCTATGGGCCACTTACCTAGCAGGCATCCACAACGGAGTAGCAGATCGCCTCAGTCGTCAGTTCCAACCGCACGAATGGTCCTTGGATCCAGCAATAGCATCCAAGATCTTCCAACGCTGGGGTCAACCGACGATAGATCTTTTTGCATCCCAGCTCAACTACAAAGTGAACAATTACTGCTCTCTACTCCAACAACAGAGCAGTCTACCAAGGGATGCATTTGCTCGCCATTGGAATTCAGGCCTGTTATACGCGTATCCACCGATACCACTCATAACCAAAATGCTAGTGAAGCTACAACAGGACAAGGGGACCATGATACTCATAGCCCCATATTGGCCTCGACAAGTATGGTTCCCCACACTGCTAGATCTATCAGTCAGGGATCCAATTCGCCTGGGAGTAGCTCCCAATCTCATAACTCAGGAACAGGGTCAGTTGCGCCATCCCAACCTTCAATCCCTGTCCCTGACAGCATGGATGTTGAAAGCTTAATCTTACAACCTCTCAACCTTCCAACCGCTATATCTCAAGTGCTGATAGCTTCCCGTAAACCTTCCACTAGAAAGAATTATTCCTACAAATGGAAACGGTTTACTTTGTGGTGCACTCAGAAAGATTTAGATCCTTTCACTTGCCCCACAACCTCACTACTAGATTATCTTTACCATCTCTCAGACTCTGGTCTTAAGACATCATCTGTAAGGGTACACTTAAGTGCAATCTCAGCTTATCATAACAAGCTGGGTGAGGCATCTATTTCAACACAGCCTCTCGTCAGTAAATTCATGAGAGGCCTAACTCACATAAAACCTCCAGTTCATTCCCCAAGCATATAATGGGACCTGAACGTAGTATTAACCAGGCTTATGCGTTCTCCATTTGAACCCATAAATACCTGTGACCTTAAATACCTTACTTGGAAAACGGTATTTCTCATAGCCATTACATCAGCTAGGAGGGTCAGCGAACTACAAGCTCTAGTAACATACAAACCTTTTACAAAGTTCGTACATGACAGAGTAGTCCTACGTACACATCCAAAATTCCTTCCTAAGGTTGTCACGGAATTTCACTTGAGCCAATCAATAGTTTTACCAACATTCTTTCCTAGGCCTCATTCCCACCAGGGTGAAAGAGCCTTACACACTTTGGACTGTAAGCGTGCGTTATCCTTCTATTTAAACCGCACAACAGCCCAAAGAAAATCCAGTCAGCTGTTTGTATCCTATGATCCAAACAAACCAGGTAAAGCAGTGGGTAAGCATACTCTGTCAAATTGGTTAGCAGATTGCATACAATTTTGTTATGAAAAAGCAGGCCTTAGTCTTCAAGGGCGAGTAAAAGCACACTCAGTCAGAGCAATGTCAACCTCAGTAGCACACCTTCGCTCTGTACCTATTATAGACATTTGCAAAGCAGCAACATGGAGTTCTCTTCACACCTTTGCAGCTCACTACTGTTTAGACAAAGAGGGAAGACAAGATTCAGCCTATGGACAATCCGTCTTAAAGAACTTGTTTCCAGTTTAATCCCAACTCCTTCTACATCCAACCTGCTGTGATCTTCGGCTGATTCATTTCATCAACAATACCTCACTGTTGCTTCACCACAAAATGACTCAGCCTCTAGCTTGCTAATCACCCATATGTGAGGACTAGCATCCTGCTTGTCCTGGGATAAAGCAAAATTGCTTACCTTGTAATAGGTGTTATCCCAGGACAGCAGGATGTAGTCCTCACGAAACCCACCCGCCACCCCGCGGAGTTGGGGCCGATATGTTTTATTATTTTATTTTTGGCTAACGCTTATTGCTACAAAACAAGACTGAAGGGAGACCCCTGTGGCAGGGAATTTCATGGCATGCTGGGCATGCTCAGTAGGCACTCCGGTGCCATTCAAAAATTTCATGGAAACTTTTAAAGAAGTTTTTCCGTACATAGGGCTCCATTACCGATGTCACCCATATGTGAGGACTACATCCTGCTGTCCTGGGATAACACCTATTACAAGGTAAGCAATTTTGCTTTACCACTTACTGAGGCAATGGATTCCAGAGCATAATTATGCATTGAGTGAAAAAGATTTTTCTTTGATTTGTTTTAAATATCTTTCTTACTAATTTAATGGCGTGACTACTAGTTTTTGTATTTTTTTGAAAGAGTAAATAACTGATTCACATTTATGCACTCTATTCCACTCATGATTTTAGAGACTTCTATCATATCCTCCCTCAACTATCTCTTCTCCAAGCTGAATAGCCCTAACCTCTATAGTCTTTTGTCACAGGGTAGCCGTTCTATGCTCTTTATCATTTTGATTGCCTTGCTTTGTACCTTTTCCAATGCAACAATATCTTTTTGGAAATGTGGGGACCAGAACTGCACACACTATTTTAGGAGCACCTTACTCATCATTCCCTATTCCAGATCATTTATAAATATATTAAAAAGCACTGGTCCCAGTACACTGTTTACCTTTCTCCACTGAGAAAACTGACCATTTACACCTACTCTCTGTTTTCTATCTTTTAATCAATTTGCAATCCATAATAGGACATTGCTTTCTATTACATGACTTTTTATTTTTTTCAGGAGTCTTTCATTGTCAAATGCCTTCTGAAAATCCACATACACATATCCACCAGCTGACCATTATCCACATGTTTATTCAATCTTTCAAAAAAATGAGACAGATTAGTGAGGCATCGTAAATCCATGTTGGCGTAAATCCATGTTGGCTGTGTCCCATTAAACCATGTCTTTCTATATGTACTGCAAGTTTGTTATTTAGAATGTTTTCTATGATTTTTCCTGGCACTGAATTCAGGTTAACTGTTCTATAGTTTCCCAGATCATCCCTGCAGCCCTTTTTAAAGCTCAGTATCACACTGGCCACCCTCCAATCCTCAGGTACAATAGACAATTTTAATGACAGATTACACATCACTTGTAATAGATCTGCAACTTCATTTTCTACTTCTTTCAGAACTCTGGGGTACAAACTATATGGACCAGGTAATTTGATACACTTTAGTTTATCAATCTGCCCTATTACAGGTTCACTGTGATTTGATTCAGTTCTTCTGAATCATCACCATTAAATACCTTGTCTGGCATGAGTACCTCTCCAGCATCCTCTTCAGTAAACACCAAAGCAAGGAATTCATTTAATTTTTCCACGATGGCCTTATCTTCCCTAAGTGCCCCCGTAACCCCTCAGTTATGTAATGATTCAGTCGACTCCCTCACAAGCTTCCTGCTTCAGATATATTTTTAAAAGTTTTTATTAGGAGTTTTTGCTTCTATGTCTAGCTTTTTTTCAAATTCTCTTTTGGCCTTCCTCATTAAGGGCCATATTTTAAAAGGGTTACGCGCATAAGGTACGCACGTAACCCTTTTAAAAGCCCCCTGTGCACGCCGAGCCTATTTTGCATAGGCTCGGTGGTGCACGCAAGCCCCGGGACGCGCGTAAGTCCCGGGGCTTCGCTAGGGGGGGCGTTTCAGGGGCATGTCAGGTGGGCGGCGCAACGATTGGGGCGTTCCCGGGGGCATGTCGGGGCTTGGTGCCAGCCCGGGGGCGTTCCGGGGGTGCGGCTGAGGCCTCCAGAACAGCCCCCGGGTCAGGAGATGGCGTGCCAGCAGCCCACTGGTGCGTGCGAGTTACGCCTGTAACTTTTAGAATAAAGGTGGGTTTTTTTTTTAGATAGGGCCGGGGGGGGGGGGGGGGGTGGATTAGGTAGGGGAAGGGAGGGGAAGGTGTGGGTGGGTGGAAGGAAAGTTCCCTCCGAGGCCGCTCCGATTTCGGAGCGGCCTCGCAGGGAACGGGCAGCGTGCGCAGGACTTGGCGCGCGCAAGGTGCACAAATGTGCACCCCCTTGTGCGCGCCGACCCCGGATTTTATAAGATACGCACGGCTATGCGCGTATCTTATAAAATCCAGCGTACTTTTGTTCGTGCCTGGTGCGCGAACAAAAGTACGCGCGTGCGCTGTTTCTTAAAATGTACCCCTCATATTTTACATCTAACTTGCCAAAGCTTATTCTTTTTCCTATTTTCTTCAGCTGGATCCTTCTTCCAATTTTTGAAAGAAGTTTTTTTTTAGCTAGAATAGCTTCTTTCACCTCACTTTTTAACCATGCTGGCAGTTATTTGGCCTTCTTTCCACTTTTTCTAATACGTGAAATACATCTGGTCTGGGCTTCCAAGATTGTATTTTTAAAGAATGTCCAGAAATAAATTTATTATGTGCTCACTTATACTTCAGAAAGCAATGCAGCAAAGACAATACACAGATAGCAACTCCCCCAAAAGAGGCGTCATCTCATCAAATCAATGATAAGGCAAAGGAGGCGGGGGGTAGGGTGGTGGTGGGGAGTTGCTTTGGTCTGACCCTTTTTGTGATTTCAAAGACTAGGGGAGAAGGGGTCAGGGTTTCCAAAAGAGTGGCAGATAGACTGTTAGTGATAATATTTTTAAGAAACTGGCAACCATGCCACACTCCCAGGAGCCTTACCACCTGTCTCCCATGCTTCTCCAGCATCTGTGCCCTGGGGAAGTGGATATAGGTGAATGATGGGGGTCTATATGTGGCACACTCTTTCAGAGCCAGCGCAAATCTATTAGGCTCCCTAGGGTGACTTTACAGACTTGTTCCTTCCTTACCACGGCCCTTCCCACACACAATTATAAATTATGCATTAATAATAACAGAGTTTATATAAAAAAGAGCCTTGTATTTGAGATAGCAGCAAGGAGGTTACATCTATGTGATGAAAGAAAATCTCAATGATGTTTCAGCAGCCATCACTGTTGCCTGCCTTGGCGGACTGTTCTTAAATAGCAGTTTCTCCTAAGCAACTGGATTTCAAGGCTTTCCATCATGCAGGCATCTTCCATGTTATAGCAGGATTTTCTTTAACCACCTAGATGCAACTCCTTACTTCTATTTTAACTACTGGGTCAGTGTATCTATACAGCTTTCTTTTGAATGTACTAACACATGTTTAAATAGTTATATATTTGAAAAGTATATTTTTGGATGGACATTTGACTTTAGTCTGTGGAAAAGTGATTTTAATGTTTTACTATAAGCATATTGATTAATAAAGAAGATGGACGTTTGAATTCGTTAAAGGTGGATAATTATAATCTATGTAACTCATATTTTTATCTATGAATCTACTGACTAGGCAGTATAAAAATCTTTTTAAATAAATAAATAGGCATTTAACACTGCCAACATCATATAGTGTAAACTTTGCACTTGATATGACTCCTGTTTAGGAAGGGGGCAGTACTGGATCTTGTACTTAAAAAGATTGAATGAGTTTTTAATGTCTAAGGGAGTCATTTTCCAAAGTGACTGCATGCGAAAAGGGACTTTTCACGTGCGATCACTAAATGGGGGCAGCGTCAAGACCAGAACAGGAGGAGTCGAGGCGGCACCGGGGCGGACGCCACGAAGACATCGCGGACAGCGAAAAGGTAAGAACCCTTTTCGCTGCCTATTTCTCACCCAATAGCACCACCTTTTATGATGGCGCTATTGGGTGCGAAAGCTGGCCTGCCCCCCGCTTCGTCCCCCACCCACCTGTACCACGCGATTCAAAGAGCCCGGCAGTATTAGTGAATCTATGCCTAAGGGGATCATCTGCATGATTTGATGTAAGATAAGAGCAAAGGCAGAAAGGGGGCATATAAAATTCAGAGTCCTGGACTTCAAGGGTATCAACTTTGTTAAAACTGGAGAGTACCTTAATGATATACTGGCAAGGTGGAAACATCTTTTTAAAGAGGAAGAACTGTGAGCTAAGTTAAAGGTGCTTTAATGAGGATGTGATGGGTTCGCTTTACTTCATGATGAAACAGAGTCATAAAATATTAAACTTGAGAACAGCCCCAGAGGGAAAAGTGAATCAAATAAACTTGGAGATGCATCAAGCCGTGAGAGGGCTCTAACGTGCATTAAACAGCATTTATCATGCGATTGAGCCCTATTGTAGCAATATTGTGCAATATACGCGATATTTTGCACAGTGGATTGAAAACTGCCACACAGTCCTGTGCTCCTCTTCTTCGCCGTGCGGCAGATTGAGAACCGCCGTGCGGCCCTACAGCTCCTTCTCTTCCCCACGCACTGGGTTGGGAACCGCCAGACATTGGCACCAGCAGCTCACCAGCAGCTCACTAGGTCTCCTACCCCCTCCAGGCCACCACCCTGTGCAAGTGCATGGCTTGTACAGTGGGTTGCACCAGCCCTGGTTGGCTGAGATAAACTATTAACTTAGAATTGCCTATTAATGAGCTACTTTGCATGGATTTGCAAAATTCATGCATGCAAAGCAGCTCATTATAATAGGAGAGGGAATTTGGGCAGGACCATGCAAAAAAAGAAGGCAGGAGAAGGAAGAAATTGGGGAAAACATAATAAAGAATGAGAAGAGGGGAGGAAATAGCAGGGGAGGGAGAGGGTGAAAAGAGCCTCTAGAGGAAGGGAGGGGGGGGAAGCTAAGATAATGAGGAAAGAGGGTGAGAAGGGAGAAAAAGCTGAGATAGTGATTCACTAAGGTGTGAGAAAATGAGAAGAATCTCTAGAGAGAGAGGAATGCGGAAGAACTGAGGTAGTATGAGAAGAGGGGTGAATATCTAGGGGGAGAGATGGAAGAAGGGGAAAAGTGGTGGAAGAGCCAAGATAGTGAGGTAAAAGGGGGGAAGAGCTGAGGTAGTGAGCCTGTGGGCTGCCTGGTGGCCCCCATCTCACCAGCAGCCAAAGTGGAATGGAGACCACCTTGCGATCCTGACCTGATCCAGGCCAAAGTGAAGAGGTGGGCCAGCAAATAGAAGAAAAGGTGAGGCCCATGTGTGTGAGATAGCATATATGTGTGTATAAAAGATTGAGCATGTTTGCGTGCATGTGTGTCTGTATGTGTGTGTGTGTGTGTGTGAGACATAAGGAGCATATGAGAGAGGTAGTTTGTGTGTGGGGGCAAAAGAGACCATATGTCAGTGTGTGTAAACATATGTATGAGAGGGGAGCATGTATGTGTGTGTGTGTGTGTATATGCATGTGTGGGAGAGAGGGACTGTGTGCAGCTGACAGAAGTATGAGTGTGTGAGCATGAATATATACGAGAGAAAGCGTGTATGAATATATGAGAGAGAGGAGAAAGTTTGTGTGCCTTTTCACTCCCACTAATCCACAACAATCTCAGGATGCCTGGAAACTGAAATTTTCCAGGTATGGTGTTAGGAGAGCGTGGACCCTTGGGCCGGTCGGGACGAGATGTTTGGAAGCTGGGGAGGACCTCAGCTACAGGTCCCAACCGGGAGGCGGCTGGATGGACAGGGTGGCTTTGAATGCTGGAACTGGACGGAGTCCTATGCGGCCAAGGACTCGGGGATGACCAGGAGGCTGGACGGCGTTGGGCCCTGGAGTCGTGATCTCTTCACCCTGGAGACCGGCGCTCCCCCGAGAGGAGCTCGTAGGAGCCCGGCTGCTGGGACTTCTGGAGATTCGCCCTGGAAGCCGGAGCCCCCCCAGGAGGAGCCCGTAAGGGCCCAGCCGCTGGGACTTAGGAGAGTCTTCAGGCCAGAGGAGCGATGAAGATCCGAGACGTAGTCCAGGGAAGAAGCAAGTCGGAGTCGAGAATGGAGCCGGGTCAAGCCAGAGGTCAGACGTCATACCAAAGCCAAAGGGAATTCCAGGAGCAGAGTCGGGGACGGAGCCGGGTCAAGCCAGAGGTCAGACATCGTACCAAAGCCAAAGGGAATTCCAGGAGCAGAGTCGGGGACGGAGCCGGGTCAAGCCAGAGGTCAGACATCGTACCAAAGCCAAAGGGAATTCCAGGAGCAGAGTCGGGGACAGAGCCGGGTCAAGATGGAGAGTGGTCAGCAGGCAAACCGGATCGGAGCGAGGAGGAGATCAGGAACGCAGCAACTGGAAGCAGGAAACCCTGGGAACCTCGTTGCAAGGCAGGGAGAGTAGGAACTGCAGGGCTTAAGTAGCCCTGCAGCGTCTGACATCACCAGCTGATCCTCGCCTATTCCCGCGCTGGCCCCTTTAAATACCGAGGCTCAGCGCGCGCGCGCGGCTAGGGGGTGGGGCCAGCCGCGGGAGGACGCCGGCTGCTGCTACGGCGCGGCAGCGCCGTACTCGGGGCCTGCACGGACCGAGAGGAGCTCGAACAAGGCCGGGACCAGGTCGTAGGTAGGTGGCGGTTCCGGGGCCGACCCGGAATCGCAACATATGGAGAGTGGGAGGGTTTGTTTTTTTTTTTAAATCCTTATTAGTTTTAATAATTTGGTTTTATTTTATGTGTCTACTGTCTTGAAATATTTTACTGGTGTTTGGGAAATTAAAAAATCAATTTATATGAGTTTTTAATTATTGGATTTTTATTCTTCTGTCTTGAAATATTTATTTTTGATATTAATATGGTTTTTACATTGTTTTTACATTGTTGCATTGTATTCAGAGTCTCGCTTGTTGCGGTTTCCGATTCAGTTTTTGTCTGCACATTTTTATTTTTTCCTGTTGATAGCAGGGCTGAATTAGCCATGCTGTCATGGGAACTGACCATCAGGACAGTTAAGCAGAGGTCAGAGTTTTGTTTCCTCTGCGGCTGCGCGTGTGTTCCCGCGCAGGAAGTAACAGATTCTCCTCAGTCTGTTTCTTTCCGTGCGCGGGATCGCACGCGGAGCTCATCTCTCCTCTGGATGTCAAAGAAACAGGGACATCCCTCTCGATTTAAGCCTTGCCCGTGCGGTAGAATCATGTCCGTCACAGACGGACACGATCTCTGCTACCACTGCCTCGGCCCACAACACATGCAGGCCGACTGTGACAAGTGCAGCAGGATGTCTCCGAGGGCCCGAAGGCAGAGGGCCCAGAAGATTCAAGACCTCCAACAGACGGTAAGTGGCTCCTATGTCCCCCCCTCCAAATCCCATTCCTTGCCGGGGCCGACTAAAATATCTGTCCCAGCGGCGAGAAGAGTGTCCTCTTTAGACTCCAAACTCTCCAGGCCTGGAGAGTCGTTGGAAAGAGGAAGGGATTTGGTCGCAGCTTTGTACCCGATGGGAAGCGGCTCCCTGGGATCTGACCCGCTGACACAGATGCACGGAGCCGGCAGAAAACGGCGCTGGGAACATTCGCCACATCGATCGACGTCGACGCACGAATCGCATAGATCGAAGCATCACCCGAAGCCGATGCATGCTTCGGTGAAGCAGACGCAAGCACTGTTGACGCCGGAGCACACACCGAAGCCGACGCAACATGCGCTGAAGCCGACGCAACATGTGTTGACGACAGAGCAAGACTAGAGGCGAAGCAGTTGGCATTGAACCTGAAGCAGCCTGCTTCAACATTGGAGCAGCCTGCTTTGGGAGAACAACAACCCATGGTGGCAACGAAGCAAAAGGAGTCGAGGCAAGAACAGCCGGTGATGAGAGGAGTACAGCCGACACCGACACCAACTTATTCACAGCCTTCGACGCAACCGAAGCATCTATTGGCGCCTTCGACACAGCAATTGACGCCACGGACACATAAGTCGACGCATAAGCGTAAGAAGCGGCATTTCTCCAGACACTCAACATCTCTGGAATCAACGCCACAATGAAAACAACACAAGGTGTACCGCCCAAGGGAACACGGCCCCTCTAAAAAAGATAGGGACTGTAGTCAACTTCAATCCAAAAGTCAAATGTCGGACAGGGATTATTCAGAGTCAACTCATGCCAGGACCTCAAGACATTCCACCACATCGGGGAGGGATGTGGTCAGTATTTCATCTTCCAGACCATATTCTTCCACATCTTCATGCTCATCTGTACAGAGTAACGTACATCCAAGGCAGGAGCACGTCAAATCCCTATCTGGAACCGATAAACCACGGGACAATGACGATCAGGTTCCAGGACCCAGTACATTACCAGTAAGGCCTGATTCACATGAGACCCCAGCCCCTCCATGAGACCCCAGCCCCTCCAGCCGTGGTCCCACGTCCGAGGATGCTTCCATCGGTGAAACAGGCTTTCTCTCATTTATCTGAGGCTTTATCAGGCTTCTTAGACTCTCTTCAATCTTCCTTTCAGTTACTGGATGTTTCCTCACCTAGTTCTCCAGAAACACAAGGTCAGGAAGAGAATCCGTCACAACCAGAGCCTTTACCAAAACCATTGGTACATGGCACGCCTGTTCCCGAACATCCATCACCGGGAGCTTCTCCTTCGTCTCACTCAACAATCTCTTCTTCAACAGGTTACCCTTCAGATCCCCCGGATCAACCACAGGAGCCTTATTCTCCTGCTGAGGATCTATCGAATCCTAACTTCTTAGATAAACTTGGCACCATCCTTCATTTAGAAGTGCAAAAGTTACCTGACCCAAGATCGGAAACACTTGGTCTCCTAAAAATCTTTGAGACTCTGGGGGAACCAGCATCACTACCCCCACAGGAGGTACTGGACACGGTACCTAAGACGTCATGGGAAACCCCACACACTCTGTCTGCGGTTTCGCAAAAGACCGATCTGAAATTCCGAATGCCAAAAGCATCTTATTATACAGTGCCACAACTTCCACACACATCCATCATGGTGGAATCTGCGATGCAACGCTAAAAAGATCGAAGTCTCACACCTCTTATCCTCCTGGAAAGGATAATCGTACCCTAGACGAATTTGGCCGAAAAATTTACCAAAATTCTATGCTAGCAGCACGAATATATACCCACCAATTCTACATGGTCCAATACATGTATGAATGTATTCAGGTAACAAAAGTTCTGCTTTCTTCCACAGCACAACCAATTCCTCAACCAATCCAAGACATGGAGGAATGCTCCAGACACCTCCTGCGGGCCGTTTATGAAGGCTTTGAAACCTCTTCGAGGGCTTCCGCTACAGGGCTGTCAGCTCGACGGGTAGCCTGGCTCAGAGCTAGTGCTATTAGGGAAGACCTTCACGACAAGCTTGCGAATTTGCCCTGTACAGGGGACAACCTCTTTGGAGAACGATTCCAGACGACTGTCGCCCAACTGAAGGAGCAGGCTGTAGCGGTACAGTCGTTAACCACACCATCGCCATTTACCTCTTCACACCGATACTTTAGTAACAATCACCGCCAACCCTTTGCTAGATGGCCATATCGTTCTTTCCAACCGTATTGGCAACCGTCATACCCTCAATATCAAAGACAACAAATGCCTCAACAACCATCACAAAATAGAAGAGGGAAACCGAGGGCCCAACGGCAGCAGACACAGCAACTGGCGGCCCCGATAAAATCCACGCAGTTTTTTTGAACCCTCAGCTACCACTACTACAGCAAGCACCCCCGGGCAGACTTCAACACTGCCTACCGGCATGGGAATCGATCACTTCAGACCAGTGGGTTCTAGAGATAATAAAACAAGGGTACCAACTCCAGTGTACCACAAAACCCCTCCTCCCTCATATACAACATCAGTCGATGCGAATCACCCTCAACTCGGCCAAGAGGTCTCCATACTTCTACAATAGCAAGCAATCCGAGTTGTACCACACACAACCCTGAACACAGGGTTTTACTCCCCATATTTCCTCATTCCAAAGAAATCGGGAGGACTTCGTCCAACCTGGATCTCCGGGACTTGAACAAATATCTGGTCAAGGAGAAGTTCAAAATGGTGTCCCTAAAATCCATTCTTCCTCTGCTACAACCAAACGATTGGATGTGCTCAATAGACTTGAAGGATGCCTATACACATATTCCCATCCACCCATCCTCGTGGCATTACCTCTGCTTTCAATACAAGCAACAACATTACCAATACAAAGTTCTCCCCTTTGGACTCTCGGCGGCCAGAGTCTTTACCAAGTAAATGGTAGTAGTGGTGGCTCACTTACGTCAGAAAGGAATGACAATCTTTCCATATCTGGACGACTGGCTCATAGTAGCGTTGAGCCCACAAATATTGATACAACACCTTCAACAGTTGATAGACTGTCTGAACGCTCTGGGCCTAATAATCAATTATCACAAATCGAACTTGAAACCCACTCAAATTCTTCAATTCATTGGTGCTCGACTAGACACGATATGCCACAAAGCATTTCTACCGGAAGACAGGAAACTCGAAATGTGTCGCCTCCTCCAAATTCTTCTCCACACACAAAAACCGACGGCATGCCAGATATTAACGGTGTTGGGTCATATGGCAGCAGCCATTTTCATGGTTCCCAATACTAGACTTCATATGCATCTTCTACAATGGTGGTTGAAGCGACAATGGAATCAATACTCGCAACCATTGCACAACCGCCTAATACTCACTGTGGAGATGGCACAGGATATCAGTTGGTGGCTCAAGAAATCCACCCTTTCCAAGGGAGCATTGTTCAACCCACCTCCTCACAATGCAGTCCTAACCACAGATGCATCTCGCAAGGGATGGGGAGCCCACCTAGACCTCCTGGAAACTCAAGGTCTATGGTCCCCGTCCGAACAACACTTGCAGATCAACCTATTGGAGCTTCGGGTGATCAGAAACGTCCTTCAAGCATTCCAGTCCCATCTAAGGGGTCGCAGAATGATGGTCTACATGGACAACCAAGTGGAAATGTTTTACGTAAACAGACAAGGAGGGTCTGGTTCATGGTCCCTTTGTCAGGAAGCCCTGCTGACCTTCCAATTAGCACATCAACATTCCATTCATCTGCAAGCAGCATACTTACCAGGAATTGCAAATTCCAGAGTGGACAGATTAAATCGGAAATTTTATCCTCACGAATGGACTCTCAACAGTGATGTAGTTCAAAGTCTTTTTTGAAAATGGGGGACTCTGACAATAGATCTCTTTGCAACAGAGGAAAATGCTCAACTTCCTCGTTTCTGCTCACTGTGGCCAACTCCCAACAGAGTAGCACAAGATGCATTCCTAATTCCATGGCAAGAACGCCTGATGTACGCTTTCCCTCCGATACCGCTCATCACAAGAACTATTCAAAAGTGTCTAACGGACCGGGTACAATTAATCCTCATAGCACCGGCGTGGCCCAGACAACCATGGTACAGTTATCTACTTTGCCTTTCCATAACAGACCCGATTCATCTGCCGAATCGGTCAGATCTCCTAATCCAACAACAAGGTACGCTTCTTCACCCACTTCACGCCTCTCTTCACTTGACGGCGTGGAGATTGAGTGGCTCTTGCTAGAAGAGCAAGGCATTTCTGCAACAGCCCAGCAAGTATTGTTGGAATCTAGGAAACAGTCAACTAGATGCAATTATGGATTCAAGTGGAAACATTATACCAATTGGTGCACATCTAACAAAATTCCCCACTTGGGCTGTTCCCCGGAGCTACTCCTGGACTACCTTTATACCTTATATGCTTCGGATCTTGCAGTCACCTCGATTAGAGTTCATCTGAGTGCAATTGCAGCTTACCATAGACCATACCAAAATCAACCTATCTCCACTCACCCATTGGTGTCTGATTTCATCAAAGGACTCACGCACCTTCGTCCGCCCATTGCTAAACCACCAGTGCCGTGGAACCTAAACATAGTATTAGAACAATTAATGTTACCACCATTTGAATCCATGGACTCTGCTCACATAAAATACTTAACCTGGAAGGTAGTATTCTTAACAGCAGTTACTTCTGCAAGAAGAGTCAGTGAATTGCAAGCCTTAGTTCACTATGCTCCATATCTACAGTTTTTCCACCAGAAAGCAGTTCTTCGAACTCACCCAACTTTCCTTCCAAAAGTAGTATCGCCCTTCCATTTAAATCAAACAATAGAATTACCAATATTCTTTCCCAAGCCTCATTCCAACAACAGGGAACATATGCTGCGTACGCTAGATTGCAAAAGGGCATTAGCATATTACAAACAAAGAACACAATCTGCTCAACGTGCTTCTCAACTTTTTGTTTCCTTTAACTCTAATGCGCCAGGTCTACCGGTGACCAAACGAACAATATCTAGCTGGATAGCTGCTATGCTAAACAAGGTAAAACTCTACCGAAGTTTCCGAACGCTCATCAAGTGCGAGCAATGTCAAAATCCATAGCACATCTTCGACACGTCTCTCTCATAGACATCTGTAAAGCAGCTATGTGGTTATCTCTTCATACCTTCACTACCCATTATTGTTTAGACCAACAATCAATGACTGATGCAAAAGTTGGTCAAGCTGTACTGCAATCCTTCTCAGAGTAAAAAAAAAAAAAGGAACAAAAGAGGACATACAACTATGCAGTGCAACAAAGGGCCGACTACCACTTCCAAGATCACGCTCAAAATGATTCAAATACGATAGCGTGATAGGGAGCTTTGGACTCTCATGACAGCATGGCTAATTCAGCCCTGTTATCAATGGGAAAAAGCAAGTTTGCTTACCGTAAACTGTGTTTCTGTAGATAGCAGAATGAATTAGCCATGCTGACCTGCCCTCCTCCCTGTTAGTTGACCATTTCTCTTATATGCATATACCTATGCTTAATTACAGACTAAGGAGAATCTGTTACTTCCTGCGCGGGAACACACGCGCAGCCACAGAGGAAACAAAACTCTGACCTCTGCTTAACAAGCTCCGCCTCCCAGGCCCTGATGGACAGTTCCCATGACAGCATGGCTAATTCATCCTGCTATCTACGGAAACACCATTTACGATAAGCAAACCTGCTTATACTTTATGGGTCTCTCTTTTTTATTCTGTATTTGGTGATGGTCTGTCTGTGTTCTGCATGTGTGACCAAGGCGAGCTATTCTGCTAGCATGTAGCTTTTGTGTAGGGTTGTATAGCTTGTTCTGTTTTCCTAATAGCAAGTGTATTGGTATTTTAGGACCATTTGCAGCATTACTTTTTAATACCTAAGGCCCAGATTTTAAAAGCCCTACATGCACCGGGCCTATTTTAAAAAAGCCTGGACACACTCCTAAAGCCCCGGGACACACGTAAGTCCCAGGGCTGAAGAAAAGGGGCAGGGCGATGGGCCCCCGGCACAGTAGCCATTTTCCGCTGTGTCAGAGGATCGCGTGCCGGCAGG
The DNA here is from genome assembly GCF_901001135.1 of Rhinatrema bivittatum. Taxonomy (NCBI): domain Eukaryota; kingdom Metazoa; phylum Chordata; class Amphibia; order Gymnophiona; family Rhinatrematidae; genus Rhinatrema; species Rhinatrema bivittatum. The sequence continues at coordinate 257,634,721 of NC_042621.1, forward strand.
CTACCGGTGTACACAACCTGCACCTGCCCTAAGGCAGGCGCAACAGGTACAACAAAGGTCGGGGGGGGGGGGGGGGTCTAGGTTAGGGCTAGGGGGCGGGGAAGGGAGGTTAGTTTAGGGAGTTGGGAAGTTCTCTCCCAGGCCGCTCCGAAATCGGAGCGGCCTGGGAGGGAACGGGGGAAGGCTGCGAGCGTCGGCGCGCGCAGGTTGCACTAACGTGCACCCCCTTGCGCACGGTGACCCCCGATTTTATAACATGCGTGCACCAGCGCGCGCATGTTTTAAAATTGCATGTCCATGTTTGTGCGCCAGGTAGCATGCACATGGACACATGCACGTAGGTCTTAAAATCTACCCCTAAGATTGTTACTGTTTGAGTGTTGGCAGTTAGTGTTGATTAGGTATAGAAGATTTACTATATTGTAATTGTTCAGTCATGGCTTTCTGAGGGGCAAGCCCACATCCAACATAAGTTACATTAGGCCAAATACTATATGGGGATTTTTGCAGGGTTTTCTGGTTGGTGCCATAGCAGTGCATGTAAACATAATATACAGGTTGCTGTAAGTGATATTTTATCTTAGAAATCTGTGCTCTGAATGTTCTTTTTAATGTAAAATCTGATTTTATAAATGTATAATTTATGAGTGTGTATGTGTGTGTGTGTGTGTAAGGGCTGGGGTGGGGAGCATGGGGACTTTAAAGTTCTCCTAGGGCATCTAATACCCTTACACTGGCCATGGATTCCAAAGGAGAGGAGATGGACCTGGGTATGGAGGAATATCAGATTGTGAAGTTTAGATTACTGGAGGGAGATGAATGAACTGTGGAACAAGGTGGGGGGAGGGGGGGACAGCGCAGTAATTCTTCACACAGGGCAGCAATAACGCTAGCACTGGCCCTGGCTTGCAGGCTGCATTCTGCACTGTTATAGGCTAGCAGGCCTTCAAATTACAGACAATATCAAGGCTTATCAAGTCAGCGCCATGGCTGAATCAATGGCTCATCTGCAAGCAGTGCCTCTTGAAGACATCTGCAATGTGGTCGTCACCAGTACATACTTTTACGTCCAATTACTGACTTGACAAGCTCTCAAAGAGTAACAGTAAATTTGGACAAAAACTTTGCGTAGCCTGTTCACCCATTTGTCTACTCTCCACAGTGAGGGTCTGGTTTGCTAATTCAGTAATAACTCCGCTACAATCCTCAGCTTGGGACTCCTCACATGTTATGGCTAATTCAGTGCTACTTATCGATGGAAAAAGCTATTTTGCTTATCATCTGTACATGGTCCAGTTTATGTACAATTCATTGAAAAGCTACAAGACATGATTCAACAGTTCCCAACTGATGCTATGGACAATTTTACTTCAGTATTACAGGAAGCAGAGAAATATGGACAACGTCTCATTTGTTCAGTTTATGTTGCATATACTTCATACAAGACTTCTGCAGTAGCCATAGAAGCTAGCAGGTTAGTATGAGTTCAGGCTTTAGGCCTTTTTGAGGATGTTCACAAAAAGCTAGCAGATGCTTCATACACAGGAGATAATCTTATTTTGGAGACAAAGTGACAGAAACAATAGTTCCCTGTACGTACCAGGATCAGTCCAGACGGTGGTTATGTCCCCCGTCCAGCAGATGGAGTCAGAACTAAAACTTCTAGGGGAGGTCCTATATAATCTCCCCTCCCCTGCCTCAATCCTCAGTATCGTTCTGACTCCAGCAGATGTGAGCAGGGGACACGGTGGTCCCCAGAACCATAGCTTAGGTTTCTAGGCCTAGTTTCAGAGGGATCAAATTTAAAAAAAAAAAAAAAGGATATTAAACCTCTTATCTAGTCAAAGTTAGTATAGAGCAGTCTGCACAGTGAGGTGCTTCTGCCCTCCCTGTCTGCCTAGTGACTTGCTGACAGGCTGCTCTAGCAGCGTCGGTCTCTTGCCTCTTTTCTTTCTCCTTCTCTGCGGGGTAAGTGTTGTGTTTTATCTTTTAGCTTACCGGGCGGTCTGACAGCCGACTGCGGGCCAGGACTCGGGGTGCACATCGGGGGCGCCAATCTCTCCCCCTTGGCCCTGTTCTTAGTCTCCCTTCCCCCCTCCTCTGTGGAGCGAGTGGACTCCCGACCCGCGGCCCTGCGACGTTACATTCCCCGGGGCCGCCAGCCTTCGAGAGGTGAGATTCCCCGAAGGTACCTTAGGGTCGGTGGGGGGGGGGGGGGGGGGTGTCAGTCCGGCTCCCGTATACCGCCTCCTCTTTTTTCCACGATCGTCGTTGCCGCGCGCACGAGTGCCCGCCCCTCCTCCGCCTCTCCTGCTTCCCTTGTCGCAGATGCAGCGCACGGCCCCCTGTGAGGCCACCGGCCGTCAGGCAGAGTTCCGGCCCCGAGAGGAGAGTCGCTCGGGCTGTACCTCCGAGGGAGAAGACAGCCCCCCTTCGGGGGAGCCCACTAGGTCACAGGATCGAGCCGGCATGAAGCGGCAGGCCCCGTTCCCGCTGAGCGTGGGAACGGTGGCCATTTTGTTTCAAGATACAGACGCCGGCTTCTCTGAGGAGGAGGCAGGAGAAACAATTGGGGCCACGCTGCTGTTTTCAACCTCTGGAGTGACATTAGATCCCACTGGACAGCTGGGGAAGGCCCCGGGGAGTGGCTCCTCGGCCTTTCCGGCTTTTTCGCCAGAATTTGTGGTATTAATGCACCGGGCCTTTCTACAGAGCAGGGACTTGCTGGGGGGGGGGGGGCGGGGGTCCTCCTCCCTCTAAGCTAGCTCGATTGGACACCGTTTTAGGGGGCAGAGTCCCCCAAGCCGGTACCCCACGTTTCGATGAGTGGCCAGGGCATTCTCGAGACCCTCCGGGGAGTCAGTCGGCGCCGCGTTCCGCCTTGGGAGGGGACGTCCCTCTGGACCCGGATGGGGAAGACTCCCTCTTGGCGACTCAGTTGCAGGGTGACGACCCGCGGGTGCTCCGCATTTTTCAGGCTGGGGAATTGTCGATCTCATTCCCCACATTCTGCAAGAGATGGATATTGACCCTCCTCCGGATCCAGTGGAGCCCGACCAGAAGGTCAAGAAGGGGGATCCTCTCCTGGCGGGCCTTCGGCCATTGGCTAAGGCGTTTCCCACACACCATACCATATTGCAGCTCATCTCCAGAGAGTGGGATGCGCCAGAATCCAACCTTAGGGTCAGCAGGGCCATGGAAAAATTGTATCCTCTTCTGTCCGACTTCCTGGAGCTTCTCAAGGTTCCTTCCGTGGATTCCGCGGTCTCGGCGGTCACCAAGCATACCACCATTCCCGTCACAGGGGGTACAGCTTTGAAGGACATTCAGGACAGGAAGCTGGAGGTATACCTAAAACAGATCTTCGAAGTCTCAGCGTTGGGAATGCAGGCTGCGATCTGCAGCTCGCTAGCACAGCGTGCGGGGCTTCGTTGGGTCCAACAGCTGCTTACTTCCCAGTCTCTGCCGGAGGCAGAGGCACAGCAAGTGGACAGGTTGGAGGCCGTCGTCACCTACGGCGCTGATGCCCTATACGATCTCCTGCGGGTTTTAGCTCGCTCGATGGTTGCAGCGGTATCGGTGCGTCAGCTCCTGTTGTTGAGAAACTGGTTGGCTGATACCTCCTCCAAGATTCGATTGGGTTCCCTTCCTTTCAAGGGCAGGTATCTTTTTGGAGAAGACTTGGATCAGATCATCAAATCTCTCAATGAGAATGTGGTCCATAAGTTACCAGAGGACCGTCCTCATTCTTCCAGACCCTTCAATTCCTCCAGAAGCAGGTATCGAAATTAGCGCCGGTCTCGGCCCACGAGGCAACAACCGCCCAGGGCACCATCCTCTCGTTCGCACACCTGGAACCGGTCCTTTCGGGGACGCCGTCACGGCAAGGATGGGCAAGGATCGGGTACCTCCCCAAAGTCCTCACAATGATGCCAGGTGGACCCACGGGTCGACTCCCCATCTGGGGGGTCGACTTGCTCTCTTCTACAAAGAGTGGGTCCAAATCACGTCGGATCAATGGGTCCTAGATATTCTAAGACACGGCTACGTCTTGCACTTTGTACACGCTCCACGAGACAGGTTCCTGTTTTCCCCGTGCGGGTCCAGGCTCAAGCAGAGAGCCATTCGACAGACCCTGGACCGTCTTTTATCTTTGGGCGCAATAGTACCGGTCGTGGCCTCTGAGCTCGGTCGAGGTCATTATTCAGTTTATTTCGTGGTTCCCAAGAAAGAAGGTTCTTTCTGGCCAATTCTGGATCTCAAGACCGTCAACAAGTCGCTCAGGGTTCCTCGGTTCCGCATGGAGACGCTTCGCTAGGTGCTGGCTGCAGTGCACCCAGGGGAATTCTTGGCTTCGCTGGATCTTACGGAAGAGTATCTTCACATCCCGATCCATCAGGCCCACCAGTGCTATCTACGTTTCAAGATCCTGGGACAGCATTTTCAGTTCCAGGCCTTACCCTTCGGACTGGCCACAGCCCCTCGGGTGTTTACCAAGGTCATGGTAGTCGTAGCGGCGGCTCTCCACAGAGAAGGAATCCTCGTGCATCCCTACCTGGACGATTGGCTCATTCGGGCGAAGTCCCGAGCGCAGGGTCTTCGAGCAGTGGACAGGGTGGTACGGCTCCTCCACTCTCTGGGGTGGATCGTCAATTTTGCAAAGAGCAAGCTGGTACCATCTCAGTCCCTGGACTTCCTGGGAGCCCATTTTGATACGAGGGAAGCAATGATTTTTCTGCGACCGGAGAGAGCACAGGCGCTTCGCGAGCAGATCCTCGTTTTTATGAAGCTCGAAACGCCCACGGCGTAGGACTATCTGCAGGTGTTGGGCACCATGGCCTCCACCATCGATCTGGTCCTGTGGGCCTTCGCTCACCTGCGACCTCTCCAGAGGGCATTACTGTCCAGGTGGAAGCCAGCGTCGCGGGACTACCAGGCGGTCCTGCCGATCCCGAGGCCAACGTTACTCAGCCTCCGCTGGTGGTTGGACCCTCAGCGACTCGCCCGGGATGTATCCCTGGAGGCCCTGGACTGGGTGATAGTGACCATGGATGCCAGTCTGTCCGGCTGGGGAGTGGTCTGTCGACACAACTCGATCCAGGGCCGATGGTCGGAGGAACAAATGCGTTGGCCCATCAACCGTCTCCAGATGGTTGATGGGCCAGGGCGGTTCGTCTGGCACTGCGGGGGTTCCTCCCTCTGGTACACCGGCGGGCGGTCAGAGTTCTGTCCGACAATGCGACCATGGTAACCCACATCAATCGCCAGGGGGGCACGAGAAGCCGTCTCGTGTCCTTGGAGACCGACAGACTGATGGAGTGGGCGGAACTCCACCTAGAGCGCTTAGCGGCGTCTCACATCGCGGGCGTAGACAACGTACAGGTGGACTTTCTCAGCCGCCAACGCTTGGACCCCGGAGAGTGGGAACTCTCGGAAGAAGCCATGGGGCTGATAGTCAAGCGCTGGGGATGCCGCGCATGGATCTGATGGCAACCGCCAGAAATACAAAGGCAGTCCGCTTCTTCAGTCGCAGACGGGAGCACGGCACGGAAGGGGTCGATGCGCTGGTCCTACCTTGGCCGCACCAGTGCCTTCTGTATGTGTTCCCACCGTGGCCACTAGTGGGAAAGGTCATACGAAGAGTGGAGGCACATCCAGGGCCGGTAATCCTGGTGGCGCCGGAATGGCTTCAACGGCCGTGGTTCGCAGATCTGCTCCATCTGACGCTGGAAGGGCCACTTCACCTCAGTCACCTGCCGCGTCTTCTTCGTCAGGGACCAATATTTTTCGAGGGGGCAGATCGCTTCTGTCTTGCGGCTTGGCTTATGAGAGGCGCACGTTGAGACGTCGCGGTTATCCTGAGCCCGTCATTTCTACTCTCTTACGGGCGCGCAAGACGTCTACTTCGGTCACATATGTTCGGGTGTGGAAGGTCTTTGAGGAGTGGTGCGTTTCCCACGATATCCGGTCGACCCAGGCCTCGGTGGCTCAGATTCTCTCTTTTCTACAGGCAGGCCTAGACTTGGGCCTGGCATATAACTCGCTCCGGGTACAGGTGGCGGCCTTGGGTGCTTTCCTTCAGGAGGGAAGTAATATTTTGCTGTCGTCTCATCCGGATATCATCCGTTTTCTGAAGGGGGTGAGACATTTGAAGCCTCCGATCCGTCCTCCTTGTCCGTCGTGGAACTTGAACCTGGTCCTCCGAGCTCTCTGTGGTCCTCCTTTTGAGCCCTTATACACAGCTACTGTCAAAGACGTTACGTTCAAGACTGTCTTCCTGGTAGCGATCAGCTCGGCGTGGAGGATCTCCGAACTGCAGGCTCTTTCTTGCTGGGGGCCATATCTCCGGTTTGCGGCGAACGGGGTTTCTCTCTGCACCGTACCATCCTTTCTACCCAAGGTAGTCTCGGCTTTTCACCTCAACCAGTCGGTGGAACTGCCCTCGTTTCCTTCGGCTGATTCGGGGGACCTGCACAAATTGGATGTGCGACGATGTCTGATGCACTATTTGGAGCTCACAAATGATTTCCATCTGTCTGATCACTTGTTCGTCCTTTGGTCCGGCCCGAGAAAAGGTTGTATGGCTTCCAAACAGTCCATCGCTCGCTGGTTAAAGGGAGCGATTGTAGTGGCGTATATTGGAATGGGTAAGCCTCCTCCACTAGCTGTCAAGGCTCATTCGCTCCGGGCTCAAGCAACATCTTGGGCGGAGAGCACGTCCGTGTCGGTCCAAGAGATATGTAGGGCGGCCACTTGGAAGTCGCTCCATACTTTTGCGAGACATTATCGCCTGGACGTGCGGGCGCCGGAGGGCGGGCTTTTTGGGGACAGGGTCATTCGCGCAGGGCTGTCCTCAGCCCACCCATGATGGGGAAGCTTTGGTACATCCCACCATCTGGACTGATCCTGGTACGTACAGGGAAAAGAAAATTATTCCTTACCTTGCTAATTTTCGTTCCCGTAGTACATTGGATCAGTCCAGACCCCTCCCTGTGTCAGGGGTTATTAGGGTGGGGCATCCCTGCTTTCCTTTCCATTGCCGATGTGTCTGTGTCTTTTCTTCTTGGGGTTTCCAAGATTTTGTTCTTGTCTGACAGTTATGTTTGCAAGTTCACTGTTCAGTTATGGTTTACCAGATTTAGTTACGGCTGGATTGCTCAGCCATTGTGATTTCAAGTTGCTTACTTGATCCCTCTGTGGTAGTCTCTTCTCTTCTGGGCTTTGCTAGTCTAGATACTGAGGATTGAGGCAGGGGAGGGGAGATTATATAGGACCTTCCCTAGAAGTTTTAGTTCTGACTCCATCTGCTGGACGGGGGACATAACCACCATCTGGACTGATCCATGGTACTACAGGAACGAAAATTAGCAAGGTAAGGAATAATTTTCTTATCTCATTAAAGATCACTGTTCAGCACTCCTTACCCTATCAGCAGCTTAAGAAGAATAACCATCTGAATTTTTTTATAGAGATGTGGGATGTCACCCTAGATTTGTAAATGATTAGAATTCCCCTGAAGAAGCTTTGTCAAGCAAAACATGTTAGGATATATTGCTTTTATACATATATGAATGATGGTGGTATGTTATGTGTTGTGAGAATTTTGGATGTATGGTTGTGGGTGAATCCTTTAGGATGAGGGTGGTTGATGTATTTTATGGTGTAATTTTGTATATTATATTGTGGTATTATATTTGTATATTTTGATAAATGCATATTTTTTGGAATGTGTTTATATCATTTTTCTTTTTTGATGTATAGTTTTATATAACAAGTAATGAAGCCAATTTTTTTGTTATTTAAGTACTGTTTTGACATGGGAAGTTTATTATATTGTAATTCAGTTTTCTCATGGCTTTCTGAGGGCCAAGCCCACACCCAATGTGCTTTACAATAGGCTCCATACCATATGGTTCGGGGGTCTTTATTGCAGGATTTTCTGGTTGGCACCACAGCGATGCATAAAACATTCCATTTCTTTCTCTATAACATTGCCAAAATCCATCCCTTTCTTTCTGAACACATTCCCAGATCTCTTATTCACTCCTCTCCTCCCACTTAGACTATTGCAACAATACGAGCCTTATAGTACATGCAGTATTCAGCCGCATTTATTGTATCTGGGGTCCCTTTGTACCAACACATTACGTCTATATTATTGAAATATCATTGGCTCCCAATTGCCTGGAGGATCAAATTCAAAATTATTATGCTTGTCTACAAGGGCTTAAATGACATAGGTTTCTACTTTTAATTACTTTCTCATGCCTGAGAAACCTAGTGGTCTCAATCCCATTTTAGATCTCATAAACCTGAGAACATAAGAAATTGCCATACAGGGTCAGACCATGGATCCATCAAGCCCAGCATCCTGTTTCCAACAGAGGCCAATCCAGGCCATAAGAACCTGGCAAGTACCCAAACACTAAGTATATCCCATGCTACTGATGCTAGTAATAGCAGTGGCTACTCCCTATTAATAGCAGGTTATGGACTTCTCCTCCAAGAACTGATCCAAACCTTTTTAAAACCCAGCTGCACTAACTGCATTAACCACATCCTCTGGCAACAAATTCCAGAGCTTAACTGTGCGTTGAGTGAAAAATAATTTTCTCCAATTAGTTTTAAATGTGCTACTTGCTAACGTCATTGAGTGCCCCCTAGTCCTATTGTCCGAAAGAGTGAATAACCAATTCACATTTACCTGTTCTAGACCTCGCATGATTTTAAAGACCTCTATCATATCACCTCCCCCCCCCCCCCTCAGTTGTCTCTTTTCTCCAAGCTGAACAGCCATAACCTCTTTAGCTTTTACTCATAGGGGAGCTGTTCCATGCCCTTTATCATTTTGGTCGCCCTTCTCTGTACCTTCTCCAGTGCAACCATATCTTTTTGGAGATGCAGTGACCAGTATTATACCGTTCTCAAGGTGCAGTCTTACCATGGAGAGAGACAGAGGCATTATGACATTTTCCCTTTTATTCACCATTCATAGAAACATACATAGAAACATAGAAGTGATGACAGAAAAAGACCAATCAGCCCATCCAGTCTGCCGAGCAAGCTCCCACACTTATTTTCCCATACTTATCTATCTCATCAACCACCAAGTTCAGGGCCTTGTTGGTAACTGTTTGATTTAAGGTACTTCCTAATAATTCCTAACACTGTTTGCTTTTTTGACTGCTGCAGCACACTGACCCAACAATTTCAAAGTATTATCTACTATGCCTCCTAGATCTTTTTCCTGGGTGGTAACTCCTGATATGGAACCTAACATTGTGTAACTACAGCATGGGTTATTTTTCCCTATATGCATCACCTTCCACTTGTCCACATTAAATTTCCTTTGACATGTGGATGCCCAATCTTCCAGTCTCTCAAGGTCCTCCTGAATTTATCACAATCCGCTTGTGATTTAACTACTCTGAACAATTTTGATCATCTGCAAATCTGATTACCTCACTCATTGTATTCCTTTCCAGATCATTTATAAATATATTGAAAAGCATTGGTCCAAGTACAGATCCCTGAGGCACTCCACTGTTTACCTTTTTCCACTAAGGAAATTGACCATTTAATCCTTCTCTCTGTTTCCTGTCTTTTAACCAGTTTGTAATCCACGAAAGGACATCACTTCCTATCCCATGACTTTTTAGTTTTCTTAGAAGCCTCTCATGAGGGACATTGTCAAACGCCTTCTGAAAATCCAAATACACTACATCTACTGGTTCACCTTTATCCACATGTTTTATTTATTTATTTATTTATTTATTTAGGGTTTTTATATACCGGCATTCGAGAACGCAGTCCCATCATGCTGGTTCACATTAAAACAAGTGTGCATCGTAAACAAAACTAAAACAATGGTGCGGAAAAAGGCAGTTACAAATAACAGGGAGATTAGAACTTGGCAGAGAGAGAAGAGAAAGGACAGGTTATTAATTCAAACATGTAGCGATAGTGTAAAATAATATAAAATTCAAACAAGAAGGTTTGTCATGGTGTATGTGAAGGTAAGGATTGGCGTGGAAGGTAGATCAGTTTGAGTCCGGGAATGCTTGTGTGAATATCCATGTCTTTAGTCTTTTTTTGAAGGTTGAGATGCATGTTTCAAGTCTGAGGTTTGAAGGGATAGAGTTCCATAACGGTGGAATGGCTGTAGAGAATGCCCGATCTCTTAGTGTGATGTGTCTGGTAGATTTGGACGGTGGTACCTGTAGCGATCACATGTATAGTAACCCCTTCAAAAAAATGAAGATTTCCCCCTTTTTCTCACCACCGAAGCAGAGAGTGATGCTGCCGTTGCCTCAAAATCATGTAAGCTAATTGGTTAAAGGTAGTAATCCTCATGTCTCCTGATTACCCCTTGTACCCTTTTCTTAATTACCAACTGTAGCCTTTAGGGATCCAGTGTTTATCCCATGCCTTTTATAATTTGTTTACTGTTTTCATCTTCACCACCTCTTCTGGAAGGGAATTCCAGACATCCACCACTCTCTCCTGACACTGGTTCTGAATCGTCCCCCCTTGAGTTTCATATTATGACCCCCTAGCTCTATTGTTTGTTTTCCAATGGAAAAGGTTCAAGGAATACGCATCATTATAAATAAGCAGCCGGTTTTCAGTACCGAGTGCATTTATCCTGGCCATTTATGTGAGAAAGTCAAAATAACCCCAGTATTACATAGCACCAACTGAACTAGATAATATCAAAGTTTATTTCTTTTCCTTCACCCTTTCAAATGACACTGCCTTCTATCCAGGTATGGTGAAGTAATACCATGTCTATAACAAAAATAATTTTAATTTGTTGCCCTAAATATTTTTATGTCAGAAAAAGCATCTCTGTGTACAGCTTAACAGAAATATTCCTGAATAACTAATCTTCCTACAGAAGCCCAGAATTAGAGAACAGAAAACTAAATATTATTCCTAAAGAAATGTCACACACATAACAGCACACAGATGAAGGTGGGTTTCTTACACAGTAACATAGTAAATGACTTCAGAAAAAGACCCAAAAGGGCCATCCCATCTGCCCAGAAAGTTAAGGGTAGGCACCGCTGCTCTGTGCAGGTTACCCCCATACTTTCCGCCAAGGATAACTGGTGTTCCGTGCAAGTTAATTCCTCCTTTTTGCTAAAGTTTGTAACTGCCACTGTGAAGGTTACCCCCATGCTTACTGTTAAGGGTAGGCACTGCTGCCCTATGAGGATTACCCCCATGTAGAAATATTACAACCAAAGTTAATTCAGGAAGAACTATTTAAGGACCATTCTTCCTCATTTGGAAACCAATAAGTATCTGATCATTCTCAGTCTCAAGGATGCCTACACACATATTTCAGTCCAGCAGTAGCACAGAAAATTCCTTTGCTTCAACATAGCAAATGGACATTACCAGTATTTTGACCTCCTCTTTGGACTCTCACTGGCACCTAGGGTATTCAAAAATGCCTTGTAGCAATCACAGCTTATTTTAGGAAGAACAATGTCTTTGTGATTTCCTATTTAGATGACTGTCTTATACTCAGCTATGCCCATCTGGAAGCGCATGCATCCACTCTCTCTGCAATGAAAATTCTTCAAAATCTAATCTACAACTGACACATACTAGATTTCATAGAAGATTCCCTGGACACCACAGAGGCAAAGGCATTTCTCTCTCAACAGAGAATGCAGGATTTAAACAACATATTCTTAATCCTTTCCAAATAAAAGAAAGTTGTGGCCCATGTCTTCATGAAAATGCCAGGCTACATGGCAGCAGCAGTTCATGTTTTTGTATGAGAAAGGCTCAATAGCATCTGAAATATCAATAGAACCAGCACTTACAACGTCTATCACACAAAGTCCATATCTCCAACTCTCTCATCCACTGCTAAATGGCTGAATGGATCCTTCAAATCTATTGAAAAGTTTAACCTTTCACAGATCTCAGTGTCAAATAATAGCCACAGATGCCTCCAATCACTGATAAAGAGCCCATTTAAATAATCTTCATTCTCAAGGGACTTGTTCTTCACACAAAAGGATACAGCGCATAATCTTCAATGCTTTAAAAGTTTTCAGTCCTTGTATAAAAAGGAATGTGGTCTTAATTTAGACAAACAGGTAGCAATGTACTAATCAACAAACAAGGAGGAACAGGCTTTTTCAACCTTTTTCAAGAGTTCTGCAAGATATGGAAATGAGCTATTTCTTAAGCAATGTACCTGATAGTTATCTTTCTTCCTGGAAAAAGAACCAGACAGCTAAACATTACATCACCAACTACAATTGTACAAATGGTCACTGAAGTAACAGATAGTGAAAGAACGTCTTCAGCTTTGGAGAATGCCATAGATAGATCTCTTTGCAGCCCTATTCAACCACAAAGTTCTCATCTACTATTCAAAAAGGCCAGCAAGGAATTGCCTACCAATCAACGCTTTTTCAATCCCATGGAATCAAGAGCTGCTTTATGTGTTTCACCAATTCTTCTTATAGCCAAGATAATCTAGAAATTAAGAAGAAAAAAGACTAATAATTTTTATAGTCCCTATTTAGCCACGTCAAATTTGATTTTGGCTTTGACTGTTCATGAACCAGTAAGGTTCAAAATAATCCCAACTCTGATCATTCAGTATGATGGCAATCTTCTTCATCCAGACTTTCAGTCTTTGGATCTGATTGCTTGGATGTTGAAAGTCAATTAGCCTCTTTCTTGCCAACCTGTTGAAGTAAGCAAGGTTACTCTAGCATCAAGAAAATACTCCAGTAGAAGATCTTACTTCAAAGGAAAGTGTTTTCTATCAGGTGCACATGTTTCAGTTAGGACTTCTTTAAGTGTCCAATCCCCCTCCTGCTTGTTTCAGAATCAGGATTGAAAACTACCATGGCCAGAGTTCATCTGAGTGCTAGAGTAGCATATCACCAGAATTAAAAGAAGATTCCTATTTCTCAGCAACCTACAGTTGCCAGATTCATTAAAGTCATATTCGTCCTCAAATTAGAAATCCTCCTACTCCATGGGATCTAAATATGGTTGTGACTCAGTTCATGAAACCACCTTTCAAACATCTGGCCACAGCAGAACTAAAATTTCTTTCTTGGAAAATTTTTATTTCTGACAGCTGTTTAGTAAGCAAATTACATAAACTAGTTTCCTTATACCCAAATTTTCAACACATCCAAAATTTCTACATAAAGTGGTTTTTCAAATTAATATGAATAAGTTCATTAGACTACCAACATTTTTCCTGAGACTCAACACCAATTAAGGCGAAAAGGCCTTTTATACATTGGGCTGCAGAGGAGCTGTAATGGTTTGTGGGTTTGTGGACCCTTGGCCCAAGGTGAGAGTTGTTACTACCTGTGGGGAGGAGCCCCACAGGTCCACACCGTCGGGAGGTGAGGTCAGGCACAATAGGAGCTCTGGGTGAGAATCTGTAGAAAGGTCCCAAGGAGCACAGCAAGGAGGGGCCCCCACAGGCTGGAGATCAGTACCTGGACGGAGACCTCTGAAGGGGATGGCACTAGGCAGATCCAAGGAGCGGGAAGTGCGAGACAGGACATGCAGGAGGAGTGCTATAGAGGCAACCCCGAGGGGCGGAGCTGCCTAGAGAGGGAGGTACTGATGCAATGACATAGGCTAACCCGTGGAGCAGGGAAGCCCGAGTCGGTTTCCAGATGAGGACGTGGACAAGCCCGAGGAGCGGGAAGTACCGGCAGGCACTGGTAGTTGAACAAGGGTACTGTCTCGAGGAGCGGGGAAGCACTAACTGTCCCAAGAGTAGAATATAGGCGCTACCCTGAGGAGCGGGAAAGCACTGACAGTCTCTGGTATAGAACGTAGGCTCTGCCCCGAGGAGCGAGGAAGCACAGAGATAGAACTCCCAAGTGGTGAAGGCGTTCTCAGAGGCAGCCCCAAGGAGTGGGGAGCCGGCAGAATTGGAATTCTGGAAGGCACAGGGCCAGCCCGAGTTGCGGGGGAAGCCAGGAGACCAGGTCTCCGTTGAGAGCGCATGCAGGCCCCTGAGGAGCATGTACCAGCCAGGGTCCAGAGTCCAAGTAGGGTCCGGTAACGTCACCACAGGTCAAACAGAGCCAGGAGCTCGTAGAGTAGTGATGGAACTTGTTGCCAAGTCAGCTAGCTGGGGGAGAAGGTGGAGCTTAAGAACCCTGATCCAATGACATCATCAATCAGGGACGCCCCCGAGGTTCCCGCCATAGCAGCTTCAAAAGAGGGCCCGGTGGTGTGTGCGTGAGCCTAGGAAGGCCTAGAGTCGGCGTGGGTGGCAGCAGTGTCCTGACTGCCATGAGGAACCATGTGGTACACGGTGGCAGAGACTAGCCCCCGCTGTGAGCAGGCCTGGAGAGGGAAGCAGGATGGTGCAGGACATGAGTGGACATGGTCACAACTGTCTGTGACTGGTCATAACAGTACCCTCCCCTCCTGTCTTAAGGCCCCCCGGGGGTTTGGGTTTGCGAGGATGCTTGGCATGGAACTGCCGAATGAGAATCTTGTCCAGGATATTGGCTGCAGGTTCCCAGCTGTTCTCCTCAGGCTCAAAGCCCTCCGATGAAAGGAGATATTCCCACTTTCTTCCATGTTTTATAATGTCCAGGACATCTCGGACTTGATATGTGTCGTTTACTTCCGAGGACAGTGATTGAGGGTCCGGTGATTTTTAGAAAATCCAGAGAGAACCAAAGGCTTTAGTAGAGAAACGTGGAAAGCATTGTGAATCTTGAGCGAGGAAGGCAGCTGGAGTTTATTTATTTATTTATTTGTGTTTTTTCTATACCGGCATTCAAGGATGGTCGTATCATGTCGGTTTACATAGAACAAGGGGTGAGCAATACATTATAACGTACAGAAATATAACCTGTGAGTATACATGTGAGTATACTGTGAGTATACTGTGAGTATATATGTGAGTATATATGTGAGTATACTGTGAGTTGGTAAGTAACTGGGCCCAGACGATGGAGCACAGGAAAGGGGCCAATATACCTGGGAGCAAAGCAAGCTGAGGGCAGCTTGAGTCGGATAAACTTGGTACTGAGCCATACTTTATCCCCAGGCTGAAACTGGGGTGCTTCACGGTGATGTGCGTCAAAGGCCTTCTTTGATCTCTGAGCAGCCTGCTTGAGCAACTGTTGGGTATTATGCCATAGTATGTGCAATTCTTGAGCAGTTGCCTGTGCTGCTGGCGAGGCCACGCACAGTGGGAGTGGGAGTGGTGGCAACGCCTGGCGTCCATAGACCACCTGGAAAGGAGACAAGCCGGTGGAAGTGGACTGATGAGTGTTTAGTACGAACTTCGCCCATGAAAGGAGGTCGGCCCAATCATCCTGCCGCAGGCTTACGTAGGCTCACAAGAATTGCTTTAAGGTTCTATTAGTCCTCTCCGTTTATCCATTGGCTTGAGGATGGTAAGCCGAGGTGAAATCTAATGAGATATTGAATTTTCTGCAGAGAGATTTCCAGAAGTGCGCAGTGAATTGAACTCCATGGTCTGAGAGAATATGCTTGGGGAGACCGTGGAGCCGGAACACATGCCGAAGAATAGTTTAGCAAGCTGAGGTGCAGAAGGAGGCCGGGTAGAGCCACGAAGTGGGCCATTTTAGAGAAACAGTCGACAGTGACCCATATGGTATTGTTACCTTTGGAGACAGGCAAATCCACTATAAAGTCCGTTGCGATATAGATCCAGGGCTCGCTCGGAATGGGAAGTGCTTGCAAGAGTCCCCAGGGCCTTCCTGCTGGAGGCTTATGATGGGCGCACATAGGGTAGGATTCTACTTAAGCTTGTGTATCTTTTCGTATAGTAGGCCACCAATAGTACTGCTGAACTGTGGAAAGAGTTCTGGACTGGCCCGGATGTCCTGGGGTCAAAGAGTTGTGAGCCCATTGAACAACTCTCTGTCGTAGCTGGCGAGGGATCACCGTCTTCCCTGATGGTACTGGAAAGGTGGCGGACAAAATGACCTTGGCAGGGTCTATTATATGCCGTGGGATATCGGGTACATCCTCTGCCATGAAGGATCTGGAGAGAGCATCGGCGCAACCATTTTTATTGGCTGGGTGGTAACACAGTATGAAATTGAATCGGGTAAAGAAGAGGGACCAATGGGCTTGGCGATGGTTTAAACGCTGAGCGTGATGTAAATACTCGAGATTTTTATGATCTGTGTATACGGTGATCTGGTTTTGGGTTCCCTTGAGCCAGGGTCACCATTCCTCAAAGGCCAGCTTGATGGCCAGTAATTCTTTATCCCCAATGGCATAATTACGTTCTGCCGGAGAGAAGCGCCGGGAAAAAAATGAACAAGGGAGTAGCATATGAGTAGTTGAACATTGGCTCAGCACGGATCCAACTCCAATGTCAGAGGCATCAACCTTAACAACAAATGGCCGCGTAGGGTCCGGGTGGTGGAAACATGGTTGCTTGTGAAAGGCGGACTTAAGATCCTGAAAGGCGGTCATGGCTTCAGGCGACCATTGAGAGGGGTTGGCCCCTTTGCGAGTCATGGCCGTGAGTGGTGCGGTCAGAGTTGAACAATGGTGAATAAAGGAGCGATATTAATTGGCGAAGCCAAGGAATCTCTGAAGAGCCTTAAGGCCCGTAGGTTGAGGCCAATCACGGATGCTCTTCAATTTCTGAGGGTCCATTCTAAACCCCCGGCTGGACACCATGTAGCCAAGGAAAGGAACGGTCTCCTGCTCGATGGAGCACTTCTCGAGCTTGGCTAAAAGTTGGTTGTCTCGCAGACATTGGAGGACATGAGAGATATCCTGTGATGGCTTTGAAGGTCTTGCGAGAAGACTAGAAAGTCATTGAAGTACACAACTATGCACTGGTAAAGCATATCTCTGAAAACCTCATTCATCGGGTTTTGAAATACCACAGGCACATTGCAAAGCCCGAATGGCATCACAAGGTATTCAAAGTGGCCGTCAAATGTATTAAAGGTGGTCTTCCACTCGTCGCCCTGGCAGATCTGGACCAGATTGTAGGCTCCGCGGAGGTCCAATTTGGAGAAGATCTTAGCTCCTTAAGCCTGTCGAAAAGCTAGGAGTTAAGAGGCAGTGGGTAGTTGTCCTTTAGAGTGATTTCATTTAGGCCTCAGTAATCGATGCAGAGACGGAGGGAGCCATCTTTTTTCCCTACAAGGAAAAATCCTTCTCCAGCGGTAGACTTGGAGGGCCGAATGAAGCCTTTGGCCATGTTCTCCCGGATTTACTTGTTGCAACCATCCCTTCCCGACGGCTTCACTCCACCTACCTTTCTTTCTTTGCACCTCCTCTCGCTATGGATGGACGCCTGGCTACCTGCCTGCCTTCCTCTCCGGCATCCCCGGACCGGCTTGGGCGCTACCTCCCGCCATGCTCCGCTGGTACCTTAGGGTGCGCGTGCCGCGTGGCCCTCACTCTTATTTCCTACTTGGCGCGAACCTCAGGGGCGTCCCCCTGTGATGACATCACGTTGCCCGGATATTTAAAGCCTACGATGTTTGCTAGCCTTTGAGTTAGCAGGGGGAATCTTACAGCTGGGATTCGCTCTCCGTACCCAGCTATTCTGCCTCTCCAATCTTCCATTGGACTCTTAACGCTAATGGGGAACCCGCTCCTCAGGGGCCTCATTTGCTTTTCAGATCGCTATCAGGAAACCGGTACTCGCTCCTCGAGGGCCCATGTTCCCTGACTCGCTGCCTGCTCCTACCTTCTCTTCTGCCTGGAAGGATTCGCTATCTTTAACACCAGTGAGTACTGCCATCTTCACCTCAGAGCTGCTCCCTGGAATCAGGTACTCGCTCCTTGAGGGCCTGCCTCCATTCCAGCCCTAGTGCCATCTCCTACGTGGAACCGCTGTGTGAGTACATTACCTTCAAGCCTCTCAGCTCTCAGGGATCAGGTACTCGCTCCTCGAGGGCCTGCTCTCCCTATCCTGGGGTTCTCCATACTGGGGCTTTGTGCATATTCCACTGTACTCATTATTCTCACTTCTTTCCACTACAGCACTGCTACCAAAGGAGTCGCTGTTCCAGCACCTGAGGGACACTAGCCCAGCCGGGCTACTTCTACTGTTCACTACTGCCACCTTTGCTGGCTTCATCACATTGCCTAATAAAAGATCAATCTCTGTGTTTGTGTGTCCTAAGCTGAGCCTGACCTGTGGCCCCTCATGGGACTTCCCCCCATGGGCGTGGTCAGCTGCCACAATGTCCAAGGGTCCACCCAAACCTCACTAATTATAACAATACTCTGATATGGCTTGGGTCTCAGTTTGCAATAGAGGGTAGATCCTAAACCTTGGAGGCTCTGTGTTAGGTAGCAAATTAATTGCGCAGTCGTAGGAGTGGTGAGAGGGTAGAGTATCCGTGGCCTTCATACAAGGCAGAGGAGAAAAGGACTCTAGGCAGTTTTCATAAAAGGAGGGGCCCCAACGAGAGAGCTGTAGGGTAGCCTAGTCGAACTGCGGAGTGTGTTGCTGTAGCCACAGCAGCCCCAAAACTACGGGATGAATGGCTTTGTCCAATATATGGAAAGAAATGGTTTCCATGTGCAGGGTCCCGGTGCGAAGCTGAATAGGTGCCATGGTGTGGGTAACCTCACCAGGAAGAGGTTCGCCATGGATAGATGAGAGTAGTAATGGCACAGGAGAGCGGATGGTGGGGATCCGCAAGTGTTCCGTGAGTTGTTTTAATATGAAATTCCCAGCCCACAGGTCCAAACCTTCAGGAGGTGAGGTCAGGCACAGCAGGAGCTCTGGGTGAGAATCTGTGGAGAGGTCCCAAGGATCACAGCAAGGAGGCAGGCAGTGAGCAGGCAGGCTGGAGATCAGTACCTGGGTGGAGACCTCTGAAGGGGATGGTGCTAGGCAGACCCGAGGAGCGGGAAGTGCGAGACAAAATGTGCAGGAGGAATACTGTAGAGGCAACCCCAAGCGGCAGAGCTGCGTAGCGAGGGAGGTACTGATGCGATGATATAGGCTAACCCGCAGAGCGGGGAAGCCCAAGTCGGTCTCCAGATGATGTCCCGAGGATGATGACCAGATAAGCCCGAGGAGTGGGAAGTACCAGCAGGCACCGATAGTTGAACAAGGGTACTGTCCGAGGAGCGGGGAAGCACAACAATCTCTGGTGTTGAACATAGGCACTGCCCCAAGGAGCGGGGAAGCACTGACAGTCCCAAGAGTAGAACATAGGTGCTACCCCGAGGAGGGGGGAAGCACTGACAGTCCCAAGTGTAGAACGTAGGCACTACCCCGAGGAATGGCAAAGCACTAACAGTCTCTGGTATAGAACTGCTCCAAGGAGCGGCGAAGCACGGAGATAGAACTCCCAAGTGGTGAAGGCGTTCCCAGAAGCATCCCCGAGGAGCGGGAAGCCAGCAGAATAGGACTTCTGGAAGGCACAGGGCCAGCCCGAGGAGCGGGGGAAGCCAGGAGACCAGGTCTCCGTAGAGAGCGCATGCAGGCCTCCAAGGAGCGGGTACCAGCCAGGGTCCAGAGTCCAAGTAGGGTCCGGAAACGTCACCACAAGTCCAACAGAGACAGGAGCTCGTAGAGTAGCCATGGAACTCGTTGCCAAGTCAGCTAGCTGGGGCAAAAGGTGGAGCTTAAGAACCCTGATCCAATGACATCATCAATCAGGGACACCCACGAGGTTCCCGCTGTGGCCCGGTGACACGCGCGCCTAGGAAGGCCCAGAGTCGGCATGGGTGGCGGCGGCGTCCTGACTGCCATGAGGAACCATGGGGTACTCAGAGGCAGAGACTAGCCCCCGCCATAAGCAGGCCTAGAGAGGGAAGCATGACGGTGCAGGACGTGAGTAGACGCGATCGCAGCCGTCTGCGACCAACGGTCATAACAGGAGCTTTCCTTTTCCTTTTGGAGAGAACAAAATCTTATAGAAAATCATCTCAATTATTCAACTTTTTTAACCCAGTCAAACAGGGGTTTAAGTAACAAAATAATCTCTTTTCATATGGATTTCTGATTGCCTCATAAGAACATAAGAAGTTGCCTTACTGGGTAAGATAGAAGGTTCATCAAGCTCATCATCCTGTCTCCAACAGTGGCCAATCCAGATTACAAATAACTGGCAAGTACCCAAATATTAAATAGATCCTATGCTACTAATGCTAGTAATAGCAGTGGCTATTCCCTAAGTCAACTTGATTATTTATTTATTTATTTAAGGTTTTTATATACCGGCATTCATGATAAAATCGCATCATGCTGGTTTACATTAAAACAGTGGTGCATAGAAAGAAAAAACAAACTGGAACTGTAGTGCGGAAGAAAGCAGTTACAAAAAACAGGGATGCTTAAACTGGGAGAGGAAGGAAAAAGAAAAGGTTAATAGTAGAGATGTGAATCGTGTCCTCGATCGTCTTAACGATCGATTTTGGCTGGGAGGGGGAGGGAATCGTATTGTTGCCGTTTGGGTGTTTAAAATATCGTGAAAATCGTTAAAATCGTGAGCCGGCACACTAAAACCCCCTAAAACCCACCCCCAACCCTTTAAATTAAATCCCCCACCCTCCCGAACCCCCCCCAAATGCCTTAAATTACCTGGGAGTCCAGCGGCAGTCCGGAACGGGCTCCTGCAATTAAATTGTGTTGTCTTCAGCCGGCGCCATTTTGCAAAATGGCGGCCGCAAAATGGCGGCGGCCATAGACCAACACGATTCGACTGCAGGAGGTCGTTCTGGACCCCCGCTGGACTTTTGGCAAGTCTTGTGGGGGTCAGGAGGCCCCCCCAAGCTGGCCAAAAGTCCCTGGGGGTCCAGCGGGGGTCCGGAAAACGATCTCCTGCCGCAAATCGTTTTCCGTACGGAAAATGGCGCCGGCAGGAGATAGACTGCAGGAGGTCGTTCAGCGGAGGTTTCGGACCCCCGCTGAACGACCTCCTGCAGTCGATCTCCTGCCGGCGCCATTTTCCATACGGAAAACGATTCGCGGCAGGAGATCGTTTTCCGGACCCCCGCTGGACCCCCAGGGACTTTTGGCCAGCTTGGGGGGGCCTCCTGACCCCCACAAGACTTGCCAAAAGTCCAGCGGGGGTCCAGAACGACCTCCTGCAGTTGAATCGTGTTGGTCTATGGCCGCCGCCATTTTGCGCCGCCATTTTGAAAAATGGCGCCGGCTGAAGCAACACGATTCAATTGCAGGAGGCCGTTCCGGACCGCTGCCGTTCCGGACCGCCGCTGGACCCCCAGGTAATTTAAGGCATTTGGGGGGGTTCGGGAGGGTGGGGGATTTAATTTAAAGGGTCGGGGGTGGGTTTTAGGGGGTTTTAGTGTGCCGGTTTTCCTGCCCTCCCCCTTCCCCCGATTTACGATTTTTTTGACGATAAATCGGGGGAATTGGTATTGTATCGTGGCCCTAACGATTGTTGACGATTTAAAATATATCGGACGATATTTTAAATCATCAAAAAACGATTCACATCCCTAATATCTATCCCAAGCATAGCCAAAACCCATCATAGGGTAGGCCTCTCCATGATTTCTTGGATTTCTGATGTACCGTAGTTATGCCACTGCTGTTTTGGATTGTGACTGCTGCTCCGTAAAGGCTATCCTCATGCTGTATGAGAGCTCTAATGCAATTGTACACTGCTGTTTAGGGCTGTAACTGCCTTACACGTGTAAGTCCCGGGGCTTTTGTGCGCATCGCCGGGCCTTTTAAAAATAGGCCCGGCGCACGTAACCCTTTTAAAATCCGACCCTATGTCTACCATATTATTATTAAATATGCTAGAACACAGCATAGTACAAATACAGTATATATTAATGTGCTAAATCACTTTTTCAGTGAAACACAAATGCAGTATATGTTAATGTGTTAATTCACTTTTTCAATTAAACCATACCTGAATAGCATCCTGCTGAATGCTGTTACAACACTAATGTTTATTACACTACGGAGTATGAATATGATAAAGTTCTATAATGAAATTTAATATAGGAAAATTATCAGTATATATTCATGAACTAGATGGCTCTTCTGTAGCTGAAACGCTGGTACAATACTAATGTTTATTGCACAAAGGAGTATAAATATAATAAAATTCAATGATGAAATTCAATATATGTGGATAGTCAATTAGATGGCTCTTCCAATCCCCTACATCGGGCTTATATTTCTCCGTAGAAACAAATGGCTTCTTCAAAGGATTTTTCTTGAGTAAGATGTCAATTTTCTCACTCCTCCAATAACCAAAGGACAAATCAGCAAGATAAGAACATAAGAACATAAGAAAATGCCATACTGGGTCAGACCAAGGGTCCATCAAGCCCAGCATCCTGTTTCCAACAGTGGCCAATCCAGGCCATAAGAACCTGGCAAGTACCCAAAAACTAAGTCTATTCCATGTTACCTTTGCTAATGGCAGTGGCTATTCTCTAAGTGAACTTAATAGCAGGTAATGGACTTCTCCTCCAAGAACTTATCCTATCCTTTTTTAAACACTGCTATACTAACTGCACTAACCACATCCTCTGGCAACAAATTCCAGAGTTTAATTGTGCGTTGAATAAAAAAGAACTTTCTCCGATTAGTTTTAAATGTGCCCCATGCTAACTTCATGGAGTGCCCCCTAGTCTTTCTACTATCCGAAAGAGTAAATAATCTACTATCCGAAAGAGTAAATAATCTGTCAAGATCATCTCAAGATTATTAAATCTTTAATTAAAACCAAAGAATATTCATAGATCTTATGTCACATAAAACATGAATATCAATATCAATGTAGTAAACATTAGTGTTGTAACAGGGTTCACCCGGAGGCTATTCATGTATGGTTTAGTTGAAAAAGTGCATCCATGTGCACGCGGTTCCTGTGGTTATGCAAGTTGCTGGACCCTTAAGAAGACGTGTGCAGCATGCACAGAGCTCAGCCACGCACGTAACTGCAGGTATTCGCATGCGCAGGAATTTGAAAATTAGTTGTAAACATCTTAGAAATTCCATGATAATTTTTGTTTCTCTTTATGCCAATGAAAAGGACTTTGTCTAATTGGATAATAGATTGCATGCATATCCTTCACTTACGACTAAGCACATTTGACTTTGGAGGGAAATGTCAGGGTACAATGTCAGGTTGATGGTTGTATCAGTGATCTGTCTAAGATCAAGCTCTGTTGAGATATGCAGGGCTGTGATGTGGAGTTCTTTTCACACATTAATATTTATTTATTTTATTTATTTATTTCACATAATTGTTTAGATAAGGATTCCCAATGCGACAACAGATTTTGGCAGTCTATTCTCCAGGGTCTATTGGAAATTTACAGCCCAACTATAGCACCATTAGGATCCATTTTTATTGTTTCAGGTTGTCTTGTTAAAAAAGATGTTTAAATCCCATCAAAAATAAACCTTAGCTAGGGAGCCCTATCTATGTGACTGGATGACCTGCTTGGTTCTACTAGGACAAGCAAGATGTTAAGCCTCAGAGGAGGGTGACATCATCCAGTGGAGTCCATGCTGGTGAAGTTTACTTCAAATCTTTAAAAGCTTTGGCATGCTTTACTGAACATTTGAGTGCCATTTCGCATTATGGATATTCTGCAGGGCCCTTTACAGTTCTCGTTTTGCTGCAGAGTCCAATGTCATGTGTTTTTTCATTGAAGAAAATTTCTCAAAATTTCACATGTATTGTTATAGGGGCTCTCAGTTTATCTTTTTTAACCTTCAGATTCACTAGATAGGTTTTCCATCATATTTTTAAAGTTTCTTTGATTTTTCAGCAGTTGCCAAGTGCATCAGTATTGGTGTATCAGGCAACATCAGTCAAGTTTTTCTTTAACAATCGAGTTGTTTAATTTTGTCTTTCTTATTTTTTAAAGTATTAACAAACAGAGGACACTGTATTTTCTATGTACACAGATGTCCGGTATTGCTCATGAGGCTACTCCATAAATGGGTAATAGCCTTATTGACTCAAATACCGTTTTTATTTTTATTTTTCTTTGTGTTATTTAATATTTAAATGCGATAAAGGATAAAAAATTTGCATTTTAATATTAAATAACACAAATAAAAATAAAAACGGTATTTGAGTCAATAAGGCTATTACCCATTTATGGAGTAGCCTCATGAACAATACCGGAAATCTGTGTACATAGAAAATACAGTGTCCTCTGTTTGTTGATACTTTGATAATTTAAGAGAGGACCTCTTTTGGGTTTTGTAATTCTTGGTGTGTTTCTTATTTTTTAACCAATGCCACAAAAAGAGAAGGCCGCCAGCAGATTTAATAAATGTCCCCCTGTGTGGATGCATCATGTCTATCAACAGACCCCTATGATAGATGTGTGTTCTGCCTGGGGGACAATCACAATGTCTCAGGGTGTTTCACATATAGAAAGATGACCCCCATAGAATGTTGTTAACATTTAAAGCTCTCCCAACAGGACTTCTAACTCACATCACACAAGGTCAGGGCTTAGTTGGTAAAGTGCTGGGCTATAGAATATTGGAAGATGGTGTTTAAAACCCGGGCCTGCTCTAAATAGTACCTATATGAAATATCAAGAAGGCTCCTCACCCAGTTAAAATATTGCTAGCAGTAATATATGAGTCTGACAAAGTTGTTTTGTTTTGATTGATTGTAAATATTACTATCCTTATCATAAGGCTTTCCTAATCAGATTTCCTGATTATTCTATTCCAATGATTATTCTATTCCTATGGAATGTCATTTTAATGTATTGTTGTGATTAGTATTGTTTTAATTATATGAATGTTTTAACTGTAACCCACTTTGATCTATGGAGTATATGGTATTTATGCATTTTAAATAATGCATTACGGTCTAGATCCCAATAGATAAGATGTACCCTTACAGAGGCCTTGTCTTCTAGCCACTTAGACCAGACTGCCAACCTTTGAGTCTGTCTCATAATCTGAGTATTACTAAGGTTATGCCTATGGATCTGAGGACTACTTTGATCAGGAGGCATCAACAGGCCTCCCATTGGACCCCTTTGTTTCATAGGATAAGAGAACCTCTCCTCTAGAAGATCTCACCTTTGCCTCTGCCAGTTTTAAAAGGAGAATGGTGAAAATCATTCCATTTAATTTGTAGGAGGAAAAGTCCAGGGCAAACATGCTTGATAACCAGTGTGTAGATCCCCTCAAGGAGACTGCAATAGTGCCCATCCATGACATCCTGCAAAAGACACAGATGAGAATGCAAAAGACACATTATTCTACAGTGAAATATGAGCCCGATGTAGGGAATTGGAAGAGCCATCTAATTGACTATCCACCTATATTGAATTTCATCATTGAATTTTATTATATTTATACTCCTTTGTGCAATAAACATTAGTATTGTACCTCTTTCTGTCACCCATAAACAAGAAAGTAGATACAATATACCATGTTAACAAGGTTCCCGGATTCAAAAAGCTACAATTGTCCCATCAGTCAGTTATAATCATATTTATACTCATAAAGGCCTAGAACTTACTCTTTGGTGACCGCAGGGAAAGATTCTTATATTCTTGGCCTTATTGATAGAAAGGTTTATCAGAGTGCTATTGCACAATACCAACATTGCATCTGACCAGCTTTTCATGGGCCAGTATATGCAAAACATTATTCGGAAAGAGGTGAGGGGACTGTCAGAACATTTTCCACAGGAGAGGTGTGATGTTATAGAGTAACTGGTGGACAGGGGTATGGAATGTAGAAAACATATGGTCCGGTCAAAGTATGATGTTTTTGAAATGGCACCTAGAGTCTCTGTAACAACAACTGGTGCCCACGTGCTCGCATAGTTGCGGACCTCATATCTTAGACAAGATGTATAAGACAAACTCACTGCTATTTCATATAATGGAGATAAGTTCAAGGAAATGATGGCTCAAATTAAGGAGCACTGTGCTATGCCTCAGATACCATATTTTTATTTATTTATTTATTTATTTAAAATCTTTTCTATACCGTCGCTAAGTTATATACCATCGCAATGGTTTACATGTAGGCACATAAATTAAGGTAGGTGAGTGCGTACTATAGAACATTCTAACAGGTGCCACAAAAGTTTCAGTTACAAAAATCATTATAAATTGTAACCGAACTTTATAGGCACCTGTTAGAATGTACGATATCCTAGATTTACTAACCTTAGTCTATGTGCCTATTTATAAACTGTTGCGATGGTATATAACTTAGCGACGGTATAGAAAAGTTTTTAAATAAAAAATAAAATAAAAATAAATAATTATAAGACAGTCAATTGTTTAGTGATAAAGGTACTATTCCCAGGTAAAATTCATATTCTCTGTGTTTTACACTTATGTTTGTTGTGAAATAGAATTGTTAGGCTATTATAATGCACATTTCTAAGAATAGTGCTGTGTGCTGGTGCTCTTTTGCCTCTTCCTGTATATTTTCTATTCTCCGGTCTCTTTTAAAAATGCTTGTTTAAAAAGCTATGTTTTTAAACTTTTCTTAAGGTTGTGAGATCTCTTTGCACTCTGATCTCTAAAGGCATTGGGGTAGATTTCATAAACTTGCGCAAATGCGTACCTTTGTTCGAGCACCAGGCACGAACAAGAGTACACGGGATTTCAATAGATACGCACATAGCCGTGCGTATCCATTAAAATCCGGGTCGGCGCGCGCAAGGCTGCCCAAAATCGGCAGCCTGCGCACGCTGAGCCGCGCAGCCTGCCTCGGAGGGAACTTTCCTTCCGCCTCCCCCCACTTTCCCCTCCCTTCCCCTACCTACCCCACCCCCCCAGCCCTATCTAAGCCCCCCCTACATCTGTCACGATAGTTACACCTGCTCGAGGCAGGTGTAACTTTGCGCGCGCCGGGCCAGCTGCCACGCGCCATATTCCGGTCCGGGGGCTGGTCTGGAGGCCGCGGCCACGCCCCCGGATGACACTCCCGGCGCCACCCCCAGATTACACGCTGGCTGCGTCACACCCCCCCCCGACACGCCCCCCATGACGCAAGGATCGCGACACGCTCCCCATCACGCCCCCCCCCCCAGGAAAGCCCCAGGACTTACGCGTGTCCCGGGGCTTTGTGCACGCCGGAAGCCTATGCAACATAGGCTCGGTGCGTGCAGGGAGTGTTTGGGCCAGGTTTTCGGGGGATATGCGCGTATCTTACACGCGTACCCCTTTGAAAATCCGGCCCCTTGTGTTCCATAGTGTGGGGCATGCTAGAGATAAGGCCCTATCTCTCACTTGGGTTAGTCTCGCTGTTTTTACTGATAGGTGAACTGCTGTCTTTAGAGAATACTCATTACAGATAAGCAACTTTGTTTTACAATAGGTGGAAAACATTCAGAAATATAATTTTTGTTAATTTAGCATAAAAGATAATTCAAGATGATTCAACTTTAGCAAGCCAGTGGACAAATTAACCAAATTTTTATAGCTCTTTACATTTATTTGAATTCTAATAGATTCTCCAGATTTTCTACTTTTCTGACTTATGTCAGGAGGAAGACATCCAAAAATATCAACATTGTTCTTCTGGTTCCTTCTTAGAAATTTCCTTTTTTCAGTGGGAGGTTAAAATATCATTCTCTTTGTGTCACCAAATCTGCTCTTAAGAGCTTTCAAATGTTAGCATGCTGCTTCTCCATCATACAAAATTTGCAAATCTATTCTTTTAGATTCCGTATCTGGTATTCTGCCAATGTATGTCAGAAGGAAAGAGGGAGATTAAAGGAGAGTGAAAAGTTTCCTTTATGCCCTTGATTAACATTTACCAGATGTGCTTTACAATGGGTAACTATTTTAACACCCCTACAAATGTAAGATAAATCATATATTGCACTGTCTTTCATATACTAGGATATTTTATTTAGTTATGCACAAACTCAGTACTAATTACTTTTTCCTCTTAATTCCCAGAAAATAAATGTGAGCTTTTTCTGTTTTAATTCTGTTTTTATTTGGGGGTTAGATATATTTAGGTTGGCATCAACTGAAGGTAAGAAAAATGACCAATTCATAAAATGTAGCATTTCTAAACCTTATATTGCAAATTATGAAAGAGCTTTTCAGTGTTCAATCACATTCAAGACGCCAGGAAAATACATTTTGTGATAATCACTTTTACAAAGCAAGTACATGTATATGCAAACCAAGAGTTATAAATTTAATTGTCAGACAAATCAATGAAAACTTGTAGATTGACATAATATTTTCCCTACAATAGAACGTATTTTCAAATTATTTTCTTTAGTTTGATAAAAATAATCTACCATAAATTTCTGAAAAAATATTTGAAAATAAAAAGTGAATTTTTTGTTAAACTTTACTCAATATATTGTTGGAGGATATATTTCAAATGTGCGGATGTTTGATTGATTTCTGCCAAACTCATTGCAAATGAAAGAGATCACCTCAAAAGGTTTATTCCAAAGAGAAAAAATATTTTAATAAACAGTTATGAGGGAGCTTGGCAGAGATTATAAAGTCCTTCAAGATTGTTCTGCTCTCAAAGACTAGGTTAATTCTGCAAAACTGAGAATAGCAAAAAAACTTTGTAAAGTGAACAAATATTGTATGGGTGCCCTTTAGGGCATGTACAAACATAATATTATTTATACTTAATGCTAGTTAACAAAGAAAAGAAAATTCTTCAATTCTGATTCACAATCATTTTACATCAGATGTACTTCCACAAATAGTTTACAATCCAGTGGAGAGCATGCGTTTTGCATTATGGCTGTTTGCCTTTTTGCCATTTGCATGCACCCCCACGCCTTAGTCAGAGGAGCTGTGCACTGCTGGTAAATTCTGGAGTTACTTCAGTGCAGCTGGAGGCTCACTCCAGAGAAAAGACATTTCTTTTGGCAGAGTTCCGTGTTTATTATAGTGATCTCTGTGACGTGCAACAGTAAATTTCTTCTTTAACTTTCTTTTTAAATACTCACTCTGAATTATGAGCATGGTTTTAATTAAGGATTTTGGATTGAAACATTTCCGTTTTCCTTTTTTAGGACAGTTTTCAGTTTAAATGTTTTAGGGTTTTGAAAAATACCAGATGCCCAGCTCAGAAAGTGCAAAAAAAAAAAAAAATATTACCAACTCTTCATCCACACTATGGGGCTGACTTAAGCTCTCATGTAATGCACCCTGTGCAAGCAGTGAAAGAAATGTACATCATTGTATATGTGGTAAAATTGTGCAGTGACTGGTTTGCTCTTTTCTGTAGCATGCAAATAGTTTCCTGCATAATTACAACTAGAGTTGCCATTTGACTCCAGGTTTTTAGCCAGTTGGCAACCCTAGTTGTAATTAGAGATGTGAATCGTGTGCCCGATCGTCTTAACGATCAGGTTCGGATGGTGGGAGGGAAAAATCGGATCGTTAAAGATTGTGAATTGGAATCGTTCCGATTCCAATTCACATTGTTAAATTTTTAGTGAGGCCTGAGCAGATAAACAAAACCCCACCGACCCCCCCCCCCCCCCAAAAAAAATGTTAAATTACCTGGTGGTCCAGTGGGGGGGGGGGGGGGGGGGGTCCCCGGCGCGATCTCCCGCTCTCGGGCCATCGGCGCCATTTTGGCTACCACTGATAAAAAGGCGCCGATGGCCCGAAAAAAAAAACCCACCCCGACCCTTTTCAAATTACCCCTTTGCTTCTCCCACCCTCCCGACCCCCCCAAAAACCTTTTAGATGTACCTGGTGGTCTAGCGGGGGGTCCAGGAGCCATCCCTTCAATCGTGCCGGTGCCGGTGCTGGAGGTTTCAAAATGGCGCCGATCGCTTTTGCCCTTAACTTGTCACAGGGAGCGACCGTCGCTCCCTGTGACAAGGTAAGGGCAAAGGCGATAGACTGCCAATATGGCGCCCATCGCCTTTGCCCTTACCTTGTCACAGAGAGCGACCGTCGCTCCCTGTGACAAGGACAAGGACAAGGGCAAAGGCGATTGGCGCCATACTGGCAGTTGATCGCCTTTGCCCTTACCTTGTCACAGGGAGCGATAGTCGCTCCTTGTGACAAGTTAAGGGCAAAGGCGATCGGCGCCATTTTGAAACCTCCAGCACCGGCACCGGCACGATTGAAGGGATGGCTCCTGGACCCCCCGCTAGACCACCAGGTACATCTAAAAGGTTTTTGGGGGGGTCGGGAGGGTGGGAGAAGCAAAGGGGTAATTTGAAAAGGGTCGGGGTGGGTTCTTTTTTTTCGGGCCATCGGCGCCTTTTTATCAGTGGTAGCCAAAATGGCGCCGATGGCCCGAGAGCGGGAGATCGTGCCGGGGACCCCCCCCCCCACTGGACCACCAGGTAATTTAACATTTTGGGGGGGGGGTTCGGGAGGGTGGGGGAGTGTAAGGAATTTGTTTTAAAAGGTCGGGGTGGGTTTAGAGGTTGTGTTGGTGTGCCGGTTTTCCCACCCTCCCCCAAATAATTCCCGTGCCCTATTTAACGATACAATATAAATGCACCTGACGATAAATCGTGGGCATTTGTATTGTATCGTGTACTCTAACGGTTTAGAACGATTTTAAAATTATCGGACGATAATTTTAATCGTTCAAAAATGATTCACATCCCTAGTTGTAATTATGCAGGAAACCTGGGGAGCAGGCAGGGACTTGTAGTTCTCATTTTCCTATTGCATGCTTTAAGAAAAGCATGACTACATATCTCCTCAGGTAATGGGTCAAAATCAGAACTGGATCAGCCTGTGCTGAAAATTGAGAACCAGTTGGCAACCCTAATTGCAACATAAAAATATTTAACTCAATTCAATATGATTGTGAGTATGCGTGCATGTTGGGGAGGAATTTATAGACATTTGCGAGTCTAGGAATAGCCTAGTGGTTAGAGCAGTGGGCTACAAACTAAGAGACCAGGGTTTGAGTCGTGGTGGCTGTGGTCAGTTCTTGAACCCGCTGACAGCCACGGGCTCAGAAACCGGACGCTGGCAAAATTGAGTGTCTGGTTTTTGGGCCGAATTCAAATTTTTACTTTTTTTACTTTTCGGGACCTCCGACTTAATATCGCTATGATATTAAGTCGGAGGGTGCACAGAAAAGCAGTTTTTACTGCTTTTCTGTGCACTTTCCCGGCGCCGGAAGAAATTAGCGCTAATTTCTGAAAGGTGCCGCGGGTTGGACGCGCGTTTTCCTCCCCTTACTGAATAAGGGGTAAGGGAAAACATGCATCCAAGAGCAGATTAACAGTGCGCTCCATCGGAGCGCACTGTACTGTATCGGCCTGCTAGATTGTAAGCCCTCTAGGGATAGGGAAATACCAACAGTATCTAAATGTATATAATAAAAAATGTTCATAAGCATTGAATGGAGTCTCAAATAGCTATAATCTAATATTATATTTTTGTGGTTATCTGACAGCATCATCCTGCTCCTTTCGATTTCCAGTTAAACTGGAACTGGCCTTTTTTGGACTATAATGCCATGTGCTTTCATTCTTACTTACCCAGGGAATGAGGATCCTTCTCTTTTTGTATCCAGTCACAACTCCCAGCCCAGTATTTCCCAACCCTCTCCTACAAGGCGCACCTATCCAGTTGGGTTTTCAGGATTGCAAAAATGAATATGCATGAGATAGATTTGCATGCCCTGGGTCTTTAGTGTATGCAAATCTATCTCATGCATGTATAACCCTTGTCTTGGAAGTGGCATTTATCTTCAAGGGCACACAAAAATTTTTTATCTCTGGAGCTAGCTTCATCTAGCTTCACTAGTAGCTCTTCTCCTCTCCTTTATCTTCAAGGTGTGGATCCTTTCTATGGGGGGAAGCTGATGAGTATGGCCTAGGCAGTGGTGTGAAATCCCCAAGCAGAATGTGTCTGTAATTCAGTTGATATGCTGTGGTGCTGTTGAACTAGGACAGATGAACAAGACACAAGTTTGAGTGTTCAAATAATAATTGTACTGATATTTTATAAACATCAAATAAATATCCAGTCTTCAAAATTCTGAAATTATATGTATGTCCCATTTTCTTCTGTGTAGGTGTCTATGGCTTAGGTTCCTCTGGTGATTCCTAACACTCTGGCAATGAGTGTGTAAAATGCTCAGTCTCTGGGGGGAAGCCCTACTCTGTGAGGGGTCCCCTTAATACAAACAATCCTACCTAAGTCCAAAATTGTTCTTTTTGGACCCAGCCTGCACCTGCGTCCCATGGGATGAAGATCTTGTTGAGGGTCTTCAGATTTCTTCACCTTCTTCCTTATAGTTAATGACCTCTCAGAAGGAAGGGTCAGATGGTGAAGTTTATAACTACGTCTTCCATCCCAGCTCCAGGCAAGGAGGGGTAGACAAAAACCTCCTGCCAAACCAAAAATAGTTTACATTTCTCACATCCAAAAATCTTCTCTGCAGTGAAGTCACTGTTCTACAGATCTGGCTCTCTCCTAGTCAGGGTTCTGTCAGACCTTCGGTGTCCTGGCATCTGGATCAGGGGAATTGCCATCACCAAAATGACCTGGATTCTACTTCAGTGATTTTCTCTTGAAAAATGGCAAAAATCATAAAGAAAGTCTCTTACTCTAGCTAGAGGCAGATCCAGACTGGCAGGAATGACTCAGAAAGGAAATAACCTCCAAAAATATGTATTCAGTGAAGGGGTAGGCCTCAATCTGAAACAGAATTACTGGATTTCCTCACTCCTCAAAAGCTGAACTCAAATGTCACACCCCCTATTTCTTTAGTCCCTGCTTATAAAGAAAGGTCCATCCACTCAAGCAGCCTCTGGAGGAGAAGCTGATTGTGGTGTTCCTTCTAGCTGGTTTGTGGGACTATTAGGGACATCTAATTAGCTAACCCAGAGGGGTGCCACAAATGTTCATTATAGAAATCTTAAAAACCCGATTGGTTAGGTGTACTTCCAGGAGAGGGTATGGAAACAATGGCCCAGCCATTGCAGTGTCAGTCTGTAACCAGGGATCACAAACTGAGGTTCCTTCTGGAAAATAGCCAACATGAATCCGAAGTCCAACAGATGTCACGGTTATGTGATGACTGTGGCTTCTTCCCCCCCCCCCCCCCCCAGGAGCTGTGAATGCTGCCTCCACATTATTCCCAACTGTTCAGGAGAGCAGACCTAACATAGGAATTGAGCCCAGACATGGCAATACTTAGACACCATCTGACTCATAGTATCTTTTCTAATTTTACCATATAAGTATTACAAGGGGGAGTCAATAAATAAGGTGAATTTTTATAGTTCTAAAGCTGTACTAAAATTCACCTTATTTATTGACTTCCCCTAGTAATTCTATTCTATTCTATTCTATGATTTTTTAAGAAATCTATTTTGGGAAAGAGTTACATTCAGAGTTTAAAATGATCATATGTAGTACCAGAGGTTCAAGTATCACTGATATAAACTGATATATTTTTCTCCCTCATCCCCCCTCCCCATGCTCGACCCTGTAGCTCTTTCCCTTCCCCCAGGCTTCACCCCACCACCATCCCAAACTTGACCCCTATTGCTGCCTCCACCAGCCCAGCCCATACGAGACAATGAAGCCACCACCACCGCTTCTTTTCCACACCAGTTGAGGCCTCCTCCATCTTCTGGCTTCCTCCTCCTTCTGTTTGTAGATTCCACATTATTTGGGACAGCATTCATTAAGGATGAAATAGGGAAATATAGTACCAAGAGCCTACCTAATTCTTTTTTCTTTTTTAATTTTTCTTTGATAAACCTGTCAGTTGTAAAATAAAAATTCCTGATAAAGGGGTGTATTTATTTGTTTCTCACAGGACAAGCAGGATGGTAGTCCTCACATATAGGTGACATCATCAGGATGGAGCCCAATCACGGAAAACTTCTGTCAAAGTTTCCAGAACTTTGACTGGCCCCTACTGGGCATGCCCAGCATGGAACTAACCCTGCAGCCAGCAGGGATCCCCCTTCAGTCTTCTTTTTTCCACGCAGCAGTAGCCTCGCGGTTTAGGAGCTCTGAACTGATTCCTGACAGGAATTTTTCCTAACGGAATTAAATTGAAATACTTCGCCCCACAGGGGTCCCCCCTCTAGCTTTCTTCGACCGCGGTACTCCGGTAAGTTTTTTCACCGTTTTTTGTCGGTTACCGTTGAGTTTGGCCCTCGCGGCCTACTGGCTGTCATCCTACCGCGGCTCGATTTTTCCATGGCCATGGCGTCGGGGTTTCATCAGTGCCCGGACTGTACTCTCACCATGTCTATAACAGACCCTCATGGAGTCTGTGTTTTGTGTCTAGGCTGTGAGCATGATGTCCTAACTTGCACCAAGTGTGCCCTCATGACACCTAAGGGTCGCAAAGCCAGAATGGAGAAGATGGGACTCCTCTTCCGTGCTCACACCCCGACGCCGTCCATCGATTCAACGTCCTCGGAACCGGCACCGTCGAAGTCGGTCCATCGACAACTGTCCGGTGACCGCCCGCCAGCGACGTCTTCACGGCCATCGACTCCCGTACCTCCCCCTCAAGATCGAGGAGATCGTAGGGAGAAACATCGCCATCGGCACCGTAGGTCTCAGACCGTCGAGGGAGCGAAATCATCGACCTCGCCACCGTTGAAGAAGCCCCGTCCAGAAGCGGCACCGACCACTCCTGCGACCGGGACATTGAGGCCACCCTCACCCGATCAGGTTTTGGGAGTCGCGATTCCGCCTGTAAAGGTGGTCCCTCCGACTGTTCCTCAGCCTCCCTCTTCCGTCACGGAGCCGGAGCTGATTGCCCCAGTTCTGCGGGAAGAACTGGACCGGCTGGTGCAGGAGGCCATCGACAAAGCGATGCAACGACTCCAGGTCCCTCCGGCACCGACACTGGCACCGAGAGTGGAACCGGTCACCGACCCAATTCCAGCAGCACTGACACCGCTGCTTTCCCGGATGGAGGCGCTCATGACTGCCCTTCCGCCAGTGCTTCCCGGGTCTCCGATGGCTCCGGTGCCCTCCCCGATGACTGCTTCATCGGGAGGAGAAACACCGTTCCGCATTCCTCCTTCGGGGGTAGTGCCTCAGCCATCGATGCCATGCCGTCCCTCGCCACCGATTCACTCATCGGGGGCGATACGCACATCGGCGCCATCGATGCCTTCGATGCCAGCACCGATGCCCCCCAAGGTGTCCGCAGTGCCCTTGGCGATTCATTCGATTTTCTCGGAGCCTCAGCTGGGCCCTTCGGGTATCCAACCACCCTCTCGTCCTACAGGTCAGCCTGCTGATCCTTATGACTCTTGGGGTGACGATACCTCCACAGGCACCGATGATTTACCTTCACCTCCTTCTCCTACTGAAAGTAGAAAGCGTTCTCCTCCAGAGGACCTCTCTTTCATTAATTTTGTGAAGGAAATGTCTGAGATGGTCCCTTTTCAACTTCAGATGGAACAAGATGATAGGCACCAGATGATGGAGCTTCTCCAATTCCTGGATGCCCCTAAAGTGATCACCTCTATTCCCATTCATCAAGTTCTTCTTGATCTCCTTAAAAAGAATTGGGAAAATCCTGGATCCGTAGCCCCAGTACACAGGAAGGCTGACACTACTTATCTAGTGCAGTCAGCCCCGGGCTTTCAAAAGTCTCAGCTTGACCACTACTCAGTTGTGGTAGAGTCAGCTCATAAGAAGGCAAAAAGAACAAAGCCACACTCCTCTATCCCTCCTGTCAAGGAACACAAATTCCTAGACAATATTGGTAGACGAGTGTTCCAAGGAGCCATGCTCATCTCTAGAATTGCTGCTTACCAGCTGTATATGACCCAATACAACAGGGTCATTTTCAAACAGATACAGGACTTCTCTGAAACCCTGCCTGACCAATTCCAAGAACATCTTCAAACCCTTATCAACAAGGGCTTTGAAGCAAGGAAACATGAAATTAGAACAGCTTACAATATCTTTGACACCTCCACTAGAGTGTCTGCAACTGCCATTTCGGTGCGGCGTTGGGCCTGGCTCAAGTCTTCAGACCTTCACCCAGAAGTACAAGAAAGGCTCTCCGACCTACCTTGTATTGGTGACAATTTATTCTCTGAACAGATTCAGCAAATAGTGGCTGAGTTAAAGGATCATCATGAGACCCTCAAACAGCTCTGACTTCCCATCTAGACAGCCCTCCAAGAAGGACCCTAAGAAGTCTTTCTTCTGGCCAAGGAAGTACTATCCTCCACCGACAAGGACCCGAGTGACAAGGACCTATCATAAGTCCCAGCCTCGCCAGCCTTGCAAGCAAAAGTCACAAGCAGCTCCCCAACCGGGGCCTGCTTCAGCCTTTTGACTTTTATTTCGAGAGCAGCAGCCTGATCCCTCTCCCAGCTATACCAGTGGGAGGTCGACTATGCCACTTTCATGGAATGTGGTAAGCCATCACAACCGACCAATGGGTACTGGCAATCATTGCTCAGGGTTACCATCTGAATTTTCTTGCTGTTCCATCGGACTCCCCGCCCCTACAAGGGTGGGGAGTATCCGACCACTCTCTCCTTCTGGAGCAGGAGGTCTCCCTTCTTCTCCAGTTAAGAGCAATAGAACCCGTTCCTCTTTCGCAACAAGGCCTAGGGTTCTATTCCCGGTACTTTTTGATGCCCAAAAAATCCGGGGGCCTTCGTCCAATTCTAGACCTACGTGCCCTCAACAAGTACCTTCAGCGGGAAAAGTTCAGGATGGTAACCTTGGGCTCACTTCTACCTCTTCTACAAAGAGGAGACTGGCTCTGCTCTCTAGACCAGCGCTTCTCAACCGGTGTGTCGCCAAACACCGGCAGGTGTGTCGCGTCTCCCGGTGTCCCATTACCCTGTTGTACTTTCCTTCTCCCTTTTTCCAGCCCCCATGGTCCAATTGAAAGCCTCCTTTCTTCCTACCCCCACTGCCCAATGGGAAGCCTCCTTCATTTTGCCTTCCCCCGCGCAGGCCAATCGGAAGCCTCCTCCCTGCCACCTGCCAGTGGGAGTAGGAAGAAGGGAGGAAGCCTTTGATTGGCCGGTGAGGCAGGCATGGCACTGCCTGGGAGTGGGGTGGGAGGAATAGCAGTGTAGAACCCCGACAGTGCAAGGCCGCTACGGGAGCCCATCCCTGTAGCGGTGAAGAGAAAACCCGACCCCGACGGTGCAAGGCCGCTACGGGAGCCCAGCCCCGTAGCGGTGAAGAGAAAACCCGACCCCGACGGTGCAAGGCCGCTACGGGAGCCCATCCCCCTAGTGGTGAAGAGAAAACCCGACCCCGACGGTGCAAGGCCGCTACGGGAGCCCAGCCCCATAGTGGTGAAGAGAAAACCCGACCCGACGGTGCAAGGCCGCTATGGGAGCCCATCCCCCCTAGCGGTGAAGAGAAAACCCGAGCCCGACGGTGTAAGGCCGCTACGGGAGCCCAGCCCCGTAGCGGTGAAGAGGAAAACCTGACCCCGACGGTGCAAGGCCGCTACGGGAGCCCATCGCCCTAGCGGTGAAGAGGAAAACCCGACCCCGACGGTGCAAGGCCGCTTGTGTCTGTGGGTGTGAATGGGTGCCTGGGTGAGAGCTTGTGTCTGAGGGTGTGAATGGGTACCTGGGTGAGAGCTTGTGTCTGTGGGTGTGAATGGGTACCTGGGTGAGAGCTTGTGTCTGTGGGTGTGAATGGATGCTTGGGTGAGAGCTTGTGTCATTGGGTGTGAATGGGTGCTTAGGTGAGAGCTTATGTGTAGGGGTGTGAATGGAAGCCTGGGTGAGAGCTAGTGTGAATGGGTGTAAGAGCTTTTGTGTGTGATTGAGAGCTTGTATATAAGAGAACATGAGTGTGATTGAGAGAGCGAGACTGGTCAGGGAGGTGATGTGTTTCTGTGTGAGAGAGAGAAACTGGTCAGGAAGATGACTGGTGTGAAAGAGACCGAGACTGGTCGTGGGGTCTAATTGGGGGTGTGTGTGTTGTGAGTGACTGGTTATGGGTGCTAAGGAAGAAGATTGAGGACAGAGCTTCAGCAGCCCTTGCTGCTTCTGGTTAGTGCTATTGGCCTGGAAGGGAAAGGAGTAGGAGAGTTGCTGGAGAGGGTAAGTAAAGGTGGCTTTTTAAATTTATTTTTCTTGATTGACTGCCATTTTAATTATTGGGTATTATGCGATGTCTGCTGTTTTGAAATATTTTATTGATATTTGTACATTTTTTAATAATTTTTATGAGTATTTAATTGAATATTATTCTGTTCAGCAGCTGTTTTGTAACATTTTTGGTATAACTTTACAATGATTTCTGTGGGGCTCTGTAGCAGCTTGGCTTATTCTGTTTTCCCAATAGGACATATTTTAGTGTTTAGGGCCTGGTTTAATAGTTGTATTTCTTAGATAGGGTTGTTACTGTTTGCGTGTGTTCCGTAATACAGGTGTAACTTTGTGCAGGTTAGTTTGTGTGCATTATTGCAAATCCTGAGTCTGTTAGGTGCTATATTTCTCTTTCCATTTCTCCAGGTTTGCACTGTATGCAGAGTGGCTTTTTTTGTTTTCCATTCCAGTTTCTGTCTCCATATTTATAATTTGTGTTTTTTCTGTACTTGGTGAAGGTCAGTTCTGGGTGTGTGACCAAAGTGAGGTATTTTACTAGCATGTAGGCATTTGTATCAATCTTATTTCATGTGTTTTCTCAATAGGATATGCATTAGTGGTAAACTACTGTCTTTTCATAAGGAAGGCTATTGTGCCTGGTAGTAAAGGGAGTTTGTTTTGCTTTTACTGAGATGTCATCAGAACCAGAATATCTTTTTTTTGTATGGTGAGTTGTACGGGTTATGCCCTAGATCTGCTCTGCACTCATTGCTGAGGGTTGAGGGGATTCCTGTGGATGCAGAGTGCATGTTTACATTTAGCCCCGTGATGGTCACATGTTCAGTGTGTCACGCATGTGAGAACCATTTGACAGGTGTGTCCCGGCCAAAAAAAGGTTGAGAACCACTGCTCTAGACCTCCAGGACGCATACACCCACATTGCGATAGCTCCAGCTCATCGCAAGTACCTCTGGTTTTTAGTGGGCCCAAACTACTACCAATACCGGGTACTTCCAATCGGCCTAGCGTCAGCTAATTCATCCTGCTATCTATTGACAACCATGTTTACAGGTAAACAAACTTGCTTTCTCTATCGACCAGCCGGGCTAAATTAGCCATGACATGTAGGGAGTCCCAAGATAAGGGTTGTTCAATGAAGCACTTCTGAATAACAAACCAGTTCCACCAGTGGAGAGTCAATTACCAGGAGAACAGGTTGCACAAAACTGCCTATCCAATACTACTGTCATCTCTCAATATGCTGTCCATACAGTGGGATTGAGAAGATGTGCTCAGACAACAAAATAACTTTGCAGATGTCTTCAATCAAAGCGACCCATAAGTGAGCCACTGAAGTTGCCATGGCTCTCGCTTGAAAAGCCTTGATAAAGTCTATGATTTGTAGATAAGCTAGTAGATAACAATGTGTGATACGGTCCGCTAGCCAATTGACAGAGTTATTTTGACAACTGCCACTACTAGTCTATTAAGTTCAAAGGACACAAACAACAAAAAGCCTTTCTATAAGGTTGAATTCTTTTCAAATAATAGGCAATGGTTCTCTTACATTCCATGACATGAAGTGCCTTCTCACCTTTATGAACAAGAGGCATTGGAAAAAAAATAGGAAGAGCAATAGCTTGATTTATTTGAAAAGCCAACACCACATTAGAAAGAAACTTAGGGTGAGTGAGAAAGACCATCCTGCCATGGAAGATATGGAGACAAGGTGATTAATACACCAAAGTAATACACAAATGAAAAAAGCTATTTCAAAATCATAGAAGCTATTCTCAAAATGGTAGAAGCTATTCTTAAAAACAAAATTAATGACCACATGGATAAAATTGTTTTTGCAAAGGGAAGTCTTGCCTTACCAATTTACTAGATTGTTATAAAGGTGTAGAAGGACTAGGGGGCACTCCATGAAGTTAGCATGTAGCACATTTAAAACTAATCAAAGAAAATTCTTTTTCACTCAACACACAATTAAACTCTGGAATTTGTTGCCAAGGATGTGATTAGTGCAGTTAGTGTAGCTGGGTTTAAAAAAGGTTTGGATAAGTTCTTGGAGGAGAAGTCCATTTCCTGCTATTAATCAAGTTGAGTTAGAAAATAGCCACTACTATTACTAGCATCAGTAGCGTGGGATATACTTAGTTTTTTGGGTACTTGCCAGGTACTTGTAACCTGGATTGGCCACTGTTGTAAACAGGATGCTGGGTTTGATGGACTCTTGGTCTGACCCAGTATGGCAATTTCTTATGCTCTTATGTAAATAAACATGTGGATAAAAGTGAGTTGGTTTATATAGTGTATTTGGATTTTCAGAAGGCATTTGACAAAGTCCCTCATAAGATACTCTTCAGGAAATCGGAAGGTCATGGGATTGGAGGTAGTATCCTGTTGTGGATAGATAATTGGATAATAGGAAACAGAGGGAAGGACTAAATGGCCAATTTTCCAACTGGAAAACGTTTGTTAGTGGAGTGCCCCAGCAGTCTGTATTGGGACATGTGCTATTTAGCTTATTCATGAATGATCTGGAGAAAGGAACAAGTAAGGTGATCAAATTTGCAGATGACACAAAATTGTTTCAAGTCATTAAACAGCTACAGATCGTGAGAAACTGTTAGAAGGAACTTGTGAGATTAAGTGACTGGGTATCTAAATGGCAGATGCAATATAATGTAAATAGATGCAAATTAATGCACATAGGGAAAAATAGTCCTACCCACAGCTACATGATGGTGAGTTCTGTGTTAGGAGTCTCCACCTAGAAAAGGTCCTTGAAATCTTCAGTTCAGTGTATGGCAGCAATCAAAAAGGCAAATAGTATGTTAGGAATTATTTGGAAAGGAATAGAAAACAAAACTGAGAATATCATAATGCCTTTGTATAGATCCTTGATGTGGTGCGACTGCAAGAATATTGTGTGCAGTTCTGGTCACTTCATCTCTAAAAAGACATAGTGGGCATACAAAAGGTACAGAGAAGGGCAACAAAAATGATAAGGAGGATGGAAACGTTCCCTTATGGAGAAAGGCTAAACAGATTATGGCTTGGTTATTTACCCTTTCAAAGAATACTAGGACCTAGGGGACACTCAATGAAACTAGCAAACAGCATCTTTAGAACAAATTATAGGAAGTATTTTTTCATGCAGCACACTATAAAGTTATGGAATGTGTTGCCAGAGAATGTGATCAGGGCAACTAACATAGTGGAATTCAAAAGAGGGTTAGGCAAGTTCCTGAAGGAAAACTCTGTAAACAGTTATTAGTCGTGTAGACTTGGGAAAGCCAGCACTTATCCCTGGGAGTGAGATTTATTTATTTATTTATTTATTTATTTAAAGGCTTTTATATACCGAAGATCATGTACTAGTACATATCGCTTCGGTTTACAGATAACCAGCATTGGAATTACCATAGACATGGTGTACATGGAACAAAAAACCATCAATAAAAACAATACAATAAACAGTGAACAAGCGATAAACAGGGTATACATTGAACATGGATTACATTGGAAGTATTATGCATGTAGAACATTAAATATGTATATTATACAGTTAAGGTAATATAGGACTTTTCTTTCACGTTAAGTGAAGGCTTCCGTGAAGAGCCAGGTCTTCAGTTTTTTTCTTGAATGTCCGCAGGCATGGTTCTAGGCGAAGGTCCGATGGTATATTGTTCCAGTGAATAGGGCCGGCTATCGAGAAGGCACGTTTCTTCATTGACGACTTGGCTGGGGGTACATAAAGGGAGCCTTGATACGATGTTCTAATGGGTCTGGATGCTGATTGATATCGGAGAGGGCAATTTAATTCGAGTGCAGTTTGTGAGTGGATGGTTTTGTGTATCATAGTTAGTACTTTGTATCGAATTCTAAACTTAATGGGGAGCCAGTGTAGGCTCTTGAGAATAGGAATGATGTGTTCACCTCTGCTGGTATTGGTTAGTATCCTGGCTGCGGAGTTCTGTAGCATTTGTAATGGCTTTGTGGTGACAGCTGGATGGCCGATTAGAATGGAATTGCAGTAGTCGATTTTTGAAAATAGGATAGCTTGGAGAACTGTATGGAAGTCATGGAGATGGAGGTTTCAAGTTTTTTAGTATATGTAGTTTGTGAAAACATTCTTTTGTTGTGTTATTAACGAATTTTTTTAAGTTCAGCCGGTTGTCTATGGTTACTCCAAGATCTCTTACATGTGTGGTCAAGGTCATTTGAGTTGATAGGGAGTTTTCATCTTGATTGATGAGCAGAAGTTCAGTTTTTGATGTGTTGAGAACTAAATTAAGGCTGGTGAGGAGTGTGTTTATGGCTTGTAGGCAGTTGTTCCAAAAATTCAATGTTTTTGCTATTGATTCTGAGACTGGTATCAGGATCTGGACGTTGTCCAGATCCTGATACCAGATAGAAGAAATAGATCAATTATTGGGGAATCTCCCAGGAACTTGGGACCCAGATTGGCCACTTTCGTAGACAGGATCCTGGACTCAATGGACCTTGGTCTGACTCAGCGGGGCTCTTCTTATGTTCTTTTTTTTTTTCTAATTTTTGTTAAATATGATGTCAGTTAGATAACAAAATATAAATCGTCAGTTCATGAACTTAGCAGTATTTCAGTAAACATATAATAATAATAGGGGTAAACAGGCCTATATATGAAAGTATGTGGGGTGTACATGAGCAATGCATATTTTAAAAGCTGATAATTAAGCACATATATGTGTGTGCTCATGCAAAAAATAAAAGAGTTCTAGGGAGGGGCATTCTAGGGAGGAGCCAAAAGTTATATGCATAAAACCATATTTTAAAACTGTCAGCCGCAGTGCTTGGCAGCTTGTTAACCTTGTATGATTGCTGCTGCTGCTGCTGCTGCTGCTGCTAATGAAGTGTAAGTCTGTAGAAATCACTTTTTAGGCCTACACGATAGGGTGAGAGGTCTGGGTCAACTGTGGGGAATGCAGAATGAAGAACTAGAAGGGTCTGGATGACCTTGAGATTGACTGTGCAAACTGGTAAACTTAGTGGTAAAACTGGGAATGTCCTTCATGCGATCATGTTTTAAAATCTGCTTACCTACATGTGTTAAAGCCAACAAAGTCCTAAGGAAGATACCTGAAGTACGTTTGCTTGAGTAAATGCTTAAAGTTAGGAGCACACATACGCGTGGTAGGCGTATTTTAAATCATAAGCACGCAACTACGCACATGATTTAAAATTTCGGCATATGTCCGCTCATGTGCCCATATACATGTGTATGGCCATCCGAATGTTTGTTTTAAAGTTCCCTCTTAGTGTTCTTTTCCCTCTATTTTCCACCCATAATCCCATCCTCCCCCCGTTTCAACTCTTCTAACAAAAAAAACTCAGATACAAAACAGAAGGGACAAGCTTAATTGGAGCACAACATACATTCAACATGCTTCTTAAGATGAGTTTCTTGAATTAATTTAACCTTAACATTCAATTGTAAAGCTTCCTTAAACAACAACTGCCTTTTTCTGGGAGAATTTAATCCTTCAACGTTAATAGATACAGCTCTTGTCATAGACATCATGACCTGAGAAGAAAAGTTTGAATTAACTCCCAAATGGCACATTTCATTATTGTGTCTACTTGATTGCTAAAGATGAAAAGTATGGACTAATACTACCAGAACAGTTGCATTCAACATAGTATGACATGAAAAATCCACCTAAGTCCCACAACTTTGAGTAATTCCCATCCACCTCAACTTTTCCAAACCCCACCTCTTCTAACCATGGTCAACACCCTAATGGGGTGAAACCACAACTTCCTGAAGGAATAACTTCACCAAGCTATGCTCGCTGGTAAGCTCTGAATGTGAGCTTCTGTATACGAGTGAGAGCATCTGTGCGCACATGTGAGACAGCATGCATGTAAGCATCTGTGTGTGAGAGAAAGCATGTGTGAGAGCATCTGTGTGCCTGTATCTGACAGATCATGTGTGAGAGCACCTGGGTACATGTGTAAGAGGATGATTGTGTGTGTGTGTGTTTGGGAGTGAGAGAACATGAATGTGTGTGTGTATATAAGAGGAGAAGGTTCACCCCTCTACCCCAGATGACTGGAAATCAAAAGTTCCCAGGTATGGAAAGTGGGGATTTTTAAAATCCTTATTAGTTTTAATTATTGGGTGTTATTTAATGTCTACCTTTTTGAAACATTATTTATGTTTGGGGAAATTTTATAATTTTTGAGTTTTTAATTATTGGCTAGGGATAATGCTTCTATAGCCAAATCCAAAAGCAAAGAACATTAAAGCAGTATTGTTGGAAATATCAGGAATTTTATGAATCAACAAAACATCATCTTGGTGAGCTCACCAACAATTACAAAATATATAAAAATATTAAAAAATTAAAAATCAAAAATTAAAAAATTAAATTAGAAATTTGTGCACAAACACCTTTCAGCAGTTAAATATGATGTTTTGTTGATTCATAAGATTGGGTATTACATCATCATATACAGTTTATTTATTTGTAGTAGGAAATATCAGGAAGGCTGCTTACCACATAAAAATGTTGCAGTAATTATTTTATGGGTTTGACAATTGCTTGGTCTTGCTTGTAAGTATACTATTCTAAACAAAAGACATGGGGGTAACCCGCACTGAGCAGGAGTTATTGCCATAGGAAGCTTGTGGGGAAGACTGGATAGACTGGTCTTTTTCTGCTAATAATACTATATTACTATTTATTCATCAGCTAT
The DNA here is from genome assembly GCF_901001135.1 of Rhinatrema bivittatum. Lineage (NCBI taxonomy): Eukaryota > Metazoa > Chordata > Amphibia > Gymnophiona > Rhinatrematidae > Rhinatrema > Rhinatrema bivittatum. The sequence goes on from NC_042621.1 coordinate 257,679,426, forward strand.
TTTGAAATACTATTTTTATTAGTATGTTTTTACTATTATGATTGATGTTTTACATTCCTTCATTTTATTGTTTTGAAGAATGGCATTTCTATTTTTCCATTATTGCTCTGCATACATTCTTGCTTGTTGATGTTTTCAGTTCATTTCTGCTTATACTTTTTGATCTCTTATTCTATATTTAGTAAGGGTCTGTCTGTATTTTGCATGTTAACTGAGGTGAGGAATTTTGCTGGTATGTAGTTTCTATATAGGGACTTATAGCAGGCTGGCTTGTTCTGTTTTCCTAATAGGAGGTATATTAGTGTTTAGGGCCTGATGTAATATTTGTAATGTTTCCTTTTCATAGTTAGGATTTTTACTGTTGTGGGCTGGTAGTTAGTGCTCTTTTAGAATGAGAGGCTTACAAATATTGTAATTATAATCCAGTTTACTCTGGGCTTTCTAAGAGCAAAGCCAACATCCAACATGCATTACTATAGACCTAATACTATATACATTCCAAGTATGTTTTTTGCAGGGTTGTGATATTTTTAACTTGGAAGACTATACTATTTTTCATGTAAAATTGTTAAATGTGGCTCATGTTAAATAAATACAATACTCACAGGACAAGCAGGATGGTAATCCTCACATATGGGTGACATCATCAGGATGGAGCCCAATCACGGAAAACTTCTATCAAAGTTTCCAGAAATTTGTCTGGCCCCTACTGGGCATGCCCAGCATGGCACTAACCCTGCAGCCAGCAGGAGTCCCCCTTCAGTCTTCTTTTTTCCACGCTGCAGTAGCCTCGCGGTTTAGGAGCTCTGTTGAGATTCCTGACAGGAATTTTCCTCACGGAATTAACTAACGTTAAATTGCCCCACAGGGGTCCCTCCTCTAACTTCTCTCTAGCTGCGGTACTCCGGTAAGTTTTTTGACAGTTTCCGTCGATTACCGTTGAGTTTGACCCTTGCGGCCTACTGGCCATTGTCCGACCAGCGGCTCAATTTTTTTCTATGGCCATGGCGTCGGGGTTCTGCCGGTGCCCGGACTGTACTCGCACCATGTCTATCACAGACCCTCATGGCATGTGTGTAATGTGTTTAGGCCAGGAGCATGATGTCCTGACTTGCACCAACTGTGCCCTCATGACACTCAAAGGTCGCAAGGCAAGGATGGAGAAGATGGGACTCCTTTTCTGTGCTCACACCCCGATGCTGTCCATCGCAACGACATCATCCAAACCGGCACCGTCGACGTCGCACCAGCATCGACCACCATCCGGTGACCATCCGCCATCGATGTCTTCACGGCCATCGGTGCCCGTTACTCCCCCTCAGGATCAAGGGGATCGTAGGGAGAAACATCGCCATCGACATTGTAAGACTTGGACCGTCGAGGGAGCGAAATCATCGATCTCGCCACTGTCCGAGCCACCATCGAAGAAACCCCGTCCAGGAAAGGCACCGACCATTCCTGCGACCGGTTCACTGAGACCACCCTCACCCAATCGGGGTTTGGGAGTTGCGATTCCGCCTATAAAGGTGGTCCCTCCGACTGTGCCTCCGCCTCCCTCTTCTCTCACGGAGCCGGGGCTGCTTGCTCCAGGTCTCCGGGAAGAACTGGACCAGCTGGTCCAGGAGGCCATCGACAAGGCGATGCAACGACTCCAGCTCCCTTCGGCACCGACACCGGCACCGATTGTGGAACTGGTCATCGACCCGATACCAGCAGCGCTGGCACCGCTGCTATCCCGGAAGGAGGCGCTCATAACCACACTTCCACCGGTGGTTCCCGGGTCTCCGATGGCTCCGGTGCGCTCCCTGTTGACAGCTTCATCGGGAGGAGAAACACAGTTCCGCATTCCTCCTTCGAGAGTTTTGCCTCAGCCACCGATGCCAATTCGTCCCTCGCCACCGATCCATTCATCGGAGGCAATACGTACATCGGCACCATCGATGCCTTCGATACCGGCACCGATGCCCTCCAGACCATCCACGGTGCCCCCGGCGATTCCTTCGATTTTCTCGGAGCCTCGGCCGGGGCCTTCGGGTATCCAACCCCCTTCTCGTCCTACAGGTCAGTCTGCTGATCCTTATGACATCTGGGGTGATGATACTTCTTCAGACACCGATGACTTACCTTCACCTCCCTCTCCTACTGAAAGTAGAAAGCGTTCTCCTCCAGAGGACCTTTTTTTCATTAATTTTGTGAAGGAAATGTCTGAGTTGGTCCCTTTTCAGCTTTAGACGGAGCAGGATAATAGGCACCAGATGATGGAGTTGCTCCAGTTCCTGGATGCCCCTAAAGTGATCACTTCTATTCCCATTCATCAAGCTCTTCTTGACCTCCTCAAAAAGAACTGGGAAAACCCTGGATCCATTGCCCCAGTTCATAGAAAAGCTGACACTACCTATTTAGTGCAGTCAGCCCCTGACTTTCAAAAATCTCAGCTCGACCACCACTCAGTTGTGGTAGAATCAGCTCAAAAGAAAGCAAAAAGAATGAAACCTCACTCATCTACCCCTCCTGTTAAGGAACACAGGTTCCTAGACAATATTGGTCGACGAGTGTTTCAAGGGGCCATGCTTATCTCCAGAATTGCTGCTTACCAGCTGAATATGACCCAATACAATAGGGTCATATACAGGATTTCTCTGAAACCCTGCCTTAACAATTCCAAGACCAACTTCAAATCCTTGTCAACAAGGGGCTTGAGTCAGGAAAGCATCTTTGACACCTCTACTAGAGTGTCTGCAGCTGCCATTTTGGCAAGACAATGGACCTGGCTCAAATCTTCTGACCTTCGCCCAGAAGTACAAGACAGGCTATCTGACCTACCATGTATAGGAGACAATCCGTTCGGCGAGCAGATCCAGCAAATGGTGGCTGAATTAAAGGACCATCATGAGACCCTTAAACAGCTCTCATTGATACCTTCTGACTTCTCCTCAAGACAGCCCTTCAGGAAGGACTCTAAGAAGTCATTCTTCCGTCCAAGGAAGTACTATCCTCCACCAGCAAGGTCCCGAACTACGAGACCTTATCAAAAGACTCAGCCTCACCAGGCCCGAAAGCAAAAGCCACAAGCAGCTCCCCAGCCGGGGCCTGCTTCAGGTTTTTGACTTTCACTTGGAGAGCAGCAGTCTGATTCCTCTGCCAAACATACCAGTGGGAGGTCGATTGTGCCACTTTCACAACATGTGGCAATCAATCACAACCGACCAATGGGTGCTAGCAATCATTGCTCAGGGTTACCACCTAAACTTTCTTGCTCTTCCACCGAACTTACCACCTCTGCAGGCGTGGGGAGTATCCGACCACTCTGTCCTTCTGGAGCAGGAGGTTTCCCTTCTTCTCCAGTTAAGAGCAATAGAACCCATCCCCCTCTCGCAGCAAGGCCTAGGGTTCTATTCTCGGTACTTTCTGATCCCCAAAAAATCCGGGGGCCTTCGTCCAATTCTGGACCTACGTGCTCTCAACAAGTACCTCCAGTGGGAAAAGTTCAAGATGGTAACCTTGGGCTCGCTTCTACCTCTTCTACAAAAAGGAGACTGGCTCTGCTTTCTGGACGTCCAGGACGCATACACACACATTGCGATCACTCCAAATCATCGCAAGTACCTCAGGTTTTTAGTAGGCCCAAAGCACTATCAATATCGAGTGCTTCCCTTCGGCCTAGTGTCTGCACCACGAGTCTTCACCAAATTCCTCGTAGTTGTAGCATCTTTCCTCAGGAAAGAAGGTGTGCACGTCTACCCCTATCTGGACGACTGGTTAATCAGGGCTCCAACCCCGCAAGCTGCTCGGTCGTCCCTCGATTTCACCCTACATACTTTAATTTCTCTAGGATTTCTTGTCAGTTACGGGAAATCCTATTTAATCCCATCTCAAAACTTGTCGTTCATTGGGGAAGACTTGGACAACTTACAGGCAAAAGCCTTTCTACCTCGACAATGAGCGCTAACATTCATGGCTCTCGCTCACCAGTTGCAGTCTCAACATACAGCAACAGCTCACCAATTCCTCGTCCTGCTAGGACACATGGCGTCCTCCGTCCATGTTACACCAATGACCCGCCTGGCCATGAGACTCATGCATTGGACTCTGAGGTCACAATGGATTCAAGCTGTTCAGCCTCTGTTGACCATTGTCCACTTCACCAACTCACTCTGTCTGTCTCTCGCCTAGTGGAAAGATCAGACCAATCTCCTCCAGGGACTGCCTTTTCAAGTGCCAGATCCCCAACTCATTCTCACCACCGACGCTTCCAACTTCGGGTGGGGAGCCCACGTGGACAATCTACAGACACAAGGATCTTGGTCTCCACAGGAAGCCAAACATCAAATAAACTTCCTAGAGCTTCGAGCAATGCGATATGCTCTCAGGGCTTTTCAGGAATGCCTATCAAATCACGTCATCCTGATTCAGACGGACAACCAGGTGGCCATGTGGTACATCAACAAGCAGGGAGGCACAGGCTCCTTCCTCTTGTGTCAGGAAGCTGCGCAGATTTGGGCAGAAGCGCTCTCCCACTCGATGTACCTCAGGGCCACCTACTTGCTGGGTGTAGACAATGTCTTGGCAGACAAACTGAGTCGCGTTTTCCAGCCACACGAGTGGTCTCTCAACCTCTCGGTAGCAACCTCAATCTTTCGCCAATGGGGATATCCCCAGACAGACCTCTTTGCGTCCCCTCAGAACCACAAAGTGGACAATTACTGCTCCCTCATTTGGAGCGAGCACTCTCAGCCCAGAGATGCATTCTCCCTCTCGTGGGCAACCGGTCTGCTCTATGCATTCCCTCCACTTCCTCTTCTTTCGAAGACTCTCGTGAAGCTACGTCAGGACAAGGGAACCATGATCCTGATAGCACTTCACTGGCCACGCCAAGTGTGGTTTCCCATACTCCAGGATCTCTCCATCTGCAGGCACATTCCCTTGGGACTGGACCTGCATCTGATCACTCAAAACGACGGATGCCTACGCCATCCCAATCTTCGGGCCTTGTCCCTGACGGCATGGAGGTTGAAAGGTTAATCCTTCAACCACTTAACCTTTCAGATTCGGTTTCTCGTGTCCTGATTGCTTCACGGAAGCCTTCCACAAGAAAATCTTATTCCTATAAATGGAAAAGGTACACATCATGGTGCACTTCGCAGTCCCTTGATCCCTTTTCCTGTCCAATCCCAAGGTTTTTGGACTATCTCAGGCATTTGTTAAGAGTCAGGTCTAAAAACCTCTTCCATCAGAATGCATGTCAGTGCGGTAGCTGCCTTCCATAAAGGTGTCGGGGATGTCCCTATATCAGTACAACCCCTCATAACACAATTTTTAAAGGGCTTGCTCCATATCAAGCCACCTTTAAGTCCTCCGGCCCCTTCTTGGGACCTTAATTTGGTTCTTGGTCGGCTCATGAAATCTCCATTCGAGCCTCTTCACTCCTGTGACCTAAAATATCTCGCATGGAAAGTGATTTTCCTTTTAGCTATCACTTCAGCTCACAGGGTTAGTGAGTTACAGGCCCTAGTTACCTATCCGCCTTACACTAAACTCCTGCAGGACCGGGAGGTACTCCGCACTCACCCTAAGTTTTTACCCAAGGTAGTTTCGGAGTTTCACATTAATCAATCCATCATACTACCTACCTTTTTTCCCAGGCTCCATTCCAATCCAGGGGAACAGGCTCTGCATACTCTTGACTGTAAATGGGCTCTAGCTTTCTATCTAGACCGTACACTTGCCCACAGGAAGAGCACTCAGTTGTTCATCTCTTTACATCCCAACAAATTAGGGCAACCTGTGAGTAAGCAGACTCTCTCCTCCTGGTTGGCAGACTGCATATCTTTTTGCTACCAGCAAGCAGGCATTCCTTTTCAAGACCGTGTTAAAGCACAGTCTGTGAGGGCCATGGCGACTTCAGTAGCACACCTAACATCGGTACCGCTTCCTGACATTTGCAGGGCTGCCACCAGGAGCTCTCTCCATACCTTCGCAGCCCACTATTGCTTGGAGAAAGCTGGAAGACAAGATTCCATCTTCGGCCAGTCTGTCCTGCGTAACCTATTTCCAACGTGACGTACCAACACCCTTCCGCCTGCCCGGTGGGGTTCAGGATCGGTGGGGATGGGGGGGAGGCGACACCATCTCATCCCTCGCCTCAGGCAGCAGATTGCCTTGAGCCATCCCTGGCTATAGTGGCCTATCAACAGATAGATGGCTTACCTATAACTCATCATCCTGAGTATATTCTTCCAAGTTCATTCGTCCACCCCCCTGTCCTTATGCTCTATGTTTATGATGTATTTTCTTTTAACTGCTCATGTCTAATACCTTTTATCCTATGTACTCCGCCCCCGTTGATGTAATATAAAGAAATGTTGTAAATAAGTTACCTATGCTATTATGGTTGCTCCTTTCTTCTTTTTACTTCTGCCCTTTTTACTCTTTCTCTTTCTCCTTCCCACTCCCTCTCCCCCTTTTCTCACCTGCTCCCACTCTCTGCTCCTTGTTCATTGTAATTCCTCCTTTCCTGAGTTAATTGTAAACCGGTGTGATGTGTCTCATGAACATCAGTATATTAAAAGTTATTAAATAAATAAATAAATCCTGCTTTATCAAACTTTATGTGAGGCCTGTATCACTTGTACCTTCCAATCATGACACCAGTGGCATAATGGGATTTTAAATGAGGTTCTCTCCCAATTAATGTGAGCCCTCTTTGAGAACTTAGCATTTGTTTCTCATTGGCATTACTTCAGCATGAAGGATAAGTGAATTTTATACCTTGGTAATCTGCAAACCCTATACACAATTTTTTTAAATTAGAATAGTTTTAAGAACGCATTAAAACTTTTTACCAACAGTAGTTTCCCACTTCCATTTGAATCAGTTCATAATGTTACTATTTTTTTCCCAAAGCCACACTCTTCTCAAGCGAAATGATCTCTTCATACCATGGATGGCAGAAGAGCCATGTTGTTTTACTTGGACAGGATAAAACCATTTAGGAAATCTCAGCAATTGTTTTTAGCATACGATCAAGTCCATTTAGGTCATGCAGTTAAATAATAGACTTTATCCAGTTGACTAACCCAATGTATTTCCTTCTCCTTCTCAAAAGCAGGAATTCAACTTTTGCATAAAGTATAGGCTCACTAATTAAGGGCAGCTGCAGTGTAAATAGCCTTTCAGTGCTCAGCATCAATACAACTGATTTGCAAAGTAGCTATATGTTTGTTTATTCATACATTTACCAACCATTACTGCTTGGAAGAAAATTTTCGCAGAGATAGTAATTTCGGTCAAGCAGTACTGCAGAATTTGTTTAGATTATAACTTCAACTGGCCCACCATTCTTTAACAGGTTGCATTCTCTAGTTACAAGTCAAGTATATTTACTCTGTGGAGCCCTCAGCATGGGAGTCCCCCCTTGAGTGGCTATTTGTTCCTGCTTGTTCACAGAGAAAGTAAATTTCATGACTGTAATAGGTGTTCGATTTCAATCACACCAAATTAAGCCCAGACAATATGCCAGAAACCTCCAAACTGTAAACACATCAAATCCAACGGTAACTGGTGCAAATTTCTATCCAATACCAAACATGAACCTTCTACGCAGTCTCAAAAATTCATTTTGTAGGACCTCTAAACTTGATCAGTTTGTCAATCATTCAAACTCATACTTGGGTGAAATGGTCCAGTTACTTTATTTATTAATCAAACACCTATTTATTATCTCATTTTTTTTAGACCCAACGAGGGTCGTTTTCAATAAAAATTGTGCAGCAATGCATAGACTGCTTGGTTCAGTCTATGCATTGCTGCACAATTTTTATTGAAAACGACCCCGGTTGGGTCTAAAAAAATGAGATAATAAATAGGTGTTTGATTAATAAATAAAGTAACTGGACCATTTCACCCAAGTATGAGTTTGAATGATTGACAAACTGATCAAGTTTAGAGGTCCTACAAAATGAATTTTTGAGATTGCGTAGAAGGTTCATGTTTGGTATTGGATAGAAAATTGCACCAGTTACCGTTGGATTTGATGTATAATAGGTGTTCTCCATGGACAGAAGAACAAATATGCCACAAAATCTCTCCCTCTCCCCATTCAAATGAAACTTAGCTTGTGAAGTAAATGAGGCAACTCATGCTGCGATGGCAGCACAGGAACTCCAGGGCGTGTTCAGAAGTTTTCTTTTTATGCTGCGCTATGAAATAGAGCATTTCCATTCCAGTACGATAAGATGATTTCACCCCCACTTATGTAGCTGATTTGTTCTGCTGTCTACAGAGAACACCTATTACAGGTAAGCAATTTTACTTTGTAGGGGGGTTTAGGTCAGGGAAAGAAAATAACATATATAGATTACTTTTCAACTTTTTATTTTCCAGTGCTGCTCTGAATAAGAAATTAATAATATACATTTCTGTTCTCTTTCTGTAGGCAAAATCTAGATGGTAGTTCTGTAGCCACATGAGTATAGATTGCAAATATTTTAGAGCTGACAGTGGTCTTTTTTTTAAGTGATCTCAGATTTTTGTCCTTTCATATACTGGTCAAATTGCTAGACACTCTTTTTCAATTATGCATATTTTCATTCAGCTGGAGATAAGGATCTGAATCAAAAACTACTGGTTGTGCTTTTTGTAGAAAGGCTACTCCAAGTTACTGGCATCATACTGTATGGTGATTTGGTCTTGTACATCATACTATTTCAGTACGGGATGCTTGGTGACTAATTGCTGGACATGGTTGAGAGCTGTGTCATGTTTGGATAGCCATGTCCTCATTGTACCATCATCTAGCAAACATCTAGGAGTTTCACATTTGATAAAGAAGGAAGAAATTTTGCTATGTAGTTATCAAATCCTAATGACTATTGCAGTGATCTTGCTTCTACTGCACTGCCTTTACTTTCTCAGGATGTGGGTATAAGACCTGGGAGGTCAGCAGATGTCTCAGATATGGTACTTCCTTAAGGGGTAGTCAAGGGGTTGTCGTGATCATCTGTTGCTTCTTCTATGATGTTTCCACATTCATACACGAGAATGTCATCTGCTATGACACTGATTTCTTTGAGACTGCCAGCACATCTTGTGGTGATACTGATACTCATCTCTAGCAGGTTTATTGCCAATATCTATATTTAGCATTCATAACTGAAAATGATTTTTCTTTGATCTGGTCTGGTAGAATTTCTTCTATTGTGGGCATCTGATAATGAGCCCTGATCAGTGTTTTATTTAAATTAATACTGATGCAGATATTATTATTATGATTCCGATATCCAGCAGTATGTGTTAAGTTTAGAAAACATGCAAGGCTAATGCTCTTATATATGAGAGAGAATATGGTGTTTAGAAGTAGTGAATAAAACACAAAACCCACCATTTCAGAATAGTCCTTATACACCCATTAGATTTTCTTATCAGTTAGTTTCGCAATACTTCAGGAGAGTTAGGAAACAAAGAAAACTGTACAGTGCATGTTCAGAAATAGGGATAAGATCCTAACTTCCAGTAGAATAGGCAGATTCTCTGCTGAGAACTGAACCAGACCACTTCAGCAAGACTATCTCAGTAAAGATAAAAAAAATCTCTGATACCGTTACAGTCCACCCTCTGAGACAACGCTTGCTGTCACATGTCTGGAGAGCCTAGCAAATGCTCTTTCAGGAAAGTAAACACATATCTAGGCCATTTACTTATATACATTTCCCTGTTAGCTGGGGAAGACTATTTGTTTGCCTTGCTCATTGTCCTCATATATAACCTGTTTTGTTTGTTATTGTCACAGATGCTCTCATAAGCATCAGAAAAATATAGCACTTCGCATTTTCATGCAATCCTTAATCACGTGCCATTATTTTCTTAGTGCGGTTGTGTGATTCAGACTACAAGGCAAAAACCCCCCATTCTTCCACTTAGTACAACTTTTGATCACCTATACATGGGATCCTAACTTAAGAAACTGTATAGTTAAAGTTGAATTACCACTTTCAAGTGAGATAGAAGGAAATGTAAATAATCCAAGACATTTTCCCTGTCAGCATTGTGAGCTATGTGTCATCACCATTTCATGTGATGTATGTATTCATCCAATCACTGAATTTGAAATTAAACATTTAACATACGCTGATTGTGATTCTAGAAATGTTATTGATGTGTTTCAATGTGAATGTCCCCTCCTTTATATTGAGAGAACTAAAAGATCTGTAAAAACTAGGTTTCATGAACATCGTAGCTGTTTGAAGACCCTGAAGATGCAGGCTCCAATGGTGAATCATTGCATACAGCCAGGTCATACATTTACATTGCTCTAGTGGAGCGTTATTGACACTACTTTAAAGAACAACATTGGATTTTTAAATTAAATTTGATTCAATCACATGCCATGAATAACAATATAGACTGGGATACCCTAATTTAGGGCTTCCTGCATCATTATAGGATTGGAATGTTTAACTCTGATTGGCTGCTGCTTGTTTTTTTAAATTCTTTTCGCCAATTGGTGGCGAAATTTCTGATACAGCCACACTGATTTGTTAAGAGTATGTCATTCAAAGGTTTCATGTAATTAGATTGGTGCTTGGGATAATAGGTGTTTCTTAGATAAAGACAAATTGTGCTTCCACAGGGTTAGTAGAGATGAAGTCCAGATAGATGTATATGTGAACACTAGGAATTCTGTGAGTATTTCAGGCTGGAGCTTTTTATGATGTATCTTTCCAATAGATAACTACTTTAACTTTATGTATATTGCAGCATTATTGTGAAGACTATAGAGATAGATAAGCCCCTGACAACAATTGTGAAACATGGCCAATGTCAGGCAGGAATGGTGAACTTTGCTGCATTTAATGCTCTATTCTGGTTCTGAAACAGAATATCGGACACATTTTTTCAGTAAACATTTTGAAGATAAGTGAACTTTTATATACATTGTTCCATGTTCTAGTTTGAAAACAAATGAACTTTAAAATGCATTGTTTAGAAAAAAAATTGAGATTTTGAGACCAAGGTCACAGAGAGATATAAAATACAAGATGGAGAATTAGAGAATAAGAATACCACTTAGAGTGAGCTGGCAGTTAGGGAGTTAAAAGACAGTACTCAGTGGAGCATAGCACCAGCAGCAGCTGTGTAGGATAAGAGAAAGAGCTGAAAGCTGAAAAGCATCTGGTATCTGCCCAGATTTAGTTTATAGACACAATATAAACTGTACACAATATTTACAGGCCCTTTTATATTGGAATTACAGTAGTGTTTGCTTCTGAAATAATAGTTATATGATTGCTTTTGATTACATGACATTGATAAGAATATAAGAACATAAGAACATGCCATACTGGGTCAGACCAAGGGTCCATCAAGCCCAGCATCCTATTTCCAACAGAGGTCAAACCAGGCCACAAGAACCTGGCAATTACCCAAACACTAAGAAGATCCCATGCTACTGATGCACTTAATAGCAGTGGCAATTCCCTAAGTAAACTTGATTAATAGCTCTTAATGGACTTCTCCTCCAGGAACTTATCCAAAACTTTTTTGAACCCAGCTACACTAACTGCACTAACAACATCCTCTGGCAACTAATTCCAGAGCTTAATTGTACGTTGAGTTAAAAAGAATTTTCTCTGATTAGTCTTAAATGTGCTACTTGCTAACTTCATGGAATGCCCCTAGTCCTATAATTCGAAAGTGTAAATAACAGATTCACATCTACTCGTTGAAGACCTCTCATGATCTTAAAGACCTCTTTCATATCCCCCCTCAGCCGTCTCTTCTCCAAGCTGAACAGCCCTAACCTCTTCAGCCTTTCCTCATAGGGGAGCTATTCCATCCCCTTTATCATTTTGGTTGCCCTTCTCTGTACCTTCTCCATCGCAACTATATCTTTTTTGAGATGCGGCGACCAGAATTGTACACAGTATTCAAGGTGCGATCTCACCATGGAGCGTTAGAGGCATTATGACATTTTCCGTTTTATTAACCATTTCCTTCCTAATAATTCCTAACATTCTGTTTGCTTTTTTGACTGCTGCAGCACACTGAGCCGACGATGTTAACGTATTATCCACTATGATGCCTAGATCTTTTTCCTGGGTGGTAGCTTCTAATATGGAACCTAACAGTCTGACGCAAGATACTATGTCTCAATGTTCAGATTCTGAGAAGCAAAATTGAATGTTTGAATAAATAAAATCAAGTTAAATATAAATATGAGGATCCAGGACAGAGTGCAAGGAGCCTGAATATAGCAGGGTGCCAGGTCCCATAGTTGCCCCATCCCCTCACATGTGATAAAGGGGGGAGGCCTTAGTCAGGCCAGCAAGACTGGTGATGGCGGTACCACCCGCCTGAGTGACACACAGCCCTCTTCCTCAGTGCGAGGCCAGTGGTGTAACTAGACCAGAGAAAGAGAAAGGAGGGGCAAGAGGGGACATGGGAGGATCGTGCTCTGATGACGTGGGTAGGAATTTAAAGTGTAGTCAGTTGCTCTCTTTTCACGATTTCCAAGCTTTATTCCTGAACTTGCTCTGGAGATTAGCACTCTCTGGCTCTGATGAGAGATTCAGTCCTCCGAGTGCACTAGCTGACTCGCTGCCCAATAATAAATTGAAGAATGACATAGCTCGGAGAGAGAGCATGCACACCATCCCCAGCTTCAGATAGTGGAGCAGTTTCAGTGACCGCTTTGCTTGCAGAGAAGATCCAGTATTTGGAGCAGGAAGCAACAGCAGACTGGAGGAGGGCAAGTCCACACGGTATATAAGGTGACTGCCCCAATAGATTGAGAAGGACAAACCGAAAGGGCTACAGATTCCTGGCAGTGTGTTCCCCTCAAACAGGCTGGGCAAGAGAGTGATGGAGCACACAGCGTGGCCTAACCTTCATTCAGGGCAGGACAGGATCAGAACCTGTGGGGAATAGAGGGGAACCCAGGCTAAAAAAGAGGACAATGATTGAAAGAGAATAAGCGGAGAGACCGTGAAAGAGGACAAGTGGACTGCAAGCAGGGAACAGTGCAAGGTGCAGTGTTAATTGACTCCACTGGTGACAGGGTGAGCTGAGTACTGCGCCTGGCGTGACGATAGTGGGGAAAAATTCAGCAGTTTCCCGGGCACATGAGATTATGCCGAGGTAAGTCAGCGGGACTTCGACACCATGGATGGGCCAGGCCAAAATGCAGGAACATCATGGGTATCAATGGACGACAACTGGACATCAGACCAATCAGGTAGCAGGATGTTCACAATGGGGTTCTGGGCCAAGTTGGGGAGCCCACATGCACATGAAGAGAGTGTATATGTATTAAATGTGTGTATATGAGAGCAAGGGTCTATGCACATCCCTCACCTCTGACAATTTCAGGATTTTTGGAATCAAATGAAAAAGTTCTGAAGTATTTTGTGAGACTGGAAAATTGGGCATCGAAATGGCAGATGAAATTTAATGTGGATAAGTGCAAGGTGATGCATATAGGGAAAAATAACCCATGCTATAGTTACACCATGTTAGGTTCCATATTAGGTGCTACCACCCAAGAAAGAGATCTAGGCGTCATAGTGGATAACACATTGAAATCGTCGGTTCAGTGTGCTGCAGCAGTCAAAAAAGCAAAAAGAATGTTGGGAATTATTAGAAAGGGAATAGTGAATAAAACGGAAAATGTCATAATGCTTCTGTATCGCTCCATGGTGAGACCGCACCTTGAATACCGTGTACAACTCAGGTTGCTGCATCTCAAAAAAGATATAATTGTGATGGAGAAGGTACAGAGAAAGGCGACCAAAATGATAAGGGGAATGAAACAGCTCCCCTATGAGGAAAGACTAAAGAGGTTAGGACTTTTCAGCTTGGAGAAGAGACGGCTGAGGGGGGGATATGATAGAGGTGTTTAAAATCATGAGAGGTCTAGAATGGGTAGATGTGAATCGGTTATTTACTCTTTCAGATATCAGAAAGACTAGGGGGCACTCCATGAAGTTAGCATGTGGCACATTTAAAACTAATAGGAGAAAGTTCTTTTTCACTCAACGCATAATTAAACTCTGGAATTTGTTGCCAGAGGATGTGGTTAGTGCAGTTAGTATAGCTGGGTTTAAAAAAGGACTGGATAAGTTCTTGGAGGAGAAGTCCATTACCTGCTATTAATTAAGTTGACTTAGAAAATAGCCACTGCTATTACTAGCAACAGTAACATGGAATAGACTTAGTTTTTGGATACTTGCCAGGTACTTATGGCCTGGATTGGCCACGGTTGGAAACAGGATGCCGGGCTTTATGGACCTTTGGTCTGACCCAAAATGGCATGTTCTTATGTTCTTATTTTATGTATGTACTTATTTATTTAATTTATTTAAAAGTAGGGGATTCTTTTTATCTTTATTGTTTGTAATAGTTGGGTTTTTGGTGTGTCTGCTGTTTTGAAATATTTTATTGGTGTTGGGAAATGTGTAAACATTTTATATGAAATTTTAATTACTGGATATTCTATTCATCAAATGTTTAAAATGTTTTCTTTTTATTAGCATGTTTTTTTCTATTATGATTGATGCTTTATACTTCTTGATTTTATTGTTTATTTGTTACGCTCTCCTTCTCCAGAGGGGAGGAGCTAGCAATCTGTTACACTCGCCTCCTCCAGAGGGGAGGAGTTAGCAACCTGCTGTTGCTCACTCCGCCAGGAGGGCGGAGTTGGCAAGCTGTTCTGCTCTTCTCCTGAAAGGGGAAGGAGTAGCGATATGACATGACCTGCTCCTCCAGAGAGAAGGAGTTAGCTATCTGTAGATCTGTTAGCGAACTGCTGTTAGATGCTCCTGTAAGGAAAGGAAGTAGAAAGCTGTTACCAATCTGCTAAGGAGTAGCAATCTGTTATGGATCAACTCTCCAAGGAAGAGGAGTTGGCAATAGTATATAGTACTTCGCTACTGAGATAGCAATCTATCATGCCCCCCGCTATGGAGTAGCAATCTGTATATATATATAAGCTGCTGGCAAGTCTCAGAGAAAGAGGAGTAGCTGTCTATATAATATGTCCGTGAGCGGAGTTAGTGGTCTGTAGTGATTGGCTCCCACAAGGTGACAATAGTGAAAGGAATGACCACTTGGAGGAAATGGTGAATCCCTGGGCCGATGGCAGATGACAATGCCCCCAGGAGGAGATCCTGAGAGGAACCACCGACTAGGCTAGAACATGAGATAAACACTATAGTTCTTTATTAGACTGGAAGCTAGACCATCATGGGTGGCAGTAGTGAGTCGTTGTGTCCGGCAAGGCTGAAGTCCTTCTGATACTGGAATATAATCTCTGGGTTGCTGAGCTGTAGAGAGAGACTAGAAGTAGTGAGTAGACAGGGTATACTGGATACAAGATGGTACACTCACAATAGTAGATGTCTGCAATGGTCTCTATGCCACAGAGAGTCTTCAGTACATTCAGGAACAGGAGCCGTAGGCGAGCACTGGTTTCCACAAACAGTCTGTAATAAGAACTCACAATTGCTGTATAAGATTCTAGGAACATGGGTCCTTGTGGAGCGAGTACCTGTTCCTATCTGTAATCTTGCCAATGTAACTCTAGATCTCTGTACCTGCGATAACGTCTTGGACGGAAGGGAGTCTTCAGAGCAAATAGGAATGTAGGCCCTCGTGGAGCGAGTACCGATTCCTATGTAATAGAACTCACTGTGTTCACGTCCGCAAACGCTTCCAGGCAATGAGGAGTCTTCCGAGTGTTCTGGCAATCTGAAATCAAGAAGAGAGAGTGGAGCCCCCGTGGAGCGGGTACTCCTGGTAAGTTTGAAAAGGCCGAGCAGTGTATCGTGGACTGCCAAAGCAAGTCCCGTTGGAGGTCCTTGCTAACTCGCTAGAGGTTAGCAAACAAAGACCTTTTAAAGTGCAAATGGATGACGTCACCACGGGGGGACGCCCCCCGAGGTTCGCGCCCTTACTGGTACAAAGTCTGGAGCGCGCGCGCGCGCGCCCTTATATAATCAGAAACATGGTGGATCCGTAGCGTCAGGCCATCCCGGGGAAAGCGGGACCAAGAGGCAGAGAGAACCCGCGGCTGCACTGTCCGTCAGAGCCGAAGGGAGTCGCATCCCAGGTAGAGAGGGTGGAGCGAGGGGTGAGAAGAGGCACGAACGCAACATTGTTGCTTCATGAGACATGGTGATATTTCTGTTTTTCCATTGTTGTACTGCATAAAGAGTCTCGCTTGTTGCAGTTTGTTGTTCTGTTTTGTCTTCATGTTTCTATTTAACCTTTATGGTCTCTTTATTCTGTATTTGGTGAGGGTCTGTCTGTATTTTTCATGTGTAACCAAGGTGAGGGATTCTGCTAGTGTGCAGTTTCTGTATAGGGATCAGTAGCAACCTAACTTATTCTGTTTTCCTGATAGGTGGTATATTGGTGTTTTAGGGCCTGGTGTAATATTTGTAATGCTGCCTTTTCATAGGTAGGGTTGTTACTGTTTGAGTGCTGGCAGTTAGTGCTGTTTTGGTATGGGAGGTTTACTATGTTGTAATTTAGTTTATGCAAAACTTTCCATGGGCCAAAACCCCACCCAACACACCTAAGAATAAGTCTAATATCTTATGATTTCCAAATGTCTTTTGTGGTTGGCAGCATAGTAGTGCATGTAAATACAGTATACATATTGTTATAAATAATCTTTTAGTTCAGAGGTCTGTATTTTGAATGTCCTTTTTATGTAAAATCAATTATAATAGCATAATGTTTAACTGGGTGTGGGGATGGTGGGGGTACAAAGCTGTAAAGTTCACCTAGGGTACTTAATACACATGCACTGTCCCTGGCTGCACTGGTTCCATGTGGGAAAGTAAGTCTCTATCTTGAGCTTTGCATTAGTGGCTGTCCCCAGTCTTGGCTTTGCATGCAGTCTTGGCTATGGCTAGATTTTCTTGTTTTATAATCCCAGAAGAATGCAGTGGCATGGATCACTTCTGGTCCTTCCTAACATGAAGTATGTAGGCAGAGGAGAACCTGGAAAACCAAAAATGTAAAAGCATCAAACTTTTAGCACACAGTCAATGCGAAGGCTCTGAAGTAGCAAGTGAAGGGGGGAGGTAGCAGAGAATTGGAGGCAGGTTATGGTCACAGAACTGGATGGGGTAAGCTAGGAGGAAATACATGTGCATTGTTATTAAGGCTTCTGTCTGAGGTGGTTGGGCTGCAGTGGCATAGCCAGAAATGAAGGTAGAATTTAAAAGCCTTGCACATGCAAAAATGGCCACATACACGTATATATGGGCCGCACGGGAGCTACGTGAATTTTAAATAGCTAGAAAGGGTACACATACATTGAGGTATGTGCGCCCAGAAAAAGGGGCAGGGCATGGGTGTTCCAGAGGTAGGGCTAGCACACTGCTACAGTGGGGAGAGGGGGAGAGAGACTTTTTATAGGGCTCAACCTGACACTATATATGTACCGTTGTAAGGAGCACTTTGATTCGGGGTGAGTTTTCGGGAGGAGGGTTGGGGTTAGGGGTGGTGGTGTTGCAGACACATTCAGAGGTATCCATTGTAAAATTGACATCATTAAATAATTTTTGACCTTATAAGTGATGAAAATTCCAAAATTCTAAAAATTCTAAATTGACATCATTAAAGAATTCTTAATTGACATCATTAAAGAATTTTTGACCTTTAAGTGATGAAAATTCTAAAGTTCTAAAAATTCTAAAAAGGTCAAAAATTCTTATAAGGTCAAAAATTCTTTAGTGATGTCAGTTTCACAATGGATATCTCTGAATGTGTCTAACACAGTTCCTTAACCTCAACCCACCTCCCGAAAACTCACCCCGAATCAAAGTGCCCCCTTACAATGGTCTATAGATAGAGTGTCAGGCAAAGCCCTATAAACAGGCTCTCTCTCTCCCTCCCCCGATCTTCACCAGACTCCTGCACCCAATAAGGAGCTGTAGCAAAGTGACACACATAAGATATGTGTGTACAGGTGCAGACATGCACACATGAAGAGTATTTTATAACCTACACACATAGGGGTACATTTTAAAAGAAGCGCGTGTGGCCTACATGTGTGCGCGCTAACCGGTGCGCACATGTTATAAAATCCTGGGTCGGCGCGTGCAAGAGGGTGCACAATTATGCGCCTTGCGTGCGCCGAGCCGAGCTGCCTTCCCCCGTTTCCTCCCAGGCCGCTCTGAAATCGGAGCGGCCTGGGAGGGAATTTCCCTTCCCCCTAGCCTGACCTTCCCACCTCTTCCCCTAACGTTCCCCCCCCCCCCACAGCCTACTCTAACCCCCCCCTGACCTTTATTTTACCTTTTGCTGCCCCCACCCTGCCCCCGGACTGCCCAGCCCTACCTATACCCCGCCCCCGCCTCTTTTGTAAAGCCTCAGGTCTTACACGTGTCCCGGGGCTTTACACGCACCGCTGGGTCTTTTTAAAATAGGCCCGGCGCTGATAACCTTTTGAAAATCCAGCCCATATGTTATAAAATAACACATATTTTTGTGCACAGTGAGATAAGTGCATTTATGAGTGCATGCACAGCCCTTTTAAAATCTACCCTATGATGTTTTGGGTGGGCACAAAATTAACAAGTGTGAGACCTACTAGTTGTATTCTTATTGATAAATAATGCCATATACTGCACCCTACAATAACTTTCTAAGTAGTATGCTGATAAAATAAAAATAAAAAGAACAGCGTTCAAGAAATATAAAGGATCCCAAAAAGAGGAACACAGGGAAGAATATCTGGTTATACACAAAGAGACAAATAAAGTAAACAGGAAAGCAAGAAGTCTGGCAGAAGAAAGGATTGCCAAAGAGATAAAGAGAGGTGACAAAACCTTTTTCAGCTACATCAAAGAAAGGAGAAAGGTCCAAAGTGGTATAGTGAAGGTGAAAAGGATCAATGTGTGGAAAGAGATGAAGAAATGGCAGAAATATTAAAGAAATACTTCAGTTTGCTGTTCACTAAAGAAGACCCTGTAGAAGGACTGTCACTGGTTAACAAGGCTATGGATGGGGGTGGATTCGACGAAACCCCATTTACGGAAGAACTAGGAAATTGAAAATGGACAAAGCCATGGGCCTGATGAGATTCATCCTAGGATACTGAGAGAGCTCAGAGATATGCTGGTGGGTCCGCTGAGTGACCTGTTCAATAGATCCCTGGAAATGGGAGTGGTGCTGAGTGACTGGAGAAGAGCGGTGGCGGTCCCACTTCACAGGAGTGGGAGCAGGGAGGAAGCTGATAATTACAGGCCGGTTAGCCTAACCTCAGTGGTGGGAAAATTAATGGAGACTCTGCTGAAAGAAAGGATAGTGAACTACCTAGAATCTGGTGGGTTGCTCAATCCGAGACAGCACTGATTCACCAAGGTAAGGTCTTGTCAGATGAATCTGATTGATTTCATTGATTGGGTGATTAGAGAATTGGGTCAGGGAAGAGCACTCAATGTGATTTACTTGGATTTTAGGAAAGCCTTTGATACGGTCCCACATAGAAGACTCATGAACAAAATAAGAAGCTTGGGAGTGAGTACCAAGGTGGTGGCATAGATTACAAACTGCTTAATGGATAGAAGACAGCGGGTGATGGTAAATAGAACCTACTCTGAAAAGAGAACAGTGTTAAGTGGAATGCCACAGGGAACGGTGTTGAGACCGGTTCTGTTCAACATCTTTGTGAGTGACATTGCAGAAGAGATAGAAGGTAAAGTTTGTCTACTTACAGATGATAGTAAGACCTGCAACAGAGTGGACATGCCAGAAGGAATGGAGAGAATGAGATGTGATTTAAGGAATCTGGAAGAGTGGTTGAAGATATGGCAAATGGGATTTAATGCAAAGAAGTATAGAGTCATAGGATGCAATAATCCAAATGAACTGTATGTGATGGGGGATGAAGTGCTGCTGTTCATGGAACAGGAGAGAGACCTTGGGTGATAGTGTCTAGTGATCTAAAGATGGCGAAGCAATGTGACAAGGCAATAGCTAAAGCTAGAAGAATGCTGGGCTGCATAGAGAAAAATGAAGTGATAATCCCCTTGTACAGGTCCTTTGTGATGCCTCACCTGGAGTACTGTGTTCAGTTCTGGAGACTGTATCTCATAAGGGACAGAGACAGGATGAAGGCGGTCCAGAGAAGGGTGACCAAAATGGTGGGGGTTGTCCATCAAATGACTTATGAGGAGAGGTTGAAGGACCTAAATATATATATTTTATTTTATTTATTTATTAGCTTTTATATATCGACATTCGTGGGTACATCATGCCGGTTTACAATATAACTGAAGGAGGAAATTACAAAAAACCAGGGTGGGGGGAGAGGGAGCAGATAGGAAGAGAGGAGGGGCAAGAGAAGAGAGGGAAAAAAAGGAAGAGGAGAAAAGGAACAGTACCTGATGGAAAACAGAAGAACATAATAGTATTGCAAATTATACACTCAGTAAGGGACTGTGTATAACCTTATATACTGTGGATAACCTTATATAAATTATACACTCCAAAAAGTATTACATACAATAATAACAAAAAGTATTATATACAATAATAAACAATATCTTTAACTAGTACATACAGGCGACACTATATAGTCAAAAAAGAGACACTATATAGTCAAAAAAGCAAACAGAATGTTGGGAATTATTAGAAAGGGAATGGTGAATAAAACGGAAAATGTCATAATGCCTCTATATCCCTCCATGGTGAGACCGCACCTTGAATACTGTGTACAATTCTGGTCGCCGCATCTCAAAAAAGATATAATTGCGATGGAGAAGGTACAGAGAAGGGCTACCAAAATGATAAGGGGAATGGAACAGAGCAGAGCAGTAACAGGTATATATTAAAGAGCGTGGAGGATAGTGAAGATACCATGGAGGAGAGGAGGAGCAGAGGAGATATGATACAGACCTTCAGATACTTGAAAGGTTTTAATCTTGCACAATTAACAACAAACCTTTTCCGCTGGAAAAAAAACCAATTGAACTCGAGGTCATGAAATGAAACTCCGGAGAGGACGACTCAGAACTGTCAGGAAATATTTCTTCACGGAGAGGGTGGTGGATGCCTTGAATGCCTTCTAGAGGAAGTGGTGAAGACAAAATCGGTGAAAGATTTCAAAATGGCATGGGATAAAGACTGTGGATCCCTAAAGGCAAGCGGAAGGGGAATGTAGTAAGAGGAATGGGGGTAACTTGCTGGTGTGGTGGATACTACTCTTAACAAATAAGCCTTCATACTGTTGATGCAACTCCATCATTGCTCGCTGCTTCAATGGCAGGGGGAAAAGAAGAAAAGAGGAATTGGATTCAGACAACAACCAACAAGGATATTGAACTGTACAGTCTGGGAAAGCAAATAAGCATGAGGGTAATTTGCTTGATGTGGCAGTTACTTCCCTTAACCAAAAAGCTTGATACTGCACTTCTGATGCAACTCCAATATTGCTCTCTGCTTCAACTGCAGGGGGTGAAAGGAGATTGAACTCAAACGTTAACCAACAAGAGCATGGCGGTAACTTGCTTGATGCAGCGGTTACTACCCTTAACGAAAAAGCCTGATACTGCCCTTCTGATGCAACTCCAACATTGCTCTCTGCTTCAACGGCAGAGGGGTGAAAGAAAATTGGACTCAAACAGAAACCAACAAGTATCAGAATAAAACCTTTTCCGATGGAAAGAAATCTGTAGAACTAGGGGGTCTTTTCTCTCCACTGCATTATTTAACCTTTACCTAATTCCATTATGCCGTATCCTCAATGACCATGGAATTCACTATAAAATCTATGCCGACTATATTCAATTCTTTTTTCCTCTCAAGGAAACATGGGCCATGACTGAATCTTTCCTCACCAACTGCCTTATATCCATTCAAAAATGGCTGCACTGCAATAAACTAGTGCTTAATACATCTAAAACAGAAATCATGGTGTTGTCATGGCATCCTATTGCTGACACACCCAACCATATCTTTTTTGATTCCCATTCCATCTCTATTTCCCAAAGTGTACAAAATTCAGGAGTCATTATCTTCCTTTCACTCTCTACACACAACCATATAAAAACTATCACCAATTCCTCCTTCTACAAACTGCGCCTGCTCTGTCACCTCAAGCTCCTTCTTGAATTTTCAGACTTCAGATCAGTCTTTCAATCCCTACTATTCTCTAGTTTAGACTCCTGCAACTCCCTCCTGACAGGTCTACCGTTATACGCTACACGCCCACTATAAATCATACAAAGCTCAGCAGCAAGACTCCTTACCAGCACTCCCATGCATGATCACATCTCACCTGTACTCAAATCTCTTCACTGGCTCAACATCTCCTACCAAGTACAATATAAGCTAGCGATGATTCTTCACTCCTCTATACATAACCTGGACTTCCCATAGTTCTCCTCAACAACAAAAATCAAATCCCCCTCTCAACCGCTAGATCATCTAACCAAATGCTACTGGATACTCCACATCTAAAGCTCACCCACCTTGTGGAAACCAGAATGCACACATTCTTCTTTGCAGGACCACTCATATGGAATTGCCCTAAAAACCTTTCTTTTCAAGACAGCGTTCCCCAACCTAAATGACAATGGATTATCCCCAACATGCCCCCCCCCTCGGAGGATGCTACTTAATCTTCCTTTCCCTTCTCTTCTACCCCCTTCCACAAACGAACCTCTACCCCCTTTCACAAATAATCCAACTCCCTGGGTGCTTATGCTTTCCTTCCCCCTTATCCTAAGATGTTTGCATTGTCCTTTCACCCCTTTTCTTCCTTTTATTTGTGTATGCTTTAAATTGTACCCTGCTCTGAATGTAGGAAGGGTGGGAAATAAATCAGTTTTAAATACATTTTAAATAAATAAATATATATGTAGGACTGTCACTTAGTCAACCTATATACTAATTTAAGCTGAATACAAATGGCCCAATTTTATGATTTTTTTATTTTTGTTTTTAGATACATTTTAAGATGATCACTAAAGTCATAAATTTTTGTCTTGACTTATATGACCGTTGTCCAAAACAAAAATAGTGAGTGGTTAATATTTTAAAATCTCACTGGCACATTTTACCTTTGCACCAGATTTTTGGTGACTTTCCATGGATAGCATTTTAACGAGGACGGAACATGAGAGACATAGTGGTACACTCTAGTCTCGGCCATGGTAGCAATGAATGTGACAAAACAATGCAACAAAGAACTTCGGCACTTGTCTTATATATCAAAAGCCCACACAAAAAAGACAGAGTAAAGTAATTTCCAATGCTGTGCTGACCACAACTAATTCAAAAAATTACTTAGTTTTGAATGGAACGCATCAGCAAGCCAGACGGGCGGCAAGTGTATTGTCACTGCCGCCGTCTGGCTTGCTGATGCGGTTCCATTCAAAACTAAGTAATTTTTTGAATTAGTTGTGGTCAGCACAGCATTGGAAATTACTTTACTCTGTCTTTTTTGTGTGAGCAATGAATGTGAGCCATTTTGGTCTGAGGACATCAGCCATGTGGCCACTGCACCATGTTAGTTCCACCTTGATAAGTACCAAGTGGGTACATCCAACAATCAGGTTGGGTTGTAAGATTCAAATCTACTACATATTGTTCTTCACAAAGAGTTGTATATTTGACACAATGCCCCTGCAAAATGATCTGTAAAGGCCATATAAGAAGAAGTATCAGAGTCAGATTAACAGAACACAAGAGATGTAACAATACTTCAAAGCTGACAGCCCCCATTGTATCTCATTGTTTACAGCAGTCACACTCTTTTCAGTATTTGAAGTGGACCATATTAGAACAGTTCTGCCCACAATGATGATGTGCAAAGGTTAATGAATAGATGCAAACAATTTTGGATTTTTTCTTTGCATACAAAAGCTCCTGCAGGATTTAATGAGTTTATGGATTGGTATTCTTTAATTTGAAGATTTACTGTATATACTCATGTATAAGTCGATGGTATTTTTTGGGCCCAGAAAGTAAAACATTTCTGTGACCCATGGATAAGTTGAGGATAAAACCTAGGAGGCTTATGAAGTGAAGGTGAAATCAAACTAAGAAACATAACTTAAGAAAATCTCTTTTATTTAGTTATTAAATGAAAAATGAAGTGCCTCATTCAAATACTTCCAAGTCCAATTCTTCATCGTCAGAATGTCCGAACTGTTCTTTTGTGATGTCATCAGCATAAACATTGTTTTTGCTATCTCCATCTGTTTGAATCATCAAGCAACACTGATTTGTCTTTGTCTTCATAGATAGTGTCATCTTCTGATCCAGCCATAGTATTGCTAATGCCGCATTTCAGGAATGACTTCTTGTCCATTTCTGATGGAATTGACTCCCAGGCATCCTTTACCCATTTCGCTACCAAATCAATTTCTGGTTTCATCAGGTCCTCTCCTTTCATTAACTTTGCTTGACCAGAACATGTCCCTTGTTGCCACATATGCCATATGCTTGTTGAGACAGACATCTAATGGCTGGAGCATTGAATTTAGACCTCCTGGAATCACTGCTGATGTGCTTGCCATTTTTTTCGCATTGTCCTTCACATCCTCTGTTATATGTGTGCAGAAAATATCCCATACCAATAGTGATGGTCGTTTTCTTAGCCCAGTGCCCGGTCTTCTACCCCACACATCGCACAGCCACTATTTTGTTCCCTCTTCATCCATCCAGCCTTTAGGATGAACCTGAACAGTTATGTCTGCTGGAACTTTTAGGTTCTTTGGCTTCATTTTCTTCTTGAATATTACTACTGGACACATTTTTGTGCCATCTGCCAAACAAGACAGGACCACTGTGAAATGGATCTTTTCATGGCCAGTTGTTTTTACAAGTACGGTCTTCTCACCAATGCCAGCTACAGTGCAATTGCCAGGCATATCAAATGTCATCGGCGTTTCAGCCATATTACCAATGTTATTCATTTCAAAATGATTCTTTATTCTCTGCTGAATAATGAATTTGTGGAATGAACAGATCTTTTTATCAAGCTCTTTAGGCAGTTTCTGTGAATCTTTTTGCACTGACAAAGGCACAATCCATATCGGTTCATGAACCGCGAACGCCAACGAGATGATGCTGTGAATTCTTTCAGACCTTTGGTCAATGAATATTTTTCATCTTTTGCCATTTGAATGGCACGAATCCTAAAGCTCGAGCGAGTCACAATGTAGCCATTCTGTCTGCATTCCATTACCCAGTCGTTCAAATCCATTTCCATTCCATCAAAAGGTGCAATTTTGAAACGTAAGGCTTTCTTTGACTTTGGCATTTCTAGCAGCTTTTCCTCATTTTCCTCCAGTCTCTGATGAGTTTTTCACTAATATTGAATTCTCTTACAGCTACAAAATTATTGGGCAATGCGGTGTAAGATGCTCTGTTTTTCTTCTCAGAGCTCATTTTTCTGAGGGTAAGAAGTTTGAATCCTGCTATCTGAATCCTTCCTTCCCTCCCAATGGTTGTCCCTGCTGTTTGAATCCTTCCCTCCCTCACCCATGGCTATCCTTGCTGTTTGAATCCTTCCCTCCTTCCCTCTCTCCCCCATGGCTATCCCTGCTGTTTGAATACTTCCCTCTCTCCCCCATGGCTATTCCTGCTTTTTGAATACTTCCCTCTCTCCCCCATGGCTATTCCTGCTTTTTGAATCCTTCCTTCCCTCCCCCATGGCTATCCCTGCTGTTTGAATCTTCCCTCTCTCCCCCATGGCTATTCCTGCTGTTTGAATCCTTCCCTCCCTCCCCCATGGCTGTCCCTGCTGTTTGAATTGTTAGCTCGCACCCTCTCCTGATCCCTTAACTCATCTGCTAGCAGGACGATGATGGCACTTGCAGTTGTTAAAGCACATCCTCACTCCTACTACATGGGGTCCCAGTGACAAGCTTTGAACCACGTGTTTCTAAGTGCATCAATCTGACCTTGGCTTGGGAGAAGGGAGGCCGCGCTTGAGCAGCCTCAAGTCCTGTCGTTCTGATAGCAGCGAGCCTCTGAGTTAAGTAATCGGGGGGGGGGGGGGGGGGGAAGCTGTCCAAATGCCACATAGGTGTTGGAGACGTTGACCCTTGAATCGGCTAGAGAGTTGGAAGATTCACTGTAGGGAGGCCTACAGTGGCACTCGTAACCGGGAGGCAGAACTGGACCAGGAGACCTAACAGGACCTTCACCTATACCAGCCCTCTTTTCCCGCAGGGTGAGCCCTTGGGTGCCGGGGCCGGCAGGACTTAGACGAAGGTCTCCTGGCGGAGAATGTCCAGTGGGCAGTCCAAATCGAGACTGACAGAAGACTGAAGAGGCAGAGACGGTCCAGAAGTCGTGGTGGGCAGCAGAGGTACAGTACGAGGAACCATGCTAGAGGTCAGGACAGGCAGAAGACAAGCAGAAGCCAGAGAACATGCCAAGCGTCAGGGGGGCAGCAGACAGAAGAATCCAGGAACCAAGCCGAAGTCAAAGCCGAAGAAGCAACTGGAGGCAGGAGCAGGAGCGGGAGCAGGAATGGAACCACGGGAACAGGAATGAAACAGGAACACGATGAAGGAGGCAGGAACAAGCAGGAACACTGGCGTGGAATCAGGAACAAGCAGGAACGCTGGAACAGAGTCAGGAACAGCAACTAGCTTCTCACGAGAGTCGACCTGTTGCCAAGGCAAGGAAGGGAAGCAGGAAGTGGGCTTAAATAGCCCTAAGCCATGATGTCATTGTTGGGGGCTGGGCCGAGGTTTCCAGCCGCGGCCCCTTTACATCTGGAGCTAGGCCGCGCACGCGCGCCTAGGGAGGAGGAGTCCAGGAGGCAGCCAGCGGCTTCTTCCTTGTGGGGAAAACGCTGCAGCAGAGGCCCGACGAGGCCTGCCTGTCGGGGCCGCAGGAAGAGATGGAGACTGGCGTCTTCCGGGTAAGTTGGGGGGACCTGGTTGCAGCGGTCCGCAATCGGGGTTCACAACACTGGGACACCACGGGGAGAAGGGAGGATGTGCCTTAGCAACTGCAAGTGCCATCATTATCTTATTGTAGTGGGTGAGTTAAGTGATCGGGAGGGGGAGCATAAAAACAATTCAATCATGCATCTTTCGCTTCTTGTTAAATGGTTGATCAATGTTATCCCCCTTGTTATATGTAACAGATTTGATGTGAATTTTTCATGAAGGTCTTTATAGAAAAGTGTTAAATAAATAAATAAATAACAATCTTGAATTATTAATGTGGATTGACCTGTGAATAAGGTGATGTGATTTTAAGTACTTATTTTTGGACTAAAATTTTTCAACTTATACATGAGTATATAAGGTAGTTATATCATTCATCAGGGTGGCTGGTATGATGTGGCGATGTCAGTTGATGTCACGTCCCATTTCTCTTAAATTCAGCATTTTTCCTCCATGTTTTTTTTAGAGATTTTTAAGCATATAAGGCAGATGGACTGTCTACGAGTGAGCATTAAAATAGAAGGAAGATCTCCCTGAAGCAGTTTGTCACGAAACATGGTTCCATGTTGGGGAACTTGATAATTATTTAATTCACAAGATAAGTACTTTGTTGGATATTGATACCTTATTATGCTCGCTATTTTTATTTTGGACAATGATCATATAAATCAAGACAGATTAAAAATGTATGACTTTAGTGATCATTTTTAAATGCATCTAAAAACCAAAAATAAAAATATTGGACCATTCGTATTCAGCCTAAATGTGTATATAGGTTGACTAAATGGCAGTCCTACATATATATATATATTGAAGAAAATTTTATAAGATTTGAGATTTATTAAGTTGCACACTGGGATTTTTTGTATCACAATTGGTATTGGATTGTTCCGGAGTTCGAATTTGTAAATATTGGAATTTGAACAGGATTAAGTTTGATATTAGCCAGGTAAACGGCTTAGAAAGGGTAATTTTCAGCAGCTCAAGCAGGGCTAAAGTTTGTGTATAAAAAACACACACATATTTAAGCCCAAATTTTCAAAGCGAACTTATGCACTGAGATATTAGATGGAAAGTTAGCTATACATGAATGGGCAAAAGTGTTCCTGAGACCAGCCACAGCCATTTTTAAAATGGTGCCACCAGACCCAGAGCCCTTGCAGATGCTCTGGGCACTGTTGGGCCTAGGGAGATAAGGTAAGATGTTGGTGGAGATGGGGGTGTGGTACAGGGTCTTGGGAGGGGGGGAGGGCCTTCAATTTTTCGGACCAAAGGGTAGGACTTGGAAACTGGGAGACAGGAATGGGACCAGCATCACAGCAACTTTATTTTAAATTTGTATTTATTTGCTGCTTGAGGGTATATCGAATGGGGGGGGGGGGAGGGGGGGGTGAGAGGTGGTCCTTCTGAACCATCAGGGCTTTTAGCACCTAGGATGAGAGGAAGTCTTGGGGCTGTGGCCCCTTTAAAAGATGACAGCTCTGGGATATGGGGCTGCCATTGCGCTGTGCTATGTTGCCATAGTATTTTTCCCTGCAATAAAATACTGCAGGGAAAAATACTGTGAGATTCACTAACCTGCAATATTAAGAAAAATACAACAATTTAGTAAATCATCCCCTGTATCTCCTTTTGCTATGATACAGCAGGCTTTTCTCTGCAAGGCTATGTCAAAGTGCACAACATAAGAGCAATGGCAGCATCCATAGCTCACCTTCGCTCTACTTCTATTGAAAAAATATGCAAAGCTGCTACATAGAATTCAGTTCATATATTTACTTCTCACTACAGTTTAGATACTGACCCTAGTCATAACAATAACTTCAGGCAGTACACATAAATCTTTTCACAAATGTTTGTTCAGCTCCTTCCCGCCAAACTCTCTTTTGTGTGGGTTGTGTCAAGGATAGTATGGATAGGAGACTTTGAGGTAATCCTTACATTGGAAGTCTCCAGATGTGGGGCTGATTCATCTTGTTTGTCCAATCTCCATGTAGATGACAAAGCTGCTTACCTGTAACTGGTAAAAGGAAAAAGGTACAGACAAAGAGGAGCCAGGAATTTACATTGAAGAAGACAAGGACAAGTGCTTTACTTCCCTGGTTACCTTATATGTGCCTCCACATCATCAGAGACAACCTGTGTTTTCTGTACTCTGCCATATGTGTTCCATCAAATTGGGCTGGAGCTGGAGCTATAAAGCTGCATTTTATAGGACAACACAACAGATTTTACATGCCATATTCTACAACTTAAATATAAATACAGTTTGTTAACTAGCATACTGTTTATTTTCCATGTCTAGAGAAGAAAACTGTAATAATAATTAGCAGACAACAGTTATATGGAAAAGAAAAAACAGGAAAGAAAAAATGAAGAATGAGTGGAGTTTTCAGAGAAATATTCTGCACTCATCTGCCAGTACCTGTTACTTGAAGGACTTTGATATATTCCAGATATCCCTGCAGGCAAAGGAACACCTGATTCCATTTAACCAGCAGCATTTCTCTCCCTACAAACCAACACCTCATCCTTTAAGCTCTGAGTTGCAGACAGGGCAAAAAATGTAATTAGCTTGCAAAAACCTACCCAGAATCTCCATCAAAATTGTGATTTCTTAAATTACCTGGCTATGCTCTTTATTATTCATTTAATAGATTCATCCAAAATTATCACATATGGAGGGCAAGTTTTAAAGGGATCTAGTTGCCTAACCATGACATTATCCAGAATGACTGAGAAGATCACCCACACGTTGGCTTTTGTCTGGATATTTAAATCCCAGGACTTTTTGCCAACTGACAAATAAACTATTTGGCGTATTGAATTGCAATTCAACCTCTGAAGCAGTACTTCCGAAACATGGTGCCATGTCAGGTCAAATTTGTAGCATAAATACCTTATAGAATCATTATTATTTGCACAGGAGATGCATATTGGGGAAGTAATTTTTATAAGCATTGAAAATATGCAAAAAAGTTAAAAATAATATCATCATTTGGACTGATGATTATAGATGACCAGCAAAGCAGTAGAAATGTCATGAGACAAAGTAACTACCTAGTGGTTTGATGGTCCTTTAAAATTTAGAAAATGAACTTAAATTTACAATAGTTGACACCAGGTGCTTAAATAATAGAAATTTGCTATACAAGTATATTTTTTTCATCGATTATCCAGAAAGGAGTCAGTGGCAAATTGCTATTCAGAGGGCCAGCAAATAAAATAAATTATTGTTCAAAGATGGAGTATCGGCTACATGGGAGGTAAAATAGCAGTAAATTGACAATATTGCAAGTATAATGAAGACTAGTATCAGACCTACCCTAATCCAAGCCATGGAATGCATCAACTGATCCATTTCCCTTTGCATATGCTTAATTTGGGTGATGTTGGTCCCCTATAGGAAAAGTCAGGGAAGCCACACTGAGCAGTCTCAGACTGTGATGTCAGTGTGAACCTAGGATAAGAAGCCAAAATGACCTACCCGCA
Source organism: Rhinatrema bivittatum (assembly GCF_901001135.1). Lineage (NCBI taxonomy): Eukaryota > Metazoa > Chordata > Amphibia > Gymnophiona > Rhinatrematidae > Rhinatrema > Rhinatrema bivittatum. The sequence continues at coordinate 257,709,842 of NC_042621.1, forward strand.
CTTCTGTCTCCTCACTGGCTCATTTGCATACTCTGAAACATGTGTTTGCCTTGGTCCATAACAATCAATGAGGAAAAACCAAGCACTCACACACAAAGTTGGAGTTGCATTAATGGTGAGTATGTTTATTGAATGAGGGTATTGGTCTCCGGGTGGTGGCTGTCATTCCCGCAGGCCACCCCTCTTCTCTTCATTCACATCCTCTAGACTTTATGGATCCACAGTATTTATCCCACGCTCCTTTGAAATCCTTCACAGTTTTGGTCTTCACCACTTCCTCCGGAAGGGCGTTCCAGGCATCCACCACCCTCTCCGTGAAGAAATACTTCCTGACATTGGTTCTGAATCTTCCTCCCTGGAGCTTCAAATTGTGACCCTGGTTCTGCTGATTTTTTTCCAACAGAAAAGGTTTTTCATTGTCTTTGGATCATTAAAACCCTTCAAATATCTGAAAGTCTGTATCATATCACCTCTGCTCCTCCTTTCCTCCAGGGTGTACATATTTAGATTATTCAATCTCTCCTCATAAGTCATTCGATGAAGACCCTCCACCTTTTTGGTCGCCCTTCTCTGGACCGCCTCCATCCTGTCTCTGTCCATTCGGAGATACGGTCTCCAGAACTGAGCACAGTACTCCAGGTGAGGCATCACCAAGGCCCTGTACAAGGGGATAATCACTTCCCTTTTCTTACTCAATATTCCTCTCTCTATGCAGCCCAGTTTTCTTCTGGCTTTAGCTATTGCCTTGTCACATTGTTTCGCCGACTTCAGATCTTTAGACACTATCACCCCAAGGTCTCTCTCCTGCTCCGTGGACATCAGCCCTTCACCCCCCATCAAATACAGTTCTTTTGGATTTCCACACCCCATATGCATGACTCTGAACTTCTTGGCATTGAATCTCAGCTGCCATATCTTCCAGCTTCCTTAAATCCCATCTCATTCTCTCCACTCCTTCTGGCATGTCCACTCTGTTGCAGATCTTAGTGTCATCCACAAAAAGACAAACCTTACCTTCTATCCCGTCCTCAATGTCGCTCACAAATATATTGAACAGGACCGGTCCCAACACCGATCCTTGTGGCACTCTGCTTAACACCGCTCTCTCTTCAGAGTAAGTTCCATTTACCATCATACATTGTCTTCTGTCCGTCAACCAGTTTGCAATCCAGGCCACCACCTTGGCACTCACTCCTAAGCTTCTCATTTTATTCACCAGCCTCCTGTGCGGGACCAAAAGCTTTGCTAAAATCCAAGTAGATGACATCGAGTGCTGTTCCTCGATCCAATTCCTTAGTCACCCAATCAATAGTGCTTCCTCCCACCATATGGGATCCTCCATATTAGCAAAAAGAGAATTACCTCCAGCTCCCAGATTATTGTAGGACAGTCCTGGAGATATATCAGAGTGACAAAATCCGTAAGAAGCTTTTCTCTTCCTAGTCATTACAGGTTTCACTTTTCATTAGGAGAGGTGCCTGATCTTAGGCTGCCTCCATGGTAAAAGTAGGGAGTTAAATTTGCTACCTCAGAGAAATCTTAAGAGATGCCACTTCTCCAGATCCCTCAGAAAGACTGGATCTTTCCTCAGACTGATTATTCACAGTTGAACTGAATCACATGGGGAATCTATGAAAGGAGTACTGTGTACAATTCTGGTCGCCACATCTCAAAAAAGATATAATTGCGACCAAAATGATAAAGAGGATGGAACAGCTCCCCTATGAGGAAAGACTAAAGAGGATAGGCCTGTTCAGCTTGGAGAAGAGACAGCTGAGGGGGATATGATAGAGGTGTTTAAATCATGAGAGGTCTAGAACGGGTAGTTGTGAATCAGTTATTTACTCTTTCAGATAATAGAAAGACTAGGGGGCACTCCAAGAAGTTAGCATGTGGTACATTTAAAACTAATCGGAGAAAGTTCTTTTTCACTCAACGCACAATTAAACTCTGGAATTTGTTGCCAGAGGATGTGGTTAGTGCAGTTAGTGTAGCTGGGTTTAAAAAAGGATTGGATAAGTTCTTGGAGGAGAAGTTCATTACCTACTATTAATTAAGTTGACTTAGAAAATAGCCACTGCTATTACTAGCAACAGTAACATGGAATAGATGTAATTTTTGGGTTCTTGCCAGGTTCTTATGGCCTGGATTGGCCACTGTTGGAAACAGGATGCCTGGATTGATGGACCCTTGGTCTGACCCAGTATGGCATGTTCTTATGTTCTTAAAGAAAAGAAACACTTATTACAGTCAGAAAAAAACAGCCAATGTCTTAGCATGTAATGTCAGTATGTCTAAATGTTTAAAAAACAGTTTCCCATTTACACTATCTTTATTCTCCATCCTTCATTCACTGCTGTTCTTTTTCTGAAGAGATAGTATTCATAGGAAACTAGTTACTCACAATGCAGTCTTCAGCTCCTCCATTGCTGTCATGGCCTCACAGTCTCTCAGCAATTTTGCATATAAGCCAGCAAGTCTAGGTACACCAGCCATTTGAGCCTCATCTGACACTCACAAGACCTCCATTATTGCATCACTTACCCTGCATTCACAACAGTCATGCCATGTTAGAGGGGGTTCACACATCCTACTCCTTCAAGCAATCTTCCACCTTCTATAACACATCCATCATATATACAGTATTTCCAGGCATAGTGCCTTCTAAGTAAAGAGGCTCTTCACATTTCCAGCTGTCACCACTAGGGATGTGAATCATTTTTTGATGATTTAAAATATCGTCCGATATTTTTTAAATCGCCATTAATCGTTAAAGAGTGCGATACAATAGAAATTCCACCGATTTATTGTGAAAAAATCGTTAAAACGGTTTAGTGCACACTAACGGGAGTTAGGACACAACCTAAAATCCCACCCCTACCCTTTAAAACCGCTCCCTTAGCCTCCACCACCCTCCCGACCCCCCCAAAAACATTTTAAAATTACCTGGTGGTCCAGCGGGGGTCCCAGGAGCGTTCTCTCGCACTCGGGCTGTCGGCCGATAAACAAAAAACCCACCCCGACCCTTTAAAACCGCTCCCTTAGCCTCCACCACCCTCCCGACCCCCCCCCCCCCCCCCCAAATGTTTTAAAATTACCTGGTGGTCCAGTGGGCCCCAGGAGCGATCTCCCGCTCTTGGGCCGTTGGCTGCCACTAATAAAAATGGCGCCGATGGCCCTTTGCCCTTACCATGTGACAGGGTAACCGTGCCATTGGCCGGCCCCTGTCACATGGTAGGAGCACTGGACGGCCGGTGCCATTTTTAAAGATGGCGCCGGCCATCCACTGGAAGGTCCGTGCCATTTTTAAAGATGGCGCCAGCCATCCAGTGCTCCTACCATGTGACAGGGGCCGGCCAATGGCATGGTTACCTGTCACATGGTAAGGGCAAAGGGCCATCGGCACCATTTTTATTATTGGCAGCCGACAGCCCAAGAGCGGGAGATGGCTCCCAGGGCCCACTGGACCACTAGGTAATTTTAAAATGTTTTTGGGGGGGTTGGGAGAGTGGTGGAGGCTAAGGGAGCGGTTTTAAAGGGTCGGGTTGGGTTTTTTGTTTATCGGCCGACAGCCCGAGTGCGAGAGAATGCTCCTGGGACCCCCGCTGGACCACCAGGTAATTTTAAAACGTTTTTGGGGGGGGGTCGGGAGGGTGGTGAAGGCTAAGGGAGCGGTTTTAAAGGGTCGGGGTGGGGGTTTTGTTTATCGGATCGGGCGCAGCCGATAAAAAAAAAACCAATTGGGCCGGACGAAAAAAATGCATGATTTGAATCGGAACCGGAACTGAACCGATTCCGGTTCCGATTCACATCTCTAGTCACCACTCTGAATAAGGATGCATGTCAGTTCTCATGGAGGTAACCATGCCATATACACACAAATGGACACATACATTTGTTGATACTCACTCTTCTTGCCCATTTGCAATAATAAAGAACACATTATGTCTGTCAGCTGTGCCTAGGTAGTACAAACAAACTTATGCCCTTTAAATGCTGGTAATGTGTTACCTAATAGTGATGCGGAAAAATGCATAGACAATCATGCTCATGCTCATTGTCTGACTGAGATTCAACAGAACAACCAGGATCAGCATCTCTACCACTTCTGCCACCATCCACTGACCTTCCTTTACCTGGTCCAGCTTCATCTCCACTGGGACCAGGATGACTCCCCTTTCTGGTTCCATTTACCAACTTCGGTAAGTATGGAATGTCTTGCTTCCTCTGTTTCTATTTGAGAAGGGTAGAATCTGCACACTTTGTTGATGCATGCTGCCAGAGTGAGCATAAGTCTTTTCTCTAGATCCCCACTTTAAACTTGTAGGACTCAGTCCAATAATAAGTGTCCTTTTATATTATGTTTTCAGATACCTACTCCTGGTCTAGAGGTTGGAATATAGCACTTTGCTTCCTGGATACTTGGAAGCAGGGAGGCAAGGGTACCTCAGTGGCAAACAGCTCTAGCTAGTAGAGGTCACCCCATCAGTGAGTATTTTCCTGTACATGTCTGTCATTGTCCATCATGCCACCTTATATGTGTGCCTATAAGTGTCTTTTATTATGGTTAAGCATGTTGGTTTGAAACCTGCTGTGTTTTTCTGTCTTATTTGTGTGTATCATTTTGGTCCAACTTCTCCAGATGCATGCACCCTTCTCTCTGTCTCTGTTGTGTCTGTGTGCATTTTTCTTTTCTGTGTTTTGAGCGCAATCCTCTGTTGCATGGAATGGAAAAGCCTGTGTGTTTTCTGTTTTCTTCAGGAGTTGTGTCTCCAAATTTTTTAATTTTTTTTGCACATAGGACGGGCAATTTTCAGTAGCCCATGTAGGGCTAAAGTCTGTGGGTAAAAAGTATCTGTTCACTTTATCACAAATTTTCAAAATGGACTTATATGCATAAATCCACTTTAAAATTTGCAGCTTGTACCATTTACACATGGAGACATATTATATGTGTGAATGTTACACCTACTTGGGATCAAGTATAACTTACCATGTATACTTTTGAAAATCAAAAGTAAATCCTAATCCTGCCTCAACTCCATCCCCAGAATGCGTATTTAGTATGCACATAAAAGTACCTGAGAATCGTGTTCTATGTGCACTATTATGTGTATATTTATCAGGGCTACTTTCAAAGAGCAACTTACACTCATAAAACCAGATTTTATGCATGTAAGTGCCTTTTAAAATTACTCCCACAATAACAGGAATAAACCTCATTCTTAAGCCAGAGTATATTGAGCATGGGGATATTTCTAAATATCTTTCTAATGGACCCTTGGTCTGACCCAACATGGCAATTTCTTATGTTCTTAGTTTCCTGGTATCTGATTGCATCTCTTGGTACCTGATGATCTTCTGTCTCTCCTGTTCTTGGTATTGATACTTCCCTGAACAATGCTGTTCTCGGGTTTTTCATCTTTCCCATTAAGTCTTGTTTTCTACCATCAAGCTGTACGAACATAATAACATTGTAAATGACAGCAGACAGTGACAGTAATGATGGCAGAAAAAGACCAAATGGTGCATCCAGTCTGCCCAGTTAAGATTCATCTTCTTTTGGTAGATATGCATATAAAATTCCCGAATGCAACCCAATACCAATTCCTTCCTTAGGTCTTCTATCTGATCTCTCACCCCCTACTCTCATATATGCCCCAAGCATGGCTAAGTCTATTATGGTCATCACACTTTTGACACCCCTTTGCTTTCTTTGAGTCTTCATGAAGTCATACCACTGCTGTTTTGGGGTTGTAACTGCCAATCTTTGCAGGTTAACCCCTTGCAAGTATACCACTTTTGTTTTGGATTGTAACTACCATTCCATGTAAGTGCCTCCTTACAAGTGTACCACTGCTGTTTTGGGTTGTAGCTGCTGCTCTGTGCACGTTACTTCTAGGCTTTCTTGTAGCCCTGATGCAAGCAGTACCACTGCTGTTTTGCATAGTAACTGCCACTTTATGCAGGAAACCCCATGGTTTCTTTAAAGCCCAGGTGCAACTATACTACTGCCGTTTTGGGTTGTACCTTCTGCTCTATGCAGGTTATTTCAATGTATTTTATTTCCATCCTCTTACCACTATGGATCCTTTGTACTTATCCCACACATTTTTTAATTCCACTAACGTTTTTGTTTCCATCACCTTCTCTGAAGGTCATCCGGGCATCCAGGCATCCACCAACCTTTCTATGAAAAAATATATTTCCTAATTTTGCTCCTGAGTCTTCCCCCTTGAAGCTTTACATCATGACCCCAAGTTCTACCAATTCCTTTCTGTTGAAATAGATTTGCCTCCTATGCACCATTAATATCTTTCAGGTATTTAAATGTCTCTATTTTATCCTACCCATCTCCCTTCTCCTCTAAGATATACATATTGATGTCCTTCAGTCTTATCTTATATGGCTTTGGTGCAGTTCCCATACCATTTTCGTTGCCTTTCTCTAAACCATTTCTAGTTTCTCTCTGTCCTTTTGAAGATATGGCTTCCAGAACTGAATATTGTATTCAGGTTGGGCCTCACCAAAGACCTTCTTGGTTTGCTGATTATACTTCTTCCTATACACCCAAGCATTCCCCTGGCTCTGGCCACAACCTTATCATAATGTCTCACTACTTTGAGATCATCAGACACTATCATTCCCAAGGTCTCTTTCTTGGTCAGTGCACATCAGCTCTTCACCTACCAACATGTACCGCTCTCTCAGATTTCTGTACCACAAATCAATGATTCTGCACTTTTTTCCCACTTTTTCCCAAGCATTTGATCACGTCTTAAGCTTTTTTAGATGACTTCTTCCACAGTGGTATCCACTCTATTGCAAATCTTTATGTCATCTGCAAAAAGTCAAACTTTTCTTGCTAACTTCTTCACAGTGTCCCTCACAAAAATACTGAACTGAACGGGTCTCAGGACCATTCTCTGCAGCACTCCAATAATCACTTTTTTCTCCTCAAAGTGAATTCCATTTACCACTCCCCAACCAGTTTTTAATCCAGTCTACCACCTTGAGACCCCCCAGCTGCTCATTTCATTTATGAGCCTCCTATGGGGGACTGTATCAAACGCTTTGATGAAATCCAATTAAACCGCATCTATTGCATGCCCTTGATCTACTTCTCTGGTGATTCAAACATAAAAAAAATCAATCATATTGTTTGATATGATCTTCTTCTGGTAAAGCCTTCCTGCTTTGCATCCTATCACTTGCTTGTAGATAGTCCACTCTCATTTCTTTCAGTAAAGTCTCCATTAATTTTCCCACCACTGAGATCAGACTAAGTGGTCTGTAGTTTCCAACCTCCTCTCTGTTACCACTTTTATGAGGAACATTTACCCTTCTTCATTCACATGGTACCACCTCTGTTTCCAAAGATCTATTGAAGAGATCTTTCAGCAGACCTATCAGAACCTCTCTCAGCTCCCTTAATATCCTTAGATGCATTCCATCGGACCCCATGGCTTTTGTCCATTGTCTGTTTTGCTAATTCCATCCAAAGAGTCTCCTTTGCAAATGGTGTGGTATTTAGCCCCCTCCCATATGTACTCTTGACATTCAAGAACAGTCCTTTTCCCTTTCTTTCTTTGGTCAACACTGAATAGAAGTATTTGTTTAGCACTTCTACTTTTTCTTCATCTCTTTCTACTCATTTTCCTCTTCTACCCTCAGTCTTACAGTTCCTTTGGGCTTCCTTTTTTCACTATTATACCCGAAAAGTTTTGTTACTTTGATTTAGCTCATTAGCTTTTTTTCTTCCATATGCACTTTTGTCATCCTGACTTCTTTTCCCCCCTCTTTTGGTTTTACTAGATATTCTTCTCTGTGTTGTTTTTTTAGATCTTTTGGCCTTGGTTTGGTCCACCTAATTGAGAGGCTACAGCAAAGTCCCAGGGCCAAAGATTTTCTCCTAAAGTTCTCCCTTATTCAAAAAGTAAGTGACTGTGATATAGATCCCCACCAATGTAACAAGGGCCCCCAGGAAGTGTAAAATTCTTTTCTTCACATAGTTGCCTATTTATTTATTATTTATTGAAAAATTAATTTTCCACTTTGTCAGAAAAAATTCTCAAAGTGATGACAATAAAAAAAACACACAAAAGGGCATCAAATTTTCCTCCTAACCTCCCAGCCATCCTTGCCCCAACACTCATCTAAATAACCTGGTCATCCCAGGCCTTATGTTAAGGATAGCAACTGCCACTCCATGCAGGTTACCCCAAATCCAAAATGTTGTATCTAAAGTTAATATAGGTTTCCCTGGCAATTTATGTCCCGATACACCTGCTGGAAATTAGCTACCACTCCAGCATTATAGCTAATTTCTAATAAATAGCATAACTTGCACATTTTTGGCAAGCCACGTTATTTGATTAGCATAGTTTAGGGTAGTAATGAGCTTATTAGCATGAATATGCATGCTAATTAATTCATTTATATATGTGCGGTGCTAGGGCTTATATTTCAAATAGCTTGTGTTATCCCCACATTAAGCCATTTTTCATGCGAAAAATAGGATTTCTCACATGATAAATGACAACGCACCTTAATGAATGAGGTTGTAAGACTGAAAACAAGAATTAGCAAGTATTACAATCCTACTGAAGTCTAACTAATTATATGCACTTGTCAATAATTCTTGACAGCTACCCAGCAGCCCAAAATAGTTTGTAGAAAAAGCTTGGTCAAACAGCCAGGCTAAAGTGCAGGGAGGTACATAAGGGTCTGAGCAAAGCTCAAGAGGAGTAGTATTTCATAAACTGAGACTGATATACACCAATGCACTTTTACAGGTTAACGCTAATTTTATCTGGGAAGGTGAGGGAACCTGGATCAAAGCTGGTTTCAAGAAGCGTAGGAAGAGATTATGGGATGAAGATGAAAGGGAATAGACTCAGATGTAATCCTTGGAAATATTTATTTACAGAGAGGATAGTGGATGAATTCCAGAAAGCATGGAATAAGCACAAAGGATCTCTGAGGAAGTGATAGGGATTATAAAGATGAATAGTTGGTGTGGATGGGCAGACTAAACAGGCGTATGGTCTTTTTCTGCCAAGTGTACTAACTCTTAATATGTATAACATAAGATAGTATACACTTAATAACCTTAATATAAATAGATATTTGAAGTATCTTAAGGCTTTGTTTTGGGAAGGATCTTCAGTTAGGTGAAAGATGAATACATTTTACTCTGGTGACTGCCAGGTACAGGGGTGGATTGGCCTATCGGGGGATCGGGCATCCCCCGGTGGGCCGATTGCTCCAGTCACGTGGTCTGCCGTGCACGGCCGTGACAGAGCTGCGCTCGGCAGACCACGTGATGTGTCCTGGGCCGGCCTGGGCGGCGAATACCCAGGCCGGTCCGACATCGTGAATTCGCCGCTGGCCAGGTAGATATTAAAAGAGCAATATTTCTACTTCCCATAGTGCTTGTATGCCCATGAGTGCTTTGTATCCACAGACCTGCAAGTCAATTTTCAAAGGGAAACTCTCCATGGGGTTTTGTCTTTGAAATCCCATTGCATATTTCACCAGCCCCATTCTAATCCCATGCCTGACACTGCCCTTTTCACCATAGCAGGAGCAATTTTCAAAGTTTTCTTTTTCTTTGGGGAAATATCCTCTTACCTACAGAATTTCCTTTGGAAGTCACCTCCCATAAAAACCCATCCTAACAGACACAATTATTTGTGGTTGACATTATTCACCCTGTATATTCAGAACAAGAAAACAAAATTGAAATAAAGCTTCTGATAAAATCACTATAACAAATACTCACCACTCCTAAGGTGAGTGATGGAACTAAATCATTTTCTCTTGTAAGTTTAAGAGTATTGAAATATGTCTAAATATGTTTCAGGTTTTATTTTTGTATGCATTTTTTACTTTCAATTTGTATTTAATTTTTCAGTTACAAAACATTTGTAAAATATATTTGCATGTAACACACAGTTTCAGCCGTTATAAAGGACATCTGATCAAAGTAAAGCAAAACAAATAAATATGCCTCTTAGAGTTATTATATCTCCATCCCAGTAGTTCATGAATTTATATCCCTGTTTTTACCAATGTACTAAACAAACAGGCCTTTATTGATTTACCCTTGTATCTTTTCCCTAAATGTCACAGACAAACTATTAATAGGTTTATTTTTCATCTCATAAGACAATTTCTCCATATTACCGTATATGTCTCCTGGATCCTGTTTAGCCGGTTGGCCTCTTCTAGTCCATTGCTATACAATACTTTGCTGCTACCAGTATGTGTGAGGTCAATTTTTATTCTCTGTTATCAGCCTCAGGAACAGATGGGCCCAAGACAAAATGTTCTGGCTTACATGGTATCTCAATTTGCAGTCTTTTTTACCACCTCCAGTATCTTTCTCCAAAAGGGGAGTAAATTCAGGCAGTCCCACAAACATGTAACATAGAGCCCACCTCCTAACAGTTTTACTGGCATCGGTTAGAGCTCCCTTGTATACAAACTGTTCATGAACATAACAATTTTCTAATATTCATGTGCATCTTGATGTCTTACTCATATTAACCTGTATATATTCCCACTGGTATTCCTCTAGGTTATACTCCAGATGTTTTTCCTTAGCAAATAGATGACCTTTGAAAGTCCTGCTTCTCCGCATACTATATATCTCAGATACTATCCCCTTATTCCTGGTCTCCTTTAAGCACACATTTCCCATTTATTTATGTATTTATTTATTTATTTAGAATTTTTATATACCGAAGTTCTTGTAAGAGATACAAATCAATCTGGTATACATGGAACAGAGAAATAGAAAAAAGCACAAGGCCTAAGTAGAGGCCCTAGGTTTTACATAAAACAATTGAACAATTAAACAGGACAACTCCATTAAAAAAAACAATTAAACAGTAAATCAATCTCTCCGAGATATACCAACATGCCAAGGGGCTATAAATAGAATACAATAGAAAATGATTTGAACAAATTAAATCACATTAAACAGAAAAATGCAGTGGTTTTACGTAAATGATTGAACGATGAGGTAGGGAGAGAAGCATGTGATAAGAGCGTAAATATGACATGAAATATAGCAGGCATTAGAGAGAATAACTGGACTTAAGTAAATTCCTGAACTGAAGGCTGCTGATGGAGAGTTTGAGCTACTGCTTGACTATGAATTCAAATATAGTAGGGAGGGATACAAAATAATGGAACACGAGGATACGGTGGAGATAACCAATTGGGTTTTGCTTAAGTGTCTGGGAAAGCTTGGCTGAAGAGCCAGGTTTTTAGCTTTTTTTTAAACATCAATGGCTAGGTTCAAGTCATAGGTCTGGGTGGAGGGCATTCCATTGCTGGGTCCTGCAGCAGATAGAGCTTGTTTCCTAAGTGAAGTTTTTGCAGGCGGTGCATACAGTGTGCCTTTATAAACGTTTCTGATGGGTCTGGAGGATGTGTGCGGTCGAAGTTGTGACTTTAAGTTGATGAGAGAGATGTTGTGAATTGCTTTATGAATGATGGTGAGGACTTTGAAGAGAATCCTGTACTTGATAGGTAGCCAGTGTAGGTTGCGGAGAATGGGAGTGATATGTTCTCTTTTGTTGGAGTTAGTAAGGTTTCTGGCGGCGGTGTTCTAGACCATCTGTAAGGGTTTGATTGATTTGGAGGGGCGTCCGAGTAAGAGAGAGTTGCAATAGTCAATTTTTGTTAGGACAATGGATTGTAGTACTAGGCGAAAGTCGTTGAAATGAAGGAGTGGTTATAACTTTTTAAGGACTTGCAATTTGTAAAAGCAGTCCTTTGTGGTGGTGTTTATGAATTATTTTAGATTTAGTTGGTTGTCCAGCCATGCTCCTAGATTCCTGACGTCTGGTGAGAAATTAATGTTTAAGCTTGTGGTTTGAGCAATGCTTGCTGGGTTGGTGAGGGAGTCGTGGGAGATAATGAGCTTCTTGGTTTTATTGGTGTTCAGCACTAAGCTGAGGCTGGAGAGTAGGTGTTTGATTGGTTGAAGGCAATCATTCCAGTAGGTAATAGTTTTTTGCAGGGACTCTGTGATCGGTATGAGAATCTGTATGTCATCTGCATAGAGATAATTAGTGAGTTTGAGGTGAGAGGGAGGAGCCTTGAGGAACTCCCAGGTCTGACTGGACAGGGAGAGATTCTTTATTCTTTATCCTTTATAGAACCTGTTGCACAGGAAGGACTTGAACCAATTGAGTGCAGAACCTTTGATGCCTATGTTTGCTAGTTGGTCTATGAGTATTGTGTGGTTTACCGTGTCGAAAGCTGAAGATAAATCTAAAAGCACCAGCAGGAAGGATTGTTTTTTTTCCAGGTTAAAGAGGATGGTGTCCGTGAGTGAGAGAAGAAGGGATTCGGTGTTTAAAGATTTGCGAAATCTGTACTGAGCTGGGGAGAGTATGTTGTGATCTTCGAGGTATTCTGAAAGTTGCCTGTTGACCGTTTTTTCCATCAGTTTGGCAATCAAAGGTAAGTTTGCGATGGGCCGGAAGTTAGCTGGGTCCTTTGGAGAGGCGTTTGGTTTTTTTTAGAAACGGTTTGAGAATTGCTAACTTTAACTGGTTGGGTACTATGCCTTGTGATAAAGAGGTATTAATGATTTCCACTACTGGTTTTGCGATGGTATTCGGGTTGGCGATAAGCAGGTTTGTTGGTAGTGGATCTGAAGGGTGGGAGGACGGTTTGAGTTTCTTGAGGGTATTTTCTATCTCGAGCATGGAGGTGGGTTCAAAGGACTCTAGACTGAAGTTTTCTTGAGGCTGGGCTGTGAGGTGAGGTGATTTTGTGGGGTTGTGGGTTGTAAGAGAACAAGTTAGTTTGGAGATTTTTGATTTGAAGTATTTGGCGAGTTTGTTGGCTTTGTTAAGTGCTTGGTGGTCTAGAATGAAAGGAGGTAATGGTTTGGTAAGTGATGAGACATATGAGAAAAGTGCCTTTGAGTCAAAGACGAAATTGTGGATATTTTTTTTTACGTAAAAATCTTTCTTGCTTTTGTGGATGGCATTTCTGTAGGTATTGAGGAGGGATTTATAGGTAGCATGTGATGAAGTGGATGGGTTTTTCCTCCAGCTTTGTTCTTTATTTCTTAGAGTTTGTTTAGGGATTTAAGTTCCGGGGTAAACCAAGGTTTTCTGTTGTCAAGTGTAGGTTGTATTACTTTGGTGGTCGTTGGACAGATTTGATCCGCAATTTTATTGGTGAGATTGATCCATGAGGTAGTGGCTGTGGTTGCATCTGAGAGGTCTAGCTGGTTTAGTTCTTTGGAGATCTGTTCGCTGAGTAAGGTAAGTGGACACGGTTTCCTGAAATGTATGGTGGTTTTGGCGGAGGCTTGGGGTGGGAGGTTTTTTATCTTGAGGGTAGTGTGAATGACTTGGTGGTTGACCAGGGGACTGGAGAGCTATTGGGATTGGAGAAGATGGAAAAGCTGTCGTTGATGAAGATAAGGTCCAGTGTGTGTCCTGCCTTGTGAGTGGGGCTGTTGACAATTTGAGTGAAACCCAGATGGCTGAGTGATGAAAGAACTGTTTCACAATTGGTAGATTGCGGGTAAGTGTCAACATGCAAGTTAAAGTCACCCAGGATTATAGCTGGTTTGTGCACTAAAATATTGGTACAGAGGAGGCTAAGTTAGCTATACTGCTACTTAAAAAATTATATGCCGGAGGATATGCAAAGATATCCTGGGGCTTTAAGTTGAAATATGTTGCTTTCAATGCATCAAAGTTCATTAATCCCTCATTCTTTTATTAGCATTCCCCACCTCGCCAGGACATTTTTTTCTCAACTTTTAAACTATACTCAGACAGTTCTAGGGCAAATGGGGGTGGGGGATAATAACAACCTAAGAGCATAAAAAATGCTTACTGAGTCAGACCATAGGTTCATCGAGCCCAGAATTCTGTCTCCAAAAGTTGTCAATCCAGGTCACAAGACCCCAGAAGGATCCCAAAAAATATATCCAATCCATCTTGCTTATAACAAGGGATAAGTAGTGGCTTTTCCAAGTCTAAATGTCTAATACTGGTTTGGGGACTTTTCTTCCAGAAGCATGTCCAAACTTTTTTTGAACCCAGCTATGGTAACTAATTTTACCACATGACATGAAAAAAATACTTTCTCAGATTTGTTTTACATATGCTACCTATTAACTTCATGGAGTGATCCCTAGTCCTAGTACTATTTGAAAGGGTAAATAATCATTCCACCTCACTCATAATTTCTGAAACCTTTTGTGTCTTTTCTCATCTGTCTCTTCTCTAAGCTTACGAGCCCTAACCTGTTTAGCCTCACCTCATAAGAGAGCCGTTCTATCCTTTTTATCATTTTGGTCACCTTTCTCTGTACCTTTCCAACTCCACTGTACCTTGTTTGAGATGGGGCATTCAGAAATGTGCACAATACTCAATCAGTATTCCAAAAGCCTTCGAAAATGATCTTTTGAAAATTGCTATGATAGTATGTTACCTTCAGGGACATAGTAGCCAAGTCCCAACTTCAGACTGGCAGCCCTGGTGCTGCCTTGGAGGAAGAAGGTCTCATGATTGGAGAGCATCAACCTGGTGCAGCAGGAAAGGATCCTGTAGCAAAGATCTGCTGTCCAGGTGGTGCATTGTCCTTTTGCACCGAGGATATCTCCACAAGGCCTACTGCCCAGGAGGGAAGGATTAGGTCAGCTATCATAGTTGGTGATTCAATTATTAGGAATGTAGACAGCCGGGTGGCTGGTGGGGGTGAGGGTCGCCTGGTAACATGCCTAACTGGTGCGAAGTTGGCAGACCTCACACGTCACCTACATAGGATGTTAGACAGTGCTGGGGAGGAGCCGGCTGTTGTGGTACATGTGGGCACCAACGACATAGGAAAATGTGGGAGGGAGGTTCTAGAAGCCACATTTAGGCTCTTACATAGAAAGCTTAAATCCAGAACCTCCAGGAGTAGCATTCTCTGAAATGCTCCCTGTTCCACACGCAGGTCCCCAGAGGCAGGCAGAGCTCCAGAGTCTCAATGTGTGGATGAGACAATGGTGCAAGGAAGAGGGATTCAGTTTTGTAAGGAACTGGGGAACCTTTTGGGGAAGGGGGAGTCTCTTCCGAAGGGATGGGCTCCACCTTAACCAGGGTGGAACCAGACTGCTGGTGCTAACCTTTAAAAAGAAGATAGAGCAGCTTTTAAACTAGAACAAAGGGGAAAGCCGACAGTCGCTCAGCAGCGCATGGTTCGGAGGGAAGTATCTTCAAAGGATACTAATGATGCATTAGAATTAGGGCATCCCAACAGTGAGGTTCCAATAATAAGAAAAGTAGTCCAAGTGCCTGTAACTAAAAACTCACCTGAGCTAAAATATTCTAACTTATCCCTATCAATTAAAAAGCAGAATAAAAATACAAACAAAAAACAAACTTTGAAATGTTTGTATGCTAATGCCAGAAATCTAAGAAGTAAGGTGGGAGAATTAGAATGTATAGCAGTGAATGATGACATAGACTTAACTGGCATCTCAGAGACTTGGTGGAAGAAGAACAACCAATGGGTCAGTGCTATTCTGGGGTACAAATTATATCACAATGGCAGAGAGGAGCACCTGGCAGGCGGTGTAGCGCTTTTTGTCCAGGATGGCATAGAGTCCAACAGGATAAACATCCTGCATGAGACTAAATGCACAATCGAATCTTTATGGGTAGAAATCCCTTGTGTGTTGGGGAAGACTACAGTGACAGGAGTATACTACCGTCCACCTGGTCAAGATGGTCAGCGGACAGTGAAATGCTAAGAGAAATTAGGGAAGCTAACCAAATTGGTAGTGCGGTAACAATGGGAGATTTCAATTACCCCAATATTGACTGGGTAGTGGGTAAATGTATCATCGGGACATGCTAGAGAGATAAAATTCCTGGATGGAATAAATGACAGTTTTATGAAACAATTGGTTCAGGAACCGACAAGAGAGGGGGCAATTTTAGATATAATTCTCAGTGGAGCACAGGATTTGGTGAGAGAGGTAACGGTGGTGGGGCTGCTTGGTAATAGTGATCATAATATGGTCAAATTTGAATTAATGACTGGAAGGGGGACAGTAAGCAAATCCACGGCTCTCGTGCTAAACTTTCAAAAGGGAAACTTTGATAAAATGAGAAAAATAGTTAGAAAAAAACTGAAAGGAGCAGCTACAAAGGTAAAAAGTGTGCAAGAGGTGTGGTCATTGTTAAAAAATACCATCCTAGAAGCACAGTCCAGATGTATTCCACACATTAAGAAAGGTGGAAAGAAGGCAAAATGATTACCAGCATGGTTAGAAGGTGAGTTGAAAGAAGTTATTTTAGCCAAAAGATCTTCATTCAAAAATTGGAAGAAGGATCCAACAGAAGAAAATAGAATAATGCATAAGTGCTGGCAAGTTAAATGTAAGACATTGATAAGACAGGCTAAGAAAGAATTTAAAAAGAAGTTGGCCGTAGAGGCAAAAACTCACAGTAAAAACATTTTAAAATATATCCAGAGCAGAAGCCTGTGACGGAGTCAGTTGGACTGTTAGATGATCTAGGGGTTAAAGGACCACTTAGAGAAGGTAAGGCCATCGCAGAAAGATTAAATGATTTCTTTGCTTCGGTGTTTACTGAAGAGGATGTTGGGGAGGTACCCATACCGGAGAAGGTTTTCATGGGTAATGATTCAGATGGACGGAACTAAATCATGGTGAACCTAGAAGATGTGATAGGCCTGATTGACAAACTGAAGAGTAGTAAATCACCTGGACCGGATGGTATACACCCCAGGGTTCTGAGGGAACTCAAAAGTGAAGTTTCAGATCTATTAGTACAAATTTTTAACCTATCATTAACATCATCCATTGTACCTGAAGACTGGAGGGTGACTAATGTAATCCCAATATTTAAAAAGGGCTCCAGGGGTGATGCGCTAAACTACAGATCAGTTAGCCTGACTTCAGTGCCAGGAAAAATAGTGGAAAGTGTTCTAAATATCAAAATCACAGAACATATAGAAAGACATGGTTTAATGTTTAATGGAACAAAGTCAGCAGGGCTTTACCCAAGGCAAGTCTTGCCTCACAATTCTGCTTCACTTTTTTGAAGGAGTTAATAAACATGTAGATAAAGGTGAACCGATAGATGTAGTGTATTTGGATTTTCAGAAGTCGTTTGACAAAGTTCCTCATGAGAGGCTTCTAGGAAAAGTAAAAAGTCATGGGATAGGTGGCGATGTCCTTTCGTGGATTACAAACTGGCTTAAAGACAGGAAACAGAGAGTAGGATTAAATGGACAATTTTCTCAGTGGAAGGGAGTGGGAAGTGGAGTGCCTCAGGGATCTGTATTGGGACCCGTACATTTCAATATATTTATAAATGATCTGGAAAGAAATATGATGAGTGAGGTAATCAAATTTGCAGATGATACAAAATTGTTCAGAGTAGTTAAATCACAAGCAGATTGTGATAAATTGCAGGGGTGGTAGCTCCTAATATGGAACCTAACATTGTATAATTATGGCATGGGTTATTTTTCCCTATATGCATCACACTGCACTTATCTACATTAAATTTCATCTGCCTTTTCGATGCCCAATTTTCCAGTCTCACACCGTGTGAGACTGGAAAATTGGGCATCGAAAAGGCAGATGAAATTTAATGTGGATAAGTGCAGTGTGATGCATATAGGGAAAAATAACCCATGCCATAATTATACAATGTTAGGTTCCATATTAGGAGCTACCACCCAAGAAAGAGATCTAGGCATCATAGTGGATAACACATTGAAATCATCAGTTCAGTGTGCTGCGGCAGTCAAAAAAGCGAACAGAATGTTGGGAATTATTAGAAAGGGAATGGTGAATAAAACGGAAAATGTCATAATGCCTCTTTATCGCTCCATGGTGAGACCACACCTTGAATACTGTGTACAATTCTGGTCGCCGCATCTCAAAATAGATATAGTTGCGATGGAGAAGGTACAGAGAAGGGCGGCCAAAATGATAAAGGGAATGGAACAGCTCCCATATGAGGAAAGACTAAAGAGGTTAGGACTTTTCAGCTTGGAGAAGAGACAGCTGAGGGGGGATATGATAGAAGTGTTTAAAATCATGAGAGGTCTAGAACAGATAAACGTGAATTAGTTATTTACGCTTTCAGATAATAGAAAGACTAGGGGGCACTCCATGAAGTGAGCATGTGGCACATTTAAAACTAATCGGAGAAAGTTCTTTTTCACTCAACGCACAATTAAACTCTGGAATTTGTTGCCAGAAGATGTGGTTAGTGCAATTAGTATAACTATGTTTCAAAATGGATTGGATAAGTTCTTGGAGAAGAAGTCCATTACCTGCTATTAATTAAGTTGACTTAGAAAATAGCCACTGCTATTCTTAGCAACAGTAGCATGGAATAGACTTAGTTTTTTGAGTACTTGCCAGATTCTTATGGCCTGGATTGGCCACTGTTGGAAACAGGATGCTGGGCTTGATGGACCCTTGGTCTGACCCAGTATGGCATGTTCTTATGTTCTTTGAAAAATTACCCTGAATGTGCAGTCATACCATGTATCTATACAGAGCCATTATGATATACTCTGTTTTATTTTCCATTCCTTTCCTAATAATACCTAACACTCTATTTGCTTTCTTGACTGCCATTATGCACTGGAAATTAGTGTGCATTAAAAATTAATGAAATAAAAAAATATAAAAACAGGAAAAATTAAAAAATGACACAAAACAACAAAACAAACATTTTTTTGTTGCACATCCCTTGTTGAGGGATGTTCATATGCAATGATTCAACATCCATTGTAACTAACAGCTTCAGGGAAGATATTTAAAACTAGTAACTTTCTTAACGTATGTTAAACACCTTGAGTAAACTATTTCATCATGGAAACGACAGGTTGAAGAAACAGATCTACAAACTGCACCAATGGTTCAAGGACAGACCTAATTGCTGACATAACAAGATGGCTGAGGGAGCTAACATATATTTATGAATCTTTGGAAATCCATAAAGAACTGATCTTCTGGGAAATACCACCAACAAAAATGTGGTTTCCTTACTTGTAAGAAAGCCCTGTTTGGTTGCAGATTCAAGAGATTATAAAAGTAATTGTATTTGATCAGTAGGGTCTGAAGACAACATTTTATAATATATTTCATTTATAAGATGCCTTTGAATCTCAGATATTAGGTTCTATGCAGAATCACTACCCCTCCTCTCTTGTCTTCAGGTAGAAAGCTTTCATAAACCTGTCTCTTCTGTGTTTGTAAATTGAAAAACTTATTTACCTTAATAGTCTCTGGTTTTCTAAGTCAGCTAACACTAAGTCATGGATCCAAAGGCCCTGAAGGAACCAATTTGGACCAGGATTTCAATAATGACATGTCCATATTCATTTGAGGATATTGAGAGAAGCAGATGGATTTGTAATGTAACATGTTCTTAGTACCTACATTTAATTTTGTGAAGATTTATATAATCAACCACATCTCCTTATCCCCTGTTCCATCCTGCCCTTGTTCCATCCAGCCTCCCTCCTGCCCTCTCCTCTCCCTACCCCAGCCCCTCCCTCCTCCCTGACCTCTCAAATTGCATTTAGCTCTATTGCTTACTAATTTGTCAACCTACTAAGATTATACTCCTCTTCAGTTATGTGTTCCCTGTAAAGCCTGTTGCTAATTGTGTTCCTTGTAAACCGATGAGATGTTCCCAATATTCATTGGTATATAAAAGCTGTTAAATAAATAAATAAATAAAATAATGTCCTTATGAATCTATAAATGGAAATACCACTTTCATAGGGATCATGTAATATGATCGGGGCAAATGTAAGTCCCTCATTTAACACTTGTTCTCCTAGGACAAGCAGGATGGTAGTCCTCACACATGGGTGACATCATCGGATGCAGCCCGGCACGGAAAGCTTATGTCAAATTTTCTAGAACTTTGACTGGGTACACTGAGTATGCCCAGCATTCCCTATACCATGCTTCAAAACAGGGTCACTCTTCAGTTTCTTTTTTTCTGCAGAGTTTTTGCCTCACGGTTACTGAGCTCATGTTAATTGTTTTACAAAAAAGTATTGGAAAACTTTCCACCAATCTTTGTTGGATTATTTCCTCTCAGTTCCCCGGTATTCTAGTCAGGTTTTTCAGCGGGTCGGTAAGTTTTCTTTCGCTTCTGTTCCAAGATGGTGGTGCCTCGGTGCCCACTGGCGTCAATCACCTGCCACCTCCGTTGTCCTTTTTTGCCCCTTCAGTTCATATCATCATGGCCTTGTTTGGTTTCATCGGTGCCCTCAGTGCCCGAGGACCATGTCCATCGTGGACCCACACGATGTGTGCATTCTCTTTTTGTGCAGCTAAATGACCCCAAAGGGATGTCGTGCTTGCCTTGAGAAGATGGAGAAGCTCTTTGGGGCAAGAAAGTCTGAGCCATCGACATCAGCATCAGTGGCATCAATGACGAAGGACCGTGAATCCGCACTGATACAAACCGAGCCATCGACATCGGCGGGGCTGTCCGCTCCATCAATGCCACCAGCAGAAAGGGGCATTAGGGACCAGTCCCTGTTGGTCTCTTCCAGGTCAAGGATATCATGTTCTTAATCTTCGACCTCGGCACTGGGGAAAGACTGGGCTGATCACTGAGGGAAGCTGAGGAAGCATCGATACTGGTCACCTTTGATACACAGAGCAGGGCTCGGGTAGGCGCCAGCACTTGCCATTATGCCCCCAAAGTGCCCCCGCGGCAAGGAGTGCCTATCCCCATCAATGCTGGGGGTCTGCGATTATCTCCACTGGTCCTGGTGTCAGTCACTGATCCAAGAAGACCTGGCCACCGCTCCTGCCTCCCAGTCGGTTTTGGCATTGGCAACTTTTGAGGAGGAGTTAGAGTGCAGAGTCCAGCTGGTGGTCAATTGGGTGCTGCTGGGCATCAAGCCAATGGCACTGACGGCACTGGTGCCCACACTCTTCCTGTTGGAACCACTAATGGATCATCTCAGTGTGCTCATCGGGATGTTACCAACCCAGCTGGTGCCAGTTCCCCGGGGCCATCAATGCCTGACGGGGCACTGATGCTCCCCCTGCCCGATGTGGTGATCGTTGCTGGTTCCGAGGAGGAGGAAGCTCCTTTGAGGCTTGTGCTGACACTGCAGCCTGAAGCCCCCCATTCAGGTTTGCCAGTGCCTGCACCAGTGTTACCGGTGCCTTGGCCTCTGGACAAAGGCCGAGTATCCAGGGCCCCATCCCCTGTGAATTTCAGAGAGGATAAATCCCCTTATGACCCCTGGGGGGAGGACACTGCAGAATCCTCCTCAGAGGTCTTGGAGGGTCTTCCCTAGGAACCGTCTCCTCCTGAGGAGTGAAGGAGGTCTCCTCCTGACGACCTGACCTTCGCAGGGTTTGTATGGGCAATGGCTGAGGCTATCCTTTTTCAGTTGATGACAGAGGAGGATGACAGACACAAGATGCTGGAAATCCTCCAGTTTTGGAGGCTCCTAAAGAGATTGTGGCAGTCCCTGGGCACAAGAATTTTAAGGAATTGATATTGAGGATTTGGGAGCACCCCCTCACAGTATCATAAGAACATAAGAAATTGCCATGCTAGGTCAGACCAAAGGTCCATCAAGCCCAGCATCCTGTTTCCAACAGAGGCCAAACCAGGCCACAAGAACCTGGCAATTACCCAAACACTAAGAAGATCCCATGCCACTGATGCAATTAATAGCAGTGGCTATTCCCTAAGTGAATTTGATTAACAGCCGTTAATGGCAGATGGGGTTTATCTCATCCAACAGGCTACCTGATTCGAAAAGCATCAGCTGGCACACCAATCGGTAGTGGTCGAATCTGCTCTCAAGAAGGCCAGACACCCCCGGGGAAGGATCACAGAGAACTGGATGCTTTTGGGAGGAAGGTCTTTCAGGGAGCGATGCTTATTGCCCGCATTACTTCCTACTAACTCTATATGAGCCAGTACTCTATATGAGCCAGTACTCTTGCAACCTCTGGAAGCAGGTGCAGAAGGCGGCCAAGCAGCTGCCTTAATAGCAGCAAGACACTTTTCTGTTGCTGGTGCGTCAGGGCAAGGAGTACGTAAAACACGAGGTGCATTCCACCTACGATGTTTTCGAAATGGCAGTCAGTCTCTGCAACGGGAATCGGTACCCGCAGAATGGCATAGCTGCAGGCCTCGGATCTATGACTGGAGCTACAGGAAAGACTCGCTGATCTGCTATGTACTGGAGAGAATCTCTTCAGGAACAAGGTGAGGGATGCAGTGGCCTAGTTACGGGATCACCATGAGATCCTCCAGCATCTCTGCCAGCACTTCAGACCTGCCCTCCTCAGCCAGGAGGTCTGTGAGACAGGGTCAGAGGAGGTCTTTCTACCACCAGAAGAAGTACTATCCTTCAGCCCCTTGCTCCCATTCACAAAGGGTGAGCCGTTCCAGGCAGCAGTGAGCTCCCAAGCCCCAACCGGCACCGCAGCCAAATCCCAGGATGGAGTTTTGACTGGATCATAGGGAGCATAAGACAGCCACCCATACCCGAGACCCTGGACCCCCCAGTTGGGGGAAAGCTACTGTTCTTCGTGAACCAGTGGTGTAGTATAACCTTGGACCAGTGGGTTCTGTCCATCATCTGTCAAGGGTACCATTTAAATTTATTGGGTGTCCCACCAAATTCTCCTCCATGCCCATTTTGGGGGCTGTTAGTGTATCAGGAGGTACTGTTAAGGGAGCTCTCTGCCCTCTTAACGGCCAGAGCGGTCAAACCTGTCTCATCAAGGCAAAGGGGGCAGAAATTCTACTCCTGGTACTTCCTGATTCCAAAGAGAACAGGGGGGCTCCATCCCATCCTAGACCTGAGGGCCTTGAACAAGTTTCTAAAAAGAGAAAAGTTCAAGATGGTTTCCCTGGGCACCCTGATTCTCCTCCTACAAAAAGGGGACTGGCTATGCTCCCTCGATTTAAAGGATGCATCCACCCACATAGAGATCTTCCCAAGTCACAGGAAGTATTTCAGATTTGTTGTGGAAAAACAGCACTTCCAGTACAGAATACTGCCATTCGGGCTAGTGTTGGCCCTATGTGTCTTTACAAAGTGCCTGGCCATGGTGGGGGCGCACCTCTGCAGAGTGAGAGTGCATGTTTTCCCCTATCTGGACGATTGGCTGGTCAAGAGCACCTCTCAGGTGGGTACAGATCAGTCCTTGCACTTGTCCATCTGGATGATGAAGTCACTAGGGTTCGTCATCAATTACCCGAAGTCCCATCTCAGGCCATCACCTCAATTGTACTTCATAGGAGCCTTGCTAGACAAGCTCAGGCAAAAGCCTATCTGCCATGCTCCAGGGCAATCACCTTGATGTCCAAAGTGGAGGTGATTCAACAGAGTCAGTAGGAATCAGCTCGCCACATGTTGAAGCTGTTGGGTCACTTGGCCGCAACTGTCCATGTTACTCCCTTGGCACGTTTATACATGCACAGAGCCCAATAGACCTTGAGGTCACAGTGGCGCCAGGCTACCCAGGACTTCCAGGCTCACATCCACATCACGCCATCTCTCCGGGACTCTTTGTCCAGGTGGCGGGTTCTCTCGAATTTGGAGCAGAACCTGCCACCAGGACAAAACTCCCCCTACCCAAATTGTCCTTACCATGGATGTGTCCACCCTGGGGTGGGATGCTCATGTAAATGGGCTCCGCACCCAGGGTTTGTGGTCCACCCAGGAAGCACAATGTCAAATCAACTTCCTGGAGCTCCTGGCGAACAGGTATATTCTATAGGCTTTCACAGATTGGCTGTCCAACAAAATTGTCCTGATCCAGACAGACAACCAAATAGCAATGTAGTATGACAACAAACAGGGAAGCACAGGGTCATACCTTCTGTGTCAGGAAGCGGTCCAGATCTGGTCCTGGGCTCTGTCCCACTGGATGGTGCTCTAGGCCATGTATCTGGCCAGAACAGAGAACATGATAGCGGACATTCTGAGTCGAGCTTTCAGGCCCCACGCGTAGTCACTGGACTAGAGGATGGCAAATCGGCTCTTCCGTCTCTGAGGTAACCCAGACATGGACTTGTTCGCATCCCCCTGAAACAGGAAGGTGACTCAGTTCTGCTCCCTGTACAGGTCAGTCAGCAAACTAGCCTCAGATGCCTTTGATCGCCATTGGGGCAAGCGTCTTCTGTACATGTATCCTCCACTTCCTCTAATAACGAAGACTGTCCTGAAACTTCAAGATGACCAAGAGACCATGATCCTCATAGCCCCTCATTTGCCACGACAGGTCTGGTTTCCACTCCTCTGGGAGTTGTCCATATGGAAATTGATCAGTTTGGGGATTTCCCCAGATCTCATCATGAAGGATCTGGGCAGACTGCAGCATCCCAAACTCTAGGCCCTGTCACTCACAGCGTGGATGTTGAGAGGCTGATTCTGCAGCCACTGAATCTTTCCGAAGATGTGACTGGAGTCCTCTTAGCTTCTCGAAAGCCTTCTACTAGAAAGTCCTACGTACTGAAGTGGAGGAGGTTTTCTGTGTGGTGTGAGCAGAAGGCCCGGCCTAGATCCTTTCTCCTGACCCACACTAAAACTGCTTGATTACCTTCTGCACCTATCGGAGAGTGGCCTAAAAACCAACTCTGTTAGAGTTTATCTAAGTGCAATTGAGGCATACCACCAAGGTGTAGATGGTACGCCCATCTCTGTACAGCCTATAGTTGTACACTTCCTGCGGAAACTGCTTCAGTCGAAGCCTCCTCTGAGACCTCCCGCTGTGTCTTGGGACCTCAGTGTAGTGCTAGTTCAGCTGATGAAAGCTCCTTTTGAACCGCTGAGCACCTGTGACCTGAAGTGCCTGACCTGGAAGGTCATATTTTTGGTGGCGGTGACTTCAGCAAGCAGGGTCAGCAAGCTCCGGGCCTTAGTGACTTATACACCTTATACCAAGTTTTATATTAACAGGGTGGTTTTGCACACGCACCCTAAGTTCCTGCCTAAGGTGGTGATGGACTTCCAACTTAATCAGTCAATCGTCCTGCCAACATTCTTTCCCAGGCCCCTTTCGCACCAAGGTGAATGAGCACTGCACACTTTGGATTGTAAAAGAGCCTTAGCCTTCTACCTGGAGTGGACAGAAGCCCATAGAGAGTCCACCCAACGTTTTATTGCTTTTGATTGGAATAGGTTGGTTGTTGCCGTTGCTAAACAGACACTATCCAATTGGCTAGCAGACTGCATCTCCTTCTGTTATGTCCAGGTGGGACTGCATCTTGGAGGTCACATCAAGCTCATACTGTCAGAGCTATGGCAATGTCGGTGGCCCACTTGAGAGCAGTTCCCATGGAGGAGATCTGCAAGGCTGTAACATGGAGTTCCCTCCACACATTCGCATCCCATTACTGCCTGGATAGGATTTGGCTGACATGACAGTGGGTTCGGCCAGTCTGGCCTCCGGAATCTCTTTGAGGTGCAGAACCCAACTCTCCCTGCCTAGGGCCCGTTGTTTGGGTTCAGGCTGTCTCCCCCTCTGTTACCAATAGCACTGTTGTTGTTGTTGTGCCCCGTTGGTACCTGATTGGTGTCTATTGGTCCCCTTTTGTGTTGGGGAGCAGCCTGTAGCTAGGGATTCATCCATGTGTGAGGACTACCATCCTGCTTGTCCTAGGAGAAAGCAGAGTTGCTTACCTGTAACAGGTGTTCTCCTAGGACAGAAGGATGTTAGTCATCACAAAACTCGCCCACCACCCTGCAGAGATGGGTTTCTCCTATTTATTAATTTATTTTTATCGTAATTCTTTGTTACAAGACTGAAGAAGGACCCCATGTGGACCCATGGTATAGGACATGCTGGGCATGTTCAGAGTACCCAGTCAAAGTTCTAGAAACGGACATAAGTTTTCTGTGCCAGGCTCCATCCGATTATGTCACCCATGTCTGAGGACTAACATCCTGCTGTCCTAGGAGAACACCTGTTATAGGTAAGCAACTCTGCTTTACTGGGACATGGTAAGTGATTTACTTAAGATATTAATTACTGTCAAGTCATGTGGGTCTGGGAGTGGGTTGTCAATCTGTTCCATGAATCCATTTCTTTGTTCACCTTTCTTTGATCTCTGAAATGTCCATTGCAAGCTTTGTACATGCTGGATGTGTCCTAAAAAGACTGTTTATTATGAGGATCCGAATTGCCACTTTTGGATCCAATGGAAAACCCCTCTGTAGATGCAAATGTGACATGCTTTTCCCCTTGCAATTTAGCCTGCTTGCAATTCAACCAGAAGAACTCCCACATGGCAGTATAATTGTACTCTTCTTTCTGAAATTTAAGTACATGTTTGATATGATCATGAAACTATTCCACTGTTGATTTAAACTCCTGTAAAGAGGATTCAGATGTTTCCAAATACATACCCTGTTTGAGTAGTTCTTCCAATTGAGTGACAGTCGTCAAATCTTTTGAATAGTTGGTTTAGTATATTCTGTAATCAATACCATAAGATGTAAAGAGCACTTGTTAAGTATTAATAACCATTTCTGTTAAAAATTTTGAATTATCAATAAAGATCTTTTGGCTCTTGTCGAATTCTAAAACCTATAGGGATCATTTGATGTTTTACGTACTCACAGTTTCACAGTGTAACTCTGCTCTAATTAGTCTGTTCATGATTGTGAGTGATCTTGAGGAACAGATGTCTGAAACAAAGAAGAATCCTATATGATAACTGCTACTTCTTCATCATCATTGAGTTTCCCCATGCTAGGGGCCCAATGCAATAAGGCATGCTCAGCAGAGCACACAGGTTTACCCACAGTTGTGTGCACATATTTTTTATGCACAAATTTTACTCCCAATGCAGCAAACATTTTTCACTCAAAAAATATGTGTGTAGAACTGTTTCCATTATTTAGCACCCTTGCATGGAAATCTCCTGCTAATGAAGATATTAGCTATTCTCACAGGACAAGCAGGATGGTAGTCCTCACATATGGGTGACATCATCAGGATGGAGCCCAATCACGGAAAACTTCTGTCAAAGTTTCCAGAACTTTGACTGGCCCCTACTGGGCATGCCCAGCATGGCACTAACCCTGCAGCTAGCAGGGGTCCCCCTTCAGCCTTCTTTTTTCCGCGTAGCAGTAGCCTCGCGGTAAAGGAGCTCTGAAGAGATTCCTGACAGGAATTTTCCTCACGGAATTACTAAAAGTTAAATTGCCCCGCAGGGGTCCCTCCTCTAACTTTTTTCAGTCCGCGGTACTCTGGTAAGTTTTTACCCTTTTCCCATCGATTACCGTCAAATTTGGCCCTCACGGCCTATTGGCCGTCGACCGTACCACGGCTCGATTTTTTTCCATGGCATCGGGATTTGTCGGTGCCTTGACTGTACCCGCACCGTGTCTATCACAGACCCCCATAAAGTCTGTGTAATGTGCCTAGGACGCGAGCACGATGTCTTGACCTGCACCAAATGTGCCCTAATGACACCGAAGGGTTGCAAGACCAGAATGGAGAAGATGGAACTTCTCTTCCATGCTCAAACCCCGACTCCGTCCATTGCATCGATGTCGTCAGAACCGGCACAGTCAACTTCGCACCAGCATCGACCACCAACCAGTGACCAACCGGCATCGATGACTTCTCGGCCATCGACACCCTCTACTCCTCCTCAGGATCGAGGGGATCGCAGGGAGAAACATTGCCATCGACACCGTAAGACTTGGACCATCGAGGGAGCGAAATCATCGACCTTGCCATCGTCCGAGCCACTGTCAAAGAAGCCCCGTCCAGGAAAGGCACCGACCATTCCTGCAACCGGGTCACCGAGGCAACCCTCACTTGATTGGGGATCGGGAGCTGCGACTCCGCCTTTAACGGTGGTCCCTCCGGCTATGCCTCTGCCTCCTTCTTCTGTTCTGGAGCCGGGGCTGCTTGCTCCAGGTCTCCGAGAAGAACTGGACTGGATGGTTCAGGAGGCCATCGACAAAGCGATGCAACGTCTTCAGGTTCCTCTGACACTGGCGCCACCTGTGGAACCGATCATCGACCCGATTCCGGCAGTGCTGGCACTGCTGCTATCCAGGATGGAAGCGCTTATGGCTGCTTTTCCACCGATGGATCCCGGGTCTCCGATGCCCTTCCCACTGACAGCATCATCGGGAGGAGAAACACCGTTCCGCATCCCTCCATCAGGAGTTTTGCCTCAGCCATCGATGCCGATATCCTCAAGAAGAACTGGGAACATCCTGGATCAATTGCTCCAGTACACAGGAAAGCTGACACTACCTATTTGGTGATGTCATCCACAGGTTTTCAAAATTCACAGCTTGATCATCACTCGGTCGTGGTAGAGTCTGCACAAAAGAGGGCAAAGAGATCAAAGCCTCACTCGTCTGTTCCTCCTGGAAAGGAACAGAAGTTCCTAGATAACATTGGTTGCTGAGTATTCCAAGGGGCCATGCTCATCTCCCGAATTGCTGCCTATCAGCTTTATATGACCCAATATAACAGGGTCATTTTTAAGCAGATACAGGACTTCTCAGACTCCCTGCCTTAGCAATTTCAAGAACAATTACAAACCCTAGTAAACAAGTGTTTTGAGGCAGGCAAGCATGAGATTAGAACATCTTATGACATTTTTGACACTTCTACCAGAGTGTCTGTAGCTGCTATTTCGGCGAGATGGTGGGCCTGGCTCAAGTCGCCCAGAAGTACAAGACCAGTTATCCGACCTGCCTTGTGTCAGAAATAATCTGTTTGGCGAACAGATTCAATGGACGGTGGCAGAATTAAAGGACCATCATGAGACCCTAAGACAGTTCTCTCTGATGCCTTCTGAATTCTCAAAACAGCCCTTCAGCCTGAAGAAGTCTTACCCGCCACCAACCAGATCCCGTGCCACGAGACCTTATCAAAAACCACAGTCTTGTCAAGCCCGTAAGCAAAAACCACAAGCAGCTCCTCAACCAGGACCTGCTTCAGGTTTTTGACTTCCACTTAGAGAGCAGCAGCCAGATTCCTCTGTCACACATACCAGTGGGAGGTCGATTGTGCCACTTCCACAACATGTGGCATTCAATCATATCTGACCAATGGGTATTGGCAATCATTGCTCAGGGTTACCATCTGAACTTTCTCGCCCTGCCACCGGACTCCCCACCTCTACAGACGTGGAGAAAATCCGAACACTCCATTCTTCTGGATCAAGAGGTTTCCCTCCTTCTCCAGTCAAGAGCATTAGAACCCGTTCCATACTCTCAGCAAGGCCTAGGGTTCTATTCCAGGTACTTCTTAATCCCCAAAAAATCGGGAGGCGTTCTTCCTATTCTGGAACTACGCGCCCTCAAAAAGTACCTCCAGCGAGAAAAGTTCAAGATGGTCACCTTGGGATCGCTTCTACCTCTTCTACAAAGAGGAAACTGGTTCTGTTCTCTGGACCTCCAGGACGCATATACCCATATTGCGATAAGTCCAGCTCATCGCAAATACCTGAGCTTCCTAGTAGGCCCCAAGCACTATCAATACCGAGTGCTTCCATTTGGCCTAGCGTCTGCACCACGAGTCTTTACAAAATGCCTCGTAGTCATCGCAGCTTTCCTCAGGACACAAGATGTTCACGTCTACCCCATCTGGACGACTGGTTAATCAGGACTCCCACTCAGCAAGCTGCTCTGTCGTTCCTCAATCTAACCTTATACACTCTAATTTCATTAGGATTTCTCGTCAATTACGACAAATCCTACTTAGTCCCATCTCAAAACTTGTCGTTCATTGGGGCAGACTTGGACACCTTACAGGCAAAGGCTTTCCTGCCTTGACAACGAGCACTGACTCTTGCGTCCCTTGCTCACAAGCTGCAGTCTCAGCACTCTGCGACTGCATGCCAATTTCTCATCCTCCTGGGACACATGGCGTCCTCAGTCCATTTCACCAATGGCCCGCTTGCCCATGAGACTCATGCATTGGACTCTGAGGTCTCAATGGACTCAAGCTATTCAGCCTCTGTCGGCCATTGTCCACATCACAGACTTACTCTGTCTGTCTCTCACCTGGTGGAAAAATCAGACCAATCTCCTCCAGGGATTGCCCTTCCAGGTTCCAAATCCTCAAATCATTCTCACCACCGATGCTTCCAATCTTGGGTGGGGAGCCCACGTAGCCGATCTGCAGACACAAGGCTCTTGGTCTCCAGAGGAAGCCAAACACCAAATAAATTTCCTGGAACTTCGAGCAATCAGATATGCTCTCAGGGCTTTTCAGGAATGACTATCAAATCAGGTCATCCTGATTCAGACGGACAACCAGGTGGCTATGTGGTACATCAACAAGCAGGGAGGCACAGGCTCTTTTCTTCTGTGTCAGGAAGCTGCGCAGATTTGGGAGGAAGCTCTCTCCCATTCGATGTACCTCAGGGCCACCTGGTTGCCGGGAGTGGACAATGTGCTGGCAGACAAGCTGAATCGCGTCTTTCAACCGCATGAGTGGTCACTCAACCCCTCAGTAGTGAACTCCATTTTTCAGCAATGGGGATATCCTTGAATAGATCTCTTTGCGTCCCCACAAAACTGCAAAGTGGAAAATTACTGCTCTCTCATTCGCAACAAATTCTCTTGACCCAGAGACGCATTCTCCCTCTCGTGGACAACCAGTCTGCTCTATGCATTCCCTCCACTTCCTCTTCTCTCGAAGACTCTTGTGAAGTTACGTCAGGACAAGGGAACCATGATCCTGATAGCACCTCACTGGCCACGCCAAGTGTGGTTTCCAGTATTTCAGGATCTCTCCATCCGCAGGCACATTCCCTTGGGAAAGGACCTGCTTCTGATCACTCAGAACAACGGGAGCCTACGCCATCCCAATCTTCACGCCTTATCCCTGACGGCATGGATGTTGAAAGGTTAATCCTTCAACCACTTAACTTTTCTGAACCAGTTTCCCGTGTCTTGATTGCTTCACGGAAGCCTTCCACAAGAAAATCTTACTCTTACAAATGGAAAAGGTTCATGTCATGGTGCTCTTCTCAGTCCCTTGACCCCTTTTCCTATCCAATCCCGAAGTTTCTGGACTATCTCTGGCATCTATCTGAGTCAGGTCTAAAGACTTCTTCCATCAGAATGCATGTCAGTGCAGTAGCCACCTTCCATAAAGGTGTAGGGGATGTCCCTATATCAGTACAACTCCTTGTAACATGCTTTTTGAAGGGCTTGCTCCATATCAAGCCTCCACTGCGTCCTCCGGCCCCTTCTTGGGACCTTAATCTGGTTTTGGGTCAGCTCATGAAACCACCGTTCGAGCCTCTTCACTCCTGTGACCTTCAATATCTCACATGGAAAGTGATTTTGCTTTTGGCTATCACTTCAGCTCGCAGAGTTAGTGAATTGCAGGCTCTAGATACCTATCCCACTAACGCTAAACTTCTGCAGGACCGGGCGGTATTCCGCACTCACCCTAAATTCTTACCTAAGGTAGTTTCGGATTTTCATCTTAATCAATACATCATACTAGCTACCTTTTTTCCCAGGCCCCATGCCAACCCAGGAGAACAGGCTCCGCATACCCTTGACTGTAAACAGGTTCTAGCATTTTGCCTAGACCATACAGCTCCCCAGGGAAAGCACTCAATTGTTCATCTCTTTCCACCCTAACAAGTTAGGGAAGCCTGTGGGTAAGCAGACTCTCTCCTCCTGGTTGGTGGACTGCATATCCTTCTGTTATCAGCAAGCGGGCATTCCATTCCAAGACCGTGTTAAAGCACACTCTATGAGGGCCATGGCGACTTCAATAGCACACCTACGATCGGTGCCGCTTCCTGACATTTGCAGGGCTGCTACCTGGAGTTCTCTCCACATCTTTGCAGCCCACTATTGCTTGGAGAAAGCCGGAAGACAGATTCCATCTTTGGCCAGTCTGTCCTTCGTAACCTGTTTACAACGTGACGTACCAACACCCTTCCGCCTGCCCGGTGGGGTTCAGGATGCCCTCTACCAAATTCCACCCCAGTTGTTGTGCCTGTTGCATGCCTTTTGGTACATTTGGTGCATGTTCGGACATCCTCAGCTCGGTACTCACCCATATGTGAGGACTACCATCCTGCTTGTCCTGTGAGAAAGCAAATGTTGCTTACCTGTAACAGGTGTTCTTACAGGACAGCAGGATGTTAGTCCTCACAAAACCCGCCCATCGCCCCACGGTGTTTGGGTTCGTAACGTTTTGTTATTTTATTTTTCGGCACGGCCTGTAGCTTTCAAATAAGACTGAAGGGGGACCCCTGCTGGATGCAGGGTTGGTGCTATGCTGGGCATGTCCAGTAGGGGCCAGTCAAAGTTCTGGAAACTTTGAATGAAGTTTTCCGTGATTGGGCTCCATCCTGATGATGTCACCCATATGTGAGGACTAACATCCTGCTGTCCTGTGAGAACACCTGTTACAGGTAAGCAACATTTGCTTTACCCCCCCCCCCCCCCCCCCCCCCCAAAGCAGAGAAGTGTGCTGGTTTAACTCATAGTTTCTTAGTCTTGGAAACTTTATTCCTGGTCTGATGTGGGGTAAAGTTTCCAGTGCTAGTTTAAGTCTATGGGAAGAAGCAAGAATTCTGGTGCAGGGACCTGTAGCCCAGAACCAGGATTTCGCTGCAGCTGAGGCCAAGTCCCTCCCTGCCATTTAAAAGTGCTAGGGCTGGGGACCTCCCATCCCGGCTTCCACCTTCCCCCTTCTAGGATTCAAATGAGCAGGAGTAATGCCCAGCAACTCCCGTCCAGGTCTCGGCACTTTAAAAATGGTAAATGGTACTGCCTGCCTGAAGGATGGCACCAAAGTGACATCACTTCAGCACCTTCCTGCAGTGCAGCCAGCACAATTATGATCTACTGCCATAGAAATGTAAGCTATACATCAAAATAGCATTAGCTGCAACCGGAGGAAGGGACAAAGTGACATAATTTCAGCACCATCCTCCACGTGGATGGCACCATTTTTAAAGTACCAAGAATATCTCCTGCCTGTCTGCAACCAGGATACAGGAAGGAGATATGTATGGGTCAGGGAGGAAGCTCCCCAGCCCTGCCATTTTAAAACTGGATGGGAGGCACCCTGATCTGGTCCAGGGCAGCTCCATGTAGGTCCTGATTCAGGGTTAGGTCCCACCACCAGGCCTGGCATGAGACTAGGCTCCAGTACCAGGCCCAGCTGTGAGCTAGGTTGTGGCACTGGGTCTGGCTCAAAGCTAGGCCCCAGTGTCAGAACTGGCTCTGGTCTAGATCCCAGTGCTGGGCCCAGCTTGGGGTTAGATCTCATGCCAGGCTTCGCTCCAGGGTAGGCTGGATTCGTTTTTTTGGCCAGATAGGCCCAGCCAAGGCTGCCAGAGGCTCTTTTTAAAAAACTTTTAATGCCACAAATACAAAAATACCTGAAAATTTTAGGGGAGTTTCATAGGAGTCTATAATCTCCTCGTTCATTGCATCTTTGACATTTGTTAGAAATAAATGCATCCTCTGACCCACCCCAATTGCTGCTTTTCTTAAAGTTTTGCAAGCACAGTGGTTAGATCTTCCTGAAATCTTGTTCAATTAAAATGTTATTATTATCATTATTATTAATTTTATTGTAGAGGCTGCCATTTCATAACATAATCATAGAAGTTTACAATAATTATTGCATAAATAAAAATCAAATATTTAAGACAAATAAGATACAAAAAATTCTAAGATTGCTTCTTAAAATTGTAAAATACTAAAAAAACACAGAAAAATTAGAAACAAACAATACCACA
The DNA here is from genome assembly GCF_901001135.1 of Rhinatrema bivittatum. NCBI lineage: Eukaryota > Metazoa > Chordata > Amphibia > Gymnophiona > Rhinatrematidae > Rhinatrema > Rhinatrema bivittatum. Next base: position 257,743,630 of record NC_042621.1, read on the forward strand.
TGACATTTAAAACATCAAATCAGGCAAAATAAGAAAATAGTTGCTATAAACATCATAAACTTATGAAAAAAAGTCATGTGATAATGTAGGGAATTTTGGGAATCCTTTACAAAAATATACATATTCTATAGAGGAATAAAAGATTTAACACAATGGGTTTTATTAATTGTAATAACTGCAGAGCTACTTAGGTAGACCATCTTGAGGCTTAGAGCTTGTGCTGTTGCTTTCTGCTGTAGCTGTCTGCAATGAAGAATGATTTTACTCAACATAAAGAAAAAGTGGCTAAAATTAGAGTTGCTTCCCCTCATATATAACATGCAGAAAATCTGCCCCTCTCCAACGAAGGATCTGAAAAAACATGCGTAGATAGGTTACGCCCACCAATAATAACCATACAAAATGCCTTTGTGGCATTCAAAACAGGTGATACTAAAGAAAAATCATCTTAAGTGGTAACACAATTGAAGAATGATACTCACTGTAGATAAAACCTCATAGACACTCATAAGTTTCCATCAGTAGCTGCAGTGAAAGTTCAAACTAGTTTCCAGCCTCAGACCAGTTTCCAGCTTCAGACCAGTTTCCAGCTTCAGGCTTTGCTTACAGCTAAGGGGGCAGCATGAAGAGCTGGCACACCTCTGGGAGCAGCTTACCTCCAGTGTATTGCCATCAAAGAGACAAACCAAAGGGGTTTGACCCCTTGGGAGTGAGCAAGAGAGCATGGGAGAATGAGAGCAAACTATTCACTGTACTGTCCCTCAGTGAGAAAGAGGAGCTGGTCATGAATGTGGGAAGTAAGGTTGGTGGAATGTTTTGAGATTAAGAATTCTTTATTATATTATATTATATTATGTACTTATGCTTTGAATTTATGTTGTGAGTAATGTGTGTGTTTACTTAATATTTGTATTTTGATGTTAAACACTTAAAGTCATTGCATGAAAAGTGAGTTATAATTAAAAAAAAGAAAGAAATAGACTAAAATTATATAGTTTATAGTTATAGTTTATAGTTTATTTAGGTTTTTTATACCGTCACATCAGTCTGAAAGACCATCACAACGGTATACAATTAACAATAAATACATTAAATATCATAAAACAGTAGTACATTTAATACCAAACTATAAATTGTTATCTCTAAAAATAATAAAACTAATAAAGTATCCCTAAAATTTATACAATAATACAATAAAACTAGGATAAAATAAAAGAAACAGAGTAAGAACGAAATAAGCTTGCTGAAATGCTGTCTTGCCTCTGTATATGCGCGTGTAAAAAGCCATGTTTTCAATTTTGCCTTAAATTTCTTAATGTCCATTTGCAGTCTCAAATTTGTTGGCAGTGTGTTCCATAGCCTCAGACCAGCGATAGAGATTGTTCTGTCTCGGACTTCGCAGAGTCTTGCTGTTTTGATCGTGGGAACAGACATAAGCCCCTTGTTACTCGATCTTAGGTCTCTTTGTGGGACATGCAAATGTATGGAGTAATTAAGCCATTCTGTATTGTCTCCATGTATTATTTTATGCAATATACATGCTACCTTGTATTGTACACGAAATGATATCGGAAGCCAGTGTAAAGAGTTTAACACAGGGGTAATGTGTTCACACCTTTTAGTTCCAGTTAACACACGTGCTGCTGCATTTTGTAAAACTTGCAGAGGTCTGACAGTGTTATTAGTGTTATCTCTTCATAAGCTGTGAAGAAAACATTATCTAATTACATATAATAGAACATGAAAAATTTCAATCAGAGACCCCTTTCCCAATTTTATATTGAACAACAAAACAATCTAATTGTAACATGTTATCTTCCAATGGGGAAGAATAAACGTCAAACTCTCTCTGTCTTTTTCTTAATCTATAGTCCTTGATATCCTGAATTGTATCACTTCATTAGAGTCCTAAACACTAGGGATGTGCAGACCAAAAGTTTATGTTCATAAGTCCATAAGTCGAAAGGGGGGGGGGGTCAATTTCGGTCAATATGGACATATGGAGAATTCCATAAGTTGAGTCTATGTCCATACGTGCACCGATTCCCTAAATAAAAATTTAAACCCCTCACCCTCCTTAATCCCCCCCCCCCAAGACTTACCAAAACTCCCTGGTGGTCTAGCGGGGAGTCAGGACGCCATTTCTGTACTCCTTTGCGAGGAGCACGTGACGTCGGCGTCACGTCGGAGTGACGCGGACGTCACGTGATTCCCCGCGGGTTCGCTCCGGGACCCTCGTTGGACCCAAAAGGAACTTTTGGCCAGCTTGGGGGGGCCTCCTGACCCCTCCAAGCTGGCCAAAAGTTCCGACGTGACGCCGTGACGCCGACGTCACGTGCTCCTCGCAAAGGAGTACAGAAATGGCGTCCTGACTCCCCGCTAGACCACCAGGGAGTTTTGGTAAGTCTTGGGGGGGATTAAGGAGGGTGAGGGGTTTAAATTTTTATTTAGGATCAACAATCGCGATTTCCAACGTATTCAACATAGCTATGTTGAATAAGTTGGAAATCCGATCGTTTTCGCCTCATCACTTTTTAAGTTAAAAAAAAAAAAGTTGCGTTTTACCTATAAGTTCAAAACGAATGCACACCCCTACTAAACACTCTTCCAGTTCAAGTAAGTCCATCTCTGAGGAGACTCCAGGCAGCAGTCTCTTCTTTAGGCATAATATAGCTCTTCCTGAAGGAAGAACTCCTGAAAGAAGAACTCTTCAGGTTCCTCTCTGGATGTGGTCCTCTGGATCTAAGCAAAACAAAATAAGAGCATGCACCAAAATGGTGAAAAAACAGAAATGACTGCTATACTGCAGTCCAGACAGAAGTAGAATCTGGTTTTTAAATCACTGAACCTTCTTCAAATCTGCCACAAGGAGATATGTATATCACTCATTATATCCAGATCTGTAGACCATCATACCCTAATTTGTCACAAATGTGAGCTCTTGGGCTATGGCACAGTTGCTGCAACCTAAGAAGTGAATGTAGTAGGCCCACATTGACAGCTGGTGGACATGGTCTTACTGGGACTGGAGTTGGGGCTTTACCTATACCAGTGCCATTTCTCATAGGTGAACCCTTGGGTTCCAGGGGTTGACAGGACTTAGGCACATATTCTTTAAGGAGCAGTCAGGCAGATTCCAGATACAGGTGGTGGTCAGAATTGGCAGGAAGGAGACAGGGTCTGGGTCCAGGTCGGGGCAGGCAGTGAGAATCAGTGTCAGGGGTCCAGGCCAAGGTAAGGGCAGGCAGTTGTCCAAGGAGTAACCGGTGTCCGTAGTAGAGGTCAGTACCAAACAGCAAGTAAGAGCATAGTCAGGGTCTGTGCAGAGTTCACCAGGTGTTAGGCAAGAGGATCTGTAGTAGAGGTCAGCACTAGGTGGCAGGCAGAGACAAACGGACAGGGCAATACAAGGTAGTGGGATGAAACACAAACAGGACAACCAAAGCAGAACAGGACAAAGCAACAAAGAGGCATGGAAGAAGTAAGGAGACAAAGAGGCAAGGAAGAAGTAAGGAGACAAAGAGGCAAAGCTAAGGAACACAGATAGCAAGAAGCACAGATAGCAAGAAGGGACCTCTGCTGAGGCATTGAAGGGGAGTACAGCTGGATCTTAAGAACCCAGCTACGCTGATGTCATAACCCAGCACCATCATCATTTTCCTGCCACGGGGCTATTAACTAGAATACAGTTGTGCGCATGTGCACCTAAGTCTGACATGTGAATACAAGGGAAAGGCATCATGGCGGCATCCATGCCACTGAAGAACTCTGCGGCGTCCAGGGTTGAGTTGGCTGGTCGTGTGGACTTCCCGCAACTGACCCATTCTTACATACTCTCTTAATATATTTTATAATCTGCTGAAATAAGTTGGATTTATGAGTAAGATGGGCAACTTCTGATCTTATTGCATGCTTTTCACCACCTTTTGATAGAACCAGACATCACAGTTTCTCACTATAAATTCCGATACCCAAGTGAAAATGTAGAGGTATTTGTAGCCCTACTGCTTTCTGACATTTTCATGACATCACTTTCAGCTCTACAGAGTTTTACTAAAGTGCATATATAGTATCTACTTGATTCTAGTTAATTGTTTATATCCTTGATATCTTCACTAGTTCTTCCTCTGCTTCAGTGTTGTTGTGATCTACCATGTTGGCTCTGATCCCTCTCACACCTGCAGGCTAGTTTTATTTTTTTTGGTTTTTTTTAATATTGTTGATTGATGTCTTAAGAATGTAACAAGAATTCAATGCCCAAATCCAAGAGATGTTTCTGGGCTCTCCTGGCTTCTATCTCACATCATCACAAGTCTCTTGAGCATGCTTTACCCCACAGTCCAATCTTTGATGCCATGGAATCTTGCTTCACAGATATTGCTTCCTGAGCAGCGACTTCCACCTCAGGAGCTAGTTCCAACATAGGTGGGCTGACTCTTCTTCATATCTCTCTTCTGACATTTTGACTGTGTTGTGACTCTCTAAGTACAACTCTTCAGTTTGGGAGCTCACAGAAATCTGTTTCCTGCTCTAGTCAATCCACACTTCCATTTCAGTCTGTAACCTGCCCTTTTGAGAGTCTTGGGTGATCTTGCACTTGTGCTGATTCTTTATCAAGGGATATTTCTGCATTTTCCATATGGCTTAAAACCTTTTATGCACTTTTTTATATACTTTTTTTTTTTGCTATTTTTATTTTATGCTGTTTTATGTGTGAGTTAGTTTGTATTGATATTGTTTTATAATGTATCCTGCCTAGAACAGCTGTGCTGTTAAGTAGGATAGCTACAAATCTCTATAAATAAATAGCAGCACCACTTCCCATAATGCCAGTAGGACCAGAGGATATCCTGTTGCTTCCCAATTATCAAAGCTGATCATCTAATGGTATTTATAATCTTTCCCACCTTTGCTGGCTCATCTAGCACTATATTCTGTACTTCAATTGATGAAAGGGCTTCAGATGGAAGGACTTCCTTCTCCATACCTCATAATTCCCTCACTTTCCAGGTAAGGGACTGATAAGAAACCATCAGTCACTAGCTCCTGATTCTTCAGGAGCAGGTACCCCAATTGGGAAAAACCTATAAGTCAAAATGTTAACAGCAGCTTTGGCTGGCCACATCTATGCCACTGTTCTGCTAGACATTTTACAAAATTTACACTAAAATTCTGGATCTTAATTGTGCATTGAGTGAAAACTAATTTTCTCTGATTTGTTTTAAATGTGCTACTTGCTAACTTCATGGAATGCCCCCTAGACCTTATATTATCTGAAAAAGTAAATAACTGATTCACATTTACCTGATCTAGTCCTCTCATGATTTTATAGATCTCTATCATATCCCCCCCTCAGCGGTCTTTTCTCCAAGCTGAACAGCCCTCACCTCTTTAGCCTCTTCCTTCTGTTAAGACAACTTTCCCTCTATTTTGTGGTCCTGAATTAGCACAGTGAAAACAAATACCCCAATATTGACTGGGTAAATGTAACATCAGGACTTGCTAGAGACATAAAGTTCCTGGATGTAATAAATGACTACTTCATGGAGCAATTGGTTCAGGAACCAACAAGAGAAGGAACTATTTTAGATTTAATTCTTAGTGGAACGCAGGATTTGGTGAGATAGGTAATGGTGGTGGGGACACTTGGCAACAGTGATCATAACATGATCAGATTTAAAGTAATAACTGGAAGGGGGACAATAAGTAAATCTGCAGCTCTAACACTAAACTTTCAAAAGGGAAACTTTGATAAAATGAGGAAAATAGGAAAAAACTGAAAGGTGCAGCTGCAAAGGTTAAAAGTGTACAAAAGGCATGGACATTGTTTAAAAATACAATCCTAGAAGCGTAGTCTATATGTATTCCACACATTAAGAAAGGTGGAAGGAAGGCAAAACGATTACTGTCATGGTTAAAAGGTGAGGTGAAAGAGGCTATTTTAGCCAAAAAAACATCCTTCAAACTGTAAGTCAGGAAACACATGTTTTATTCTTTCTTTTATTTTCTGCATTAATGAACATCAACTGAAAGGGCAGCTAATGGTGTGTTTTGTTAGACCCTGACACTGGGGGGGTTCATATCACTGTTATTGGTGTCCTTTGTCCTACTTTTGTAGCTTTGCAGTATTCTGGCCACTCTTGATGCTGCTTTGCTCCTCTGATGGTGCTTTAGATCAGTGGTTCTCAACCTTTTTTTGGCCGGGACACACCTGACAGTAGGGATGTGAATCGTGTGCCCGATCGTTTTAACGATCGGGTTTGGCTAGGAGGGGGAAGAAATCTGATCGTTAGAGATGTGAATTGGGATTGGTTCCGATTCCAATTCACATCACTAATTTTTTTTAGTGAGGCCCGCGCCGATAACCCCCCCCCCACCCGACCCTTTAAAATTACCCCCTTAGCCTCCCCCACTCTCCCCACCCCCCCCCCCCCAAAACCATTTTACATATACCTGGTGGTCCAGGGGGGCCGCGGGCAGCGATCTCCCATTCCCAGGCCATCAGCTGCGCTAAAAAAAAATGGCGCCGATGGCCCTTTGCCCTTACCATGTGACAGGGCAAAGGTAGCGCCGGCACCATTTTGAATATTGGCAATACGGCCCGAGTGCAGGAGATCACTCCCGGACCCCCGCTGGACCCCCAGGGACTTTTGGCCAGCTTGAGGGGACCTCCTGACCCCCACAAGACTTGCCAAAAGTCCAGCGGGGGTCCGGGAGCGACCTCCTGCACTCGGGCCGTATTGCCAGTATTCAAAATGGCGCCGGCGCTACCTTTGCCCTCACTATGTCACAGGGGCCGACCGTCGGTACCTGAAGTGGTATGAAAGGAATGAGGAGTGATGCAGAAAACATGCAAATCAATGGATGGCCAGGAAAAAAACAATAGTTGGCATATACTGTTTGGAAAGGGGATTTGGAAAGAACCAACAAGACAGCTGGAGCAGAGGAGGAGGCAGCAACAGTGGCATTGGTGATTAAAAACAGAAATAGTAGGAGCAGAGCAATGCAGCAAGAAGAGTGGCTGAAAACCCAAGGTGTATCTCGAGGGATGAGATGGGAAGTATAATGGTATCAAAAGTCAGAGGAGTGATGGAGCAAGTGTGCAAAGCAATGGATGTCCGGGGCAAGACCAAGAGTCAGCAAGGACCATAAGGGAAGTGGATTTGAAAAAACCTTGAAGATAGCCAGAGGGTGGGGCACCTGTTCCAGCTGGAGGCATAGCTACCTGATTTATCCTAACACTAGCATATACTTCTGTCAAAGATTAAGCCATGCACATCTTAAGTTCATACAGCCAGTACAGTGAAATTGTGAATGGTTCATTAAATCAGTTATGGCTCTATCTGTTTATTTTGATAACTGTGATAACTGTATAGCTAATACATACTGATGAGCACTGACCCCCAAGACATAGTACAAAAATCACAAACAGCACAAAATCTTCAAAATTCCCAAGGTATACAGTACAGGGAACCACAAACAGCACAAAGGCATCAAAACCCCCAAGGTATACAGTATAAGAAATCACAAACAGCACAAAGATGTCACAATCCCCAAGGCATAGAATGCAGTCAATCATAAACAGAACAAATGTGTCTTAACCCCTAATCTATACATCCTAATGTTGTGACAGCTTCTAATGTTCTTTTAGCTGCTTGTTTGAATATTACAGCAGTTTTATTTCCTTTACCATAGAAACATAGTAATGACGGCAGAAGAAGACCAAATAGCCCATCCATTCTGCCCAGCAAGCTTTCACACTTTTTTTTTCCTCATTCTTATCTGTTACTCTTGTCCCTTAGTAACCTTTTGGTTCTATTTCCCTTCCACCCTGGCCATTAATGTAGAGAGCAGTGCTGGAACTGCATCTAAGTGAAGTATCTAGGTTAATTGGTTAGGAGTAGTAACCGCCGCAATAAGCAAGCTACTCCCACACTTATTTGTTTACCTATCCTGTGCAATTCAGTACTTGTTGGTTGTTGTCTGAATATAAATCCACTTTTCTTCATTCCCCCTGCCGTTGAAGCAGAGAGCTATGCTGGATATGCATTGAAAGTGAAGTAGGCTTAATCGATTTGGGGTAGTAACTGCCGTAACAAGCAAGCTACACCCATGCTTATTTGTTTACCCAGACTATGTAATTCAGACCTTGTTGTTGTTGTCTGAATATAAATCATCTTTTCTTCATCCCCCCCTGCTGTTGAAGCAGAGAGCTATGCTGGATATGCATTGAAAGTGAAGCAGGCTTAATTGATTCAGGGTAGTAACCACCGTAACAAGCAAGCTACTCCCTGTTTTTTTGTGAATGAAAATCCTTTTTTCCACATTTCCTCTTGCCGTTGAAACATAGAGCAATGTTGGAGTTGCATTAACCGTGTGTATGCTTATTGAATAAGGGTATCAAAGGTTTCATTGTATTCATACTGCCTTCTGCCTTTGCTTCTCTGTCTGCATCCATGCCCTGTTTGCCCCACCTCACCAGTGACATCATTGCCTGCTAGTTAAATTTTCCATGACAACACCTAATTAGATGACATACCTGCTGATACTCCTGGAGTTGTGACAGCTTCTGTTGTCCTTTTGCCTGCATGTTTGAATGAGAGCAGCATTTTTATTTCCTATTAACAGCTATGATTGTATTATGCTGTCTTTTGCCTTTACGTCTCTAGCTTCACCAGATCTCTGTTCACCTTATCCCCACTAGTGATGTCAGTGCCCTGCTAATTAAAGTTCCCACAGTAATGTTTGATTAGATGCTATACCTGCTGAAACTCCTGATATTGTGACAGCTTCTGATGTCCCTTTGTCTGCTTGTTTCAATGAATACAGTATTTGTATTTCCTTTTAACAGATTTGTTTGTGCTTGTGGTAACTTATCAGTGCCCTTTTAGTTAAAGTTCTGGGAGCAACACCAGAGGCACTACATACTGGAGGGGAAATTCGCTCTGTCACACACATGAAGGAGCATGACCAAGGAACTGTTCCTTTGTGTATGCCTTCATACGTGATTGAGGACATTGAATCATAATTACTTTAAATGTATTATTTTGCCTCATGGTGTGCTGATGGCTGCCCCTGTTCTTGCTTCTGTTACAAGTGAGCCTATTCCTTTAATTCATGGAAGGGATGTTATGGTGATTCTGATATTATTCCTGTTTCAATAGGATACTAAGACTGGGGAGGGTCAAACTGCCAGAGTAACTAGTTAGCAAGAGAGGGATGTTATGGAGGGTTGTCTTGCCAAATACTTCTCTGGCAGTTTGACCCTCCCCAGTCTTAGTATCCTATTGAAACAGGATGAATATCAGAATCTTCCTTTCTTATCATTCTCAAGCTGTCAAAAGGAAGATACTGGCTGTCTGCAATCTGATTAAGGTTCAACATCCTGACATTATGTGTATTACTGAGACTTGGCTTTTCAGTTCAGACAATTTTACTGAAGCAGTACCACATAAATATTTATATACATTTTTCTAAATCATGAGAGGAAAAATGTGGGGGTTGTGTAATAGTTGTCACCAGAGAAACTCTGAAGTTTGCAGCTGTGAATATTGATTATTTACTGCATCTGAAAATGCTATTTTTGGCGTCTGCCTTGGGTTCAAGTCTGGTATATTGCCCTCCCTTGGGTTCCTAACCTCATACCATACTTCGTACCTGTTTAATCAGCAGTTAATAGATGCTAACATAGACTGTAAAAATTGTTTAATATTTAGGCATTTTAATATCCATGTCAATACTTGTCCACTTCCTGTGTATGGATATGTTTTTTTTAAATTCAATGGTGGCTTTAGGTGATTGGCTTCTCCACCCATAAATAGGTGAATACCATGACTTAATATTTTGCATAAGTGACTCCCAAAGGCAAAATCTAATTATTTTTGTGATGAGGTACTATGGACTAGAGATGTGAATCGTGTCCTCGATCGTCTTAACGATCGATTTCGGCTGGGAGGGGGAGGGAATCGTATTGTTGCTGTTTGGGGGGGTAAAATATCGTGAAAAATCGTAAAATCGTGAGCCGGCACATTAAAACCCCCTAAAACCCACCCCCGACCCTTTAAATTAAATCTCCCACCCTCCCGAACCCCCCCCAAATGACTTAAATAACCTGGGTGTCCAGCGGCGGTCCGGAACGGCAGCGGTCCGGAACGGGCTCCTGCTATTGAATCTTGTTGTCTTCAGCCGGCGCCATTTTCCAAAATGGCACAGAAAAATGGCGGCGGCCATAGACCAACACGATTCCACGGCAGGAGGTCCTTCCGGACCCCCGCTGGACTTTTGGCAAGTCTTGTGGGGGTCAGGAGGCCCCCCCCAAGCTGGCCAAAAGTTCCTGGAGGTCCAGCGGGGGTCAGGGAGCGATTTCCCGCCGCGAATCGTTTTCCGTACGGAAAATGGCGTCGGCAGGAGATCGACTGCAGGAGGTCGTTCAGCGAGGGTTCCGGCGCCTCGCTGAACGACCTCCTGCAGTCGATCTCCTGCCGGCTCCATTTTCCGTACGGAAAACGATTCGCGGCGGGAAATCGCTCCCTGACCCCCGCTGGACCTCCAGGAACTTTTGGCCAGCTTGGGGGGGGCCTCCTGACCCCCACAAGACTTGCCAAAAGTCCAGCGGGGGTCCGGAAGGACCTCCTGCCGTGGAATCGTGTTGGTCTATGGCCGCCGCCATTTTTCGGCGCCATTTTTCGGCGCCATTTTGGAAAATGGCGCCGGCTGAAGACAACAAGATTCAATAGCAGGAGCCCGTTCCGGACCGCTGCCGTTCCGGACCGCCGCTGGACACCCAGGTTATTTAAGTCATTTGGGGGGGGTTCGGGAGGGTGGGAGATTTAATTTAAAGGGTCGGGGTGGGTTTTAGGGGGTTTTAGTGTGCCGGCTCACGATTCTAACGATTTATAACGATAAATCGTTAGAATCTCTATTGTATTGTGTTCCATAACGGTTTAAGACGATATTAAAATTATCGGACGATAATTTTAATCGTCGAAAAACGATTCACATCCCTACTATGGACAGACCATGCATTAATTCAGTTTTCTTGTGACATAGTATGAGCAAAGGCTATCGGTGCCATTTTGATTACTGGCAGCCGATGGCCCGAGGGCAGGAGATCACTCCGGGACCCCCGTTGGACCCCCAGGGACATTTGGCCAGTTTGGGGGGGCCTCCTGACCCTCCCAAAACTTGCCAAAAGTCCCTGGGGGTCCAGCTGGGGTCTGGGAGCGATCTCGCCGTCGGCTACCAGTAATCAAAATGGCGCTGATAGCCTTTGCCCATACTATGTCAGAGGGGCTATCAGTGCCATTGGTCAGCCCCTGTCACATGGTAGGAGCACAAGATGGCGCCGATGGCCATGTGACAAGGGTTGACCAATGGCACCGGTAGCCCCTGTGACATAGTAGGTCAGAGGCTATCGGCGCCATTTTAAGCAAGGCAGGCCAGACCGCACGGAGGGACAAATCGCTCGCGGGACCCCGCTGGACCACCAGGGATGTTAGTAAGTCTTGGGGAGGGATCGGAATGGTGGTGGTGGTGGGGGGGGGGTTGTATCATACTAAATTTTAATGCTTGGGGAGTTTTTTTTATTTAAAAAAATAAAATGTGCCCCTCCCCCTGTACAAACCCGAAAAACAAATTTTTCTCGTAGTTCAGGGAAAATCTGTTTCAGGGGGCGGGGCCCCCGAAGCACGACGAATGAGGCAATTTCATTGAAATTGCCTAATTCGTCATAAACGAATGCACATCTCTACTGTGTATATGACTGAAGCTGTGAATAAAGTTCATGTTTTAAAAAAGGCTGGAGTCAGATTGAATTTTTGCCTCCAGGCCTGTGGGAATCACAGTTCATTCCCACAACCCACTGAAAGAGATATGTGACAATGAACACATTATGCACCTTGGTTTACTGATTCTGCTGAACAATGATGGCATAAGACTAAATCTCATGCTAATCTTGATATATAAGTATAAATCTCTTCTTACTGAATACAAATCGACAGTTGATAGTGTAAAAAGAGCTATCTTTCTAATATTACAGGCAGCTGTATCATGATCAAAGGAGTTATTTTATATTGTTAATTCATTGTCATCTGTAAGTGATTGACTCATGGTCAATTTCTTTTGGTGAGCAGTTTTTAGATTCATGCCCCACCAAAATAGAGAATGCACAAGCTATTGTTTTGAAAGCAGGCAGTCCTAGTACCCCTGATATTATCTCCATTGAGAGAGAACATTGGGAAGCTTTCATCCCACATCAGTAAAAGAGATTTATGAAATCATGGCAAAGATGAATACAAATTTTTATCCCATGAATAATTTCTCTAATGCTATTTTGAAAAATCTATGTTCAGATCTGGCCTCTTATATCTGTGGCTGGTCAATGCATTGCTAGCTAAATGGACATCAGGGATGTCTTCCATGATCTCTTCTCCACATCCTTGAGGGATGATGTTGGCACTGGAATTGAAGTTGAGATTATACCCTGAGGAAAAATTCCAGGGGCATCACTCACACACTCTACCTGTGCTGCCTGCTCTTCCTGAGGGTTGCTCTTTACACTATCAGTATCATTTGTCTCCCACTTCAATGCATTGAAATCTAAGACACTATTAACTAAACCTCCCAAATTTTCTTCAGCTAATAGCTCTTTAATTTCTGATTCAGGGAATCCCAAACAAGATTATTTCTCAGTATCAATTGTTACAAATACTGCGTCCATTGCCTCAGAAGCATAAACCAATGTAAAGAAGCTTGCTTCTTGATGAGGCTATTCTACTTCTGCTGCCTCAGTCCATATCCCTGCCCTGCTACTGCCAGCCTTGGATGGCCTTTTGCCTCAACTCCAAAACAAGAGGGAGAGGAGCAGATGGCAGTGGCACATGCTCTCCAAATTTCAATTGCTTCTGCTTTGAGCTGTCATTCTGCAACTAAAAAAGTCTCTTGTCAGTTTAGCAGCAGGACTGCCTTTTTACTAGACTGGGCTTGATTTGCAGCAAATCCTCTACCCTTTCCAAGGCTGCCATTCCCTCCTCTACCTTTTCCTCTCAGTGGCAAGATAGAATTTTAAGTGCCTATTGGAGGTTTGGATATCACAAATGAATTTATTTATTAAATTTGCACCACTACTCACAGTACCACTCTACTGTGTGCAGAAAAGCCTGTCACATACATACATAGATACATATAGGGCCAAATTTTCAAACATATGCGTGGGCGTAGATTTGTGTGCGCAACCCGGCACGCACAAATCTACGCCCGATTTTATAACATGTGTGTGCAGCAGCGCGCATGTTATAAAATCCGGGGTCGGTGCTTGCAAGGGGGTGCACACTTGTGTACCTTGCACGCGCCGAGCCCTAGGGGAGCCCCACTGGCTTTCCCCGTTCCCTCCGAGGCCACTCTGAAATCAGAGAGGCTTCAGAGGGAACTTTCCTTTCACCCCTTGCACCTTCCCCTCCCTTCTCCTATCTAACCCACCCCCTAGCCCTACCTAAATCCCCCCTACCTTTATTATTTAAGTTGCCCCTGCAACAGGGAGTGAGACCATTGCAGCAGAGAAGATCAGAAACAGCTCTTTACCAGTGCCAAATCCAACTTTTAAAACTTTTTTTCAAACTCTGAAAAAGCTTCTTAATCTGATCCTTCTCTACCAACTACTAGAGAAGAAATAGAGTTTCTTGCTTATCCCATTTGATCTAGTTAGCATTTATAGGCTAGTTAAAAAGATGTTTCACCATGATTTGTCCTCCATATGGTCTCCATGCCAACTTGTCCTGTCTCGGCTCCCAGGATGCTATGATGTCACACAGGCAAGAGTTGGTTGCTAAGTTACTTGCATCTGTTTGTTTGCTCATAGCAGAGTCATAGACTTGAATGGGAAACATATACGAATGAGATGAACATTTTCATTCAAATTTGTAGGACCTCCTCCATTCATTTCAGGATTTCATGTTGTATTTTACCCAATTAAAAAAAAAACCATATCCCTACTACCTTATCCCACCTATAGGTTCTTATGTCTTGGGTCAGATTCATACATTTGTAACCCTATTTCAGGGAATTTCACTATTTCCTGAGGGTACATAAAAGAATTTAATTTCTGAGGCTAAGTCTTCTGCAACTTCCCCAGTTCTTCTAGTCCCAAGATATGGGTCCTTTCTTTGGGGGGGGGGGGGGGGAAGGATGTCCTTCTAGGCCCAGGCAGTGTACTGAAATCCCTTTCATTTGTATGCCACTAAATTCCTTTAAGTGATGTTGTGAGGCATTAATGCTGTGCTGTAGGGACTAGACAGGTCACAGTGTTGGGTGTTCAAAACAAATTTACTGTGAATCTGCATAATAAAAATAAATGTCCATTCAAGTAGATAAACTGTCCAATTTACATCTGGGTTTACACTGGTTATTGTATCTTTCTAAGTAGGTGTCCTTTGCCTCAGGATTCTGAGATATAATTTATCACTCCTGGCTTGAGTGACCAAACTGTCCCAGTTGGGCAGGGAAATCTTATTAGTGAAGGGATCCTCCAGTCCTGGAAAAATCCTACCTGACATCCAAAAAATCCAGTCTTCTTCATCCCAGTCTTTGTCCTGTGCCCCAAGGGTGGAGATCCAGGAATGAATCTCCAAAGATCTTGTTGTTTTCTCTGCTCTCTGGAATCCTTTTGATGGACCTTCCATAGGAAAAGGTCTGATGTTGAACAGGAACTTGGCTATCACAGCCCAGCTCCACAGTGAGGAAGAATGGTTTTAAATCTCCTCACAAACAAGAAAAATGGAAAAATCACTTCAAAGTCAAAAATCACCTCTAAGGGGACATTGTTACTGCTGTTCCTTCTCTTGCTTAGACAGGGGCAACCAGATCTTCATTTCCCTAGCCTGCGATCCAGGGCACATCCTTCACCAGGGATGAACCAGGGTTTTACCACCAATCTGGAATCCAAAGCTGGTTAAATTTGAATAAAAATCTCTTTTCCAAACCAGGAGGCAGATCCCCACAGGTAGGGAGTGCACTGAGAAGGATCACCTCTTTACCAAAAATGTTAAGGTAGGTTTGAGGGCCATAATTCAGTCAGAGAAACCAAAAACAGATTCTCACTCTTCAAAGGCTAAACGAAAATGGCCATGCTCTCAAAAGGCTTAATCCACTTTCTAGACCAAGATCAAGCCATCACAGACAACATCAGAGGGTGGTGCTGAAGGGAAAGGTCTGTCCCTCTACCAGGGCAGCTATCTAAGGCCATCTAGTGGAGACCAGGTGCTCACTACATGTTATTTTCATTGCTCCAACAAAGGGAGTTTAGATACCTATGTATTGGGAATACCAATATTTAAGTGATGCAGTTATTTTTTTCCAGTGTTTGTAACTTCCAGACTTTGGCCAACTACTGTTCAACTACTGTTCAACTACTGGACCCATTCTTTGCCAGTGCAATTCTGGCTGCCTGTAATAAGTATAGGACCAGTTATGTGTGTAGGCTTAAACCTGGATTCCCTCCTCTGAATTCTAATATAAATGCTCTTATATCCAGTATCAGTTTGTGATTTGTGATTTTACTTCTCCAATTTGTAATCAATGACCAGAATTATCTGTTCTGAAAAAGTGTTTGGAAGCATTGTGGCAGAACATTCTATTCTCATTGCAACCTCCCCAGCATTGTGCCAAACCTGACTTGCATAGGTGATGCATATTCACTGGGGTCTGTGTGTTTTAAGAAGGATTTTTTTTATTGGGATTCTTTACAGACGATCAGGGGTGGATTGGCCTATCAGGGTTTTGGGCATGCCCCGGTGGGCCAGTCTCCCCAATCATGTGATAGGTGTTGGTTGCTGCAGCAACATGCCTAGTACAGAATCGCGGCGACCAACAGCAGCCATGTTATTTCTCAGAGAGCAGGAGCTTCCCCCGAGGCCCTCCTCTTAGTGCTTCTTTTGTATTTCCCCCATGGCAGCAGCCCCAGTTCCATGGGCCTACTCGCCGCACTTGTCCCGTCCTCCATTCGCGCCTGCCCTGCTACTGTTTTTGCTGGTGGGAGGCAACCAGCACACTTTCTGCTGCTGCCTCACCGTGGGCTGAATGCCTGCCTCCTAGCTCCCATAGTTTTCCTCTGTGGCAGGCTCCTTTCATTCTCTTGCCGCAGCAAAAATACATATAAAAGAAACAGCTTCAGGGCTTAAGTGGTTTAAAAGACCTCGGGCCTTCCCACACTAAATGGCCACCCCTCCCTCAAAAGCCCACTTAACTCTCCTCTCTTGGGCCCTGCCTGGATTTTCACTGACCACCAATGTAAGTAAAAATGTTTGTTTTACTTATTCACAGACAGAAGGGGAGAAAAGCAAACATAAGTGAGCATGACTGAATGTATGAGGCAGTGAGAGTGTGTGTGTGAGCATGTGTGAGCATTAGAGTGCAAGTGTCACTGAGCATGTTTGCAACGGAGAGAATGACAGCATATGTGAGTGTGCATAAGTCTGAGCATATGTGTGAGTGTGACTGGACAGATGAGTCAGAGTATGTGTGCCAGTGAACATGTGTGTGAGTGTGTCAGTGAGCATGTGTGTGAGCATGACTCAGCATGTGAGTCAGTGCAAGTGTGTCAGTGAGCATGTGTGTGAGGGAGAGTGAATAAGTCAGCATGTGAAAGCATGCATAAGGTCGAAAGAGAGCATGTGTGTCACAGCAAGCAAGCACATCAGTGAGAGAGGGAGACTGTGTGTGGCATGAATGAGCATATGAGTGTGTGACATGTATGCTAGAGAAAATCTAATTCATGACTATCTCAAGGTGATTGGAATTAAAAGTTCTCAGATATGGAGAACCGGGGATTTTTTTCTATCCTTATTAGTTTTAATAATTGGATATTATGTGATGTCTGCTGTTTCTGAAATATTTTATTGGTGTTTGGGAAATTTTCAAAAATCTGTATATGAGTTAAATTACTGGATGTTTTATTCATCAGCTGTTTTGAAATATATATTTTTAGTATGATTTTCCTATTGTGATTGATGTTTTATAGTTCTTGATTTTATTATATGAGGTTTTATTAGGAATGATGGTATTTTCTATTTTTCCATTGCTGCATTGCATAGAGTCTGACTTATTGTGATTTCCAGTTCAGTTTTTGTCTGCACATTTCTGTTTATATTTTATGGTCCCTTTATTCTGTATTTGCTGAGGATCTGTCTCTGTTCGGCATGTGTGGCTGAAGTGAAGTATTCTACTACTGTGTAGTTTCTTAGTAGATATCTATAGCAGCCTGGCTTGTTTTGTTTTCCTAATAGGAGGTGTCATATTTGAAGTGTTGCCTTTTCATAGGTAGGGTTGTAACAGTTTGAGTGCTTGCAGTTTATGCTGTTTTCATATGGGAGGTTTACTCATGATTTTCTGAGGTCTACGCCCAAGCACAACTGGCGTTATAATAGGTCTAATACCATATAGGTTCCAACAGACATTCTTGTTTTTGCAAGGGTTTTCTGGTTGGCACCAAAGCAATATACTTACATATAATACACACATTGTTTTAAGTGATGCTTTTACCTCAGAAGAATATACTATGAATTTCAGGTAAAATGTTATTATAAATGCATAAATTGTAATTGTGTTTGGAGAGGACAAGGCTAGGGAGGAGAGAGGAATGCAAGGCTGTAAGACTCGCTTTTGGTTCCTAATACTCTTGTACTGGCCCTGGCTTTGCTGGCTCCACATGGAAAAGCAAGGTTCCATCTGGAGCTGTGCTGCTGTAGATAATGGGCTCTCTCCAGTTTCAGCCAGGGCTTAATTTTCTTTTCTTTTTTTTTTTTAATCCAGGGAATAGCATGGATTGCTTCTGGTTCCCCCGCCCAGAGTAGGTATGCAGAGTAGTAGCCTGGGGAATCATAAAAGCAGCAGACTGTGTAGTACACAATCAATGGGAATATGCTGGTGGGGGGGCAGTGGAGAAGTCTAGGTAAGCTACAGACACAGAAAGGAAGGGGGTGAGTCAGAAGGAAGTACATGTGCGGTGCTGGTGAGGTTTACTGTTAGGTGACTGAGTTGAGCTCTGAGAAGGGCAGCTGGCTGTGGAACCTGTGGGTCTCCTGAAGAGTGGGGGAGTTGAGAAGGTTTGCAAATGGGAAAGGGAGGGGCTTCTGCAGGCTGAAGAAGGGCTGGCAGCAAGCAAGAACTTTACACCGTGATGCGGCAATGCTGTGGGGGGGGGGGGGGATGGGGGGCATTCACTGTGTGAACACATGAGCAGTATCACAACAGCAGAGTGTGTATAGGCCTGAGAGAGAGACTGTGTGAGTGTAGGTGTGTCTCTCAGACACAAAGCTGCACACACTCTTTCTTGCTGTCAGTGTGTGGGTGTATCTTTATGTCTGAGAGCAAGAGAGTATGTGTGTCTTTGTGACAGACACCCACATACCGCCAGTATGCGTGTGTCAGTGTGTATGTTTGTTTATTTATCTATCTATTTATTTATTTATTTATTTATTTAATTAAAGGCTTTTATATACCGGTATTAGTGGGAGACATCATACCGGTTTACATTCGAACTTTTAAGCTTGGAAAATACATATTAACAGGGAGTTGACAACTTGGAGGGGGTAACAAGAAGCAGTATGGAAATAAAGATTAAAAAACAAAACTAGAAAACCTTAACATAAGGCACGTAATAATCACATTGTGTGGGGCTTTTGGGCTGACAGATGGGAAAAACTTTTCTGGATAAGCTCTTTTAGATCTATTCTGGATAAGCTCGTGTAAATAACCAGGTTTTTAGATACTTTTTAAATTTAATCGTGCATGGTTCAAGACTCAGGTTGGGTGGCAGGGAGTTCCAGAGAGCAGGACCAGCAATTGAGAAGGCACGGTCCCGTGTGGAGGAAAGATGGGCTATTTTCAGTGAGGGTACAAGTAGGGTGCCTTTGTTTGTGGTTCTGGTGGGTCGGGTGGAGTGGAGAGCGTTGAAAGGAATGTCTAACCATTTGGAGTTGTGGGCATGAATAGATCTGTGTACTATGGTCAATGTCTTGTAGTGAATGCGGGAGGGGATGGGGAGCCAATGGGGGTCTCTAAGGATGGGGGTGATATGTTCATGTTTACGGGTATTTGCAATAAGTCTTGCTGTGGCATTTTGTAGCATTTGTAGAGGTTTTATAGTAGAGTAGGGGAGCCATAGGAAGAGTGCATTACAGTAGTCCAGTTTAGGAAATATGATGGCTTGGATAACTGTACGGAAGTCTTGGTTGTATAGTAGTGGTCTGAGCTTTTTAAGTACATTAAGTCTGAAGAAACCTGTTTTGAGAATGGAGTTTACGTAGTTTTTCATGTTTAGTTGATGATCAAGGAGAACTCCAAGGTCCCTTACAGAAGGTTGTGCTGTGGGAGGGTTGAGTTTCGGATCAATAGTTAGGGGGGTGAGGGGGAGGCCTGGGAGGAGATAACCAGGAGTTCAGTTTTATTTGTATTGAGAGCAAGATGGAGGTTGGTGAGCAGGGAGTTGATGGCCGCGAGGCAGCTTTCCCAGTGCTTTAAGGTGTCAGAAATGGAGTTGTGGATGGGGATGATGATCTGGACATCATCAGCGTAGAGATAGAATTTTAGTTTAAGATCGGTGAGAAGTTGGCAGAGTGGGGTGATGTAGACATTAAAGAGGGTGGATGAAAGTGATGAACCTTGTGGGACTCCTTGATGCAAGGTGTGGGGGTGGATGTGGTGTTGCCAATTTTAACAAAGAACTTCCTGTTTGATAGGAAGGATTTGAACCAGGCGAGTGCTAGGCCTGTGATGCCAATGTTTTCTAAACGGGTCAGGAGGTGTTGATGGCTGATGGTGTCGAAGGCTGCTGAGATATCGAGAAGGGCGAGGAGGTAGCTGTGTCCTTGACCCATGCCTCTGAGGAGGTGGTCAGATAGAGAGAGGAGTAGCGATTCCGTGTTAAAGTGTTTTCGGAAGCCGAATTGAGAGGCATGGAGGATAGCATGATTTTCGAGGAAGTCCATGAGTTGTGAATTAACAACTCTTTCTATTAGCTTGGCAATGAAAGGGAGGTTAGAGATTGGGTGAAAATTGGCAGGGTCTTTTGGGTCCAAGGAGGGTTTCTTTAGGAGGGGTTTGACTACCGCATGCTTAAGTGAGTCTGGGACAGATCCCTGGGCGAGAGAGCAGTTGATGAGATCTGCTATAGTTCTGGCTATGGAGTTAGGGATGGCTAGAAGGGCTTTAGAGGGGATGGTGTCGTTGGGGTGGGAGGAAGGTTTGAGTTTTCTGAGGATGTCTTCAACTTCTTTGGAGGAAGTGAAGTCGAGGGCAGTCATTGTGGGTTGGGAGGGTGTAGGGACGGAGGGTGGGGTGGGGGGGTACAGTTAGGGGGTGGGGGAATCTTGAAAGGAGGTTAGAGATTTTACTCTGGAAGTAGTTGGCAAGTTCTTCACATTTGGATGCGGCATCGGAGTCAGGTATTGTGGGGGGGATAGGTATGGTGAGACTTGAGACGTAGGAGAAAAGCACTTTGGGGTTGAATCTGAAATCGTGGATTTTTCTGGCGTAGAAATCTCGTTTGTGTTTTGGGGTTGAGAGTCTGTAGCTGTGTAGAGCAGTTTTGTAGATGGAGGAGTGTTGTGTAGTTGGGTCCTTGCGCCATTTTCTCTCCTTTTGCCTGAGATTGCCAATAAAGTTTCCTCAATATGAAAATATGTCTGAGTTACTGAGCACGTGTGTGTGTGTGTATGTGCCTGACATTGGCTGGCAGTGTGGTTCATTACTTGGCAATTGGTTCAAGAGCTGATTGATTGAGAAGAGACTTTAACACCAGGGACGGATTATGGGAAAATAGTGACCCGGGGGATTTTTCTCCATACTGGCCCATGGGTACCCAATTACATATACAATATAATTTACATATATATGTACACACCCCTATATTTCGGCATGGTCCTACCGTATCAACACAGTACCATTTGCCAAAACTCAAAGAATAACAACCCCACCTATGAAAAAGAATATCACAAATATTACACCAGAATCTAAAATATCAATACACCTCCTATCAAGAAAACAGAACAGGCCAAGCTACTACAGATCCCTACAGAGAAACCACATGCTAAAAGAATGCTTCATCTCAGTCTTTGCATGCAGAACACAAACTCTCACCAAATACAGAATAAAGCCACATAAAGTATAAATAGAAATGTGCAGACAAAAACTAAACTAAAACATATCACGCAGACTCTATACAGTGCAACAATGGAAAAACAAAAATGTCACAATTCCTCATGAAACAATCAATAAAATCAAGATATATAAATCATGAATCAAAATTATAAAATCATACTAATAAAATAATTTCAAAACAGCTGATGAATAGAATATCCAATAATTAAAGAATCAAGCAAATTTTGAAACCTTTACCTAACACCAATAAAAAATTTCAAACAGCAGACACATCACATACTACCCAATAATTAAAATGGTAGTCAATCAAGAAAAATGAACTTAAAAAGCTACCTTTACTTACCCTCTCCAGCAGTTTTCCTACTCCTTTCCCTTGCAGGCCACACCAGAAGCAGCAGTAGCTGCTGAAGCTGTCCTCACGGTCCTCTTCCTTAGGGACCACAACCAGTCTCTTCTCTCTCTCTCTCTCTCACACACACACACTCACACACACACACCAGTCATACCCTCAAGACCAGTTTCTGTCTCTCACACACCAATCATCTCCCCAACCAGTCTCTCTCTCTCACACACACACACACAAGCACACAGATACCAGTCATCTCCCTGATCAGTCTCACACATACACATGTCACCTCTCTGGCCAGTCTCTCTCAATCACACAATGCTCTCGCTCCCTCTTACACACAGGATTTCAATCACACACATGCTCTCTCTATTTCACTTACACACAAGCTCTCAATCACACACATGTTCTATTTCACTTATAAACAGGATCAATCACACACATGCCCTCTCTCTCACAGCTGCATGCCAGCCAAAAACATGCTCCATCTCTCTCTCGCACACACACATTGACTCACACAAGCACTCTCCCTGACTCACATATACACCACGCACATACAGAAGCATTCTCCCTGCCTCACACACAGAAGCACCTTCCCTGTCACACACAGAAGCACCATTCCTTTCTCACGTACACACAAACACACACAGAAGCACCATTCCTTTCTCACATACATACAAACACACACACACACACACACACAAGCACCATTCCTTTCTCACATATACACATAGACACAGAAGCACCATTTCTTTCTCACATACACACATACACACAGAAGCACCATTCCTTTCTCACATATACAAACACACAGAAGCACCATTCCTTTCTCACATACACACATACACACACAACACACACACACAGAAGCACCATTCCTTTCTCACATACACACAGAAGCACCCTTCCGATCTAAGGCCCCCATCTGAACAGCTGGTCTCCGGCAGAGGTTAGCAGCACCGGTGTTCATTTCTTCGGCCCCTGCCGGCCTCGATTTTAATTTCTTCGGCCCCCGCCGGCTTGGTCTCCAGCAGGGGCTGGCTGGGAGGCGCCCATCTTCTTTTCTCCGGCCTCGATTTTAATTTCTTCGGCCCCTGCCGGCTTGGTCTCCAGTAGGGGCTGGCTTGGAGGTGCTGAGGCTGGGCTGAGGAAGAGCCACGCGGTCGAGACCACGTGACCAGCTAGACCGGCCCATTGGGGGAAGCCCAATCCCCCAATAGGCCAATCCGCCCCTGTTTAACACTTTTACTAGGATACCTATCTATATATAAGAGATGTAACCAAACTTGTAGGGGGACCCAACAATTGAATGGATGGAAGGGGGACTACAGCTCTGTTTGCTCATCCCTATTCAAGGGTATTCTCTAGTTCTCATTTAGGAAAATGTAAAATTTTATTTTGGAGATTTTTTGGCTCAGTTCTGCCAGACTCCAGGTCACATGATGTCTTTCTAAAGGGTCAGCTGTTAAAGTATGTGCTGCAAGGAAAATATAGAAGGGATTCATATACTCCATGGGCCAGTTTTGAAAAAAAATCCCCTAGGCTGATATTTTCCTGCAATCTTCCCCTGCAGCTGACTGCAAATGAGCACGTGAAGCTCTATTTGTGAACAATTTGCTATTACTCTGGGTTCAATGGCTTTCGGAGACACTCATTCCAAATTCTGTTATATTTATTTAAAATTATTTCTCTAACACACACTTCATAAATTATGGTGGTTTACAATATGAAAATATATATACATCCAAGAATCAAAATAAAATAAACAAAGACAACACTACTTGAACACAGTCATAAGAGCCAGTCTCCCATTATATCTCTGGGGGTTGATGGAACACACATGTTCAACTGCTGAGTAATTTAATTGTTCCTACAGGAATTCATTGCCTCTGAAGGCTTATTTGAATAGCAAGTTTTTAAGACTTTTTAAAAAAAACCTTGAAATCAAAATGACTCTGAGCTACTCAGGCATAATGTTCCATATTATTGGGCCAGCCATAGAGTTTGCTCTATCTCTGACCTCCCATAGGCGTAACTGATGAACTGTTGGGACCACTAAATGGCTTTTATTTGCTGATCTCAGTATCGTTACAGAGTATACATATGATGAGGAAAGCCATCAGTTGCACAGGAATGCATGGTTCAGAATGACGTGTCTTTGAAGGATACTTACATAACAGAGAAGACAGGCTTCCCGATAAAGAGGTTGCATTAAACGCAAAAGTGACCCAAGTGCTGTTAAGTAATGAGCAGGCAGATTTGAAAGATTCCAAATTACCCCTCTCAATTGATAAGCAGGTTGATAATTCAAAACAAAAAAACATACTTTGAAATGTCTGAATACAAATGCTAGAAGTCTAAAAAATAAGAAGGGAAATTTAGAGTATAAAGCACTGAATGAAGAGGTAGATGTAATTTATATCTTAGAGATTCGGTGAAAGGAGGATAACCAATGGGACACTGTGATACCAGGGTACAAATTATATTGCAATGATAGGATGGATCAAACTGTTGGAGGGGTGGCACTATATACTAGAGAGGGCATTGAGTAAAACAGAATAAAAGTTCTACAGGAAACAAAATGCACTGTAGAATCCTTATAAATAGAAATTCCATGTGAAAAGGGGGATAAAATAGCATTGGGGTGTATTACCATCCGCCTGTCCATAATAAACAGAAAGACAATGAAATGCTAACAGAAATTAGAGAAGCTAACAAAATTAGCAGCGCAGTGATAATGGGTGATTTCAATTACCCCAGTATTGACTGGGTAAATGTCACATCTGGACATGCTAAGGAGGTGAAGTTCATAGATGAAATAAAGGACTACTTCATGGAGGAGCTGGTACAAGAAACAATTGGGGAATGGGGGGTGCTATTTTAGACCTACTCTTTAGTGGAACAAAAGATTTGGTGCAAGAGGTAATGGTATTAAGATCACTTGGCAATAGTGATCATAGCATGATCAAATTTGAGTTAATAACGGGAAAGAAGACAATAAAATCTACTGTGAAAACATTTAACTTTCAAAAGGGAGACTATGATAAAATGATAAAAATGGTTAGGAAAAAAAATGAAAGGAGCAGCTGCCAAGGTTAAGAGTTTGTAGCAGGCAAGGATCTGTTACTCTTGTTTAAAAATACCATCTTGGAAGCCCAGACCAGATGTATTCCATGCATTACAAAATGTGGAAAGAAAGTTAAACGACTAAGAACTGAGAAGGGGTTCATACGGGAAAATTTCACGGAGAGTATATCAGAGTTCAGCATTCTCTGTATTATTTTTTGGTTGAAAATAATAAAATTGTTCTAAATTAGAAAAAAAAAAAAAAGGTGAAGTGAGTGAGGCTATTAAAGCTAAAAAAAACATCTTTTAAAAATAGAAAAGGGATTCAAATGAAGAAAACAACATAAGCACTGGAAAGTTATATGCAAAGCACTGATAAGAAAGACAAAGACAATTTGTAAAGAAACTTTCCATGGAAGCAAAACTCACAATAAAAATTTTTTCAGATACATTTGAAGCAAAATGCCTATGAGGGAGTCACTTGGACCTCTAGATGATCAAGAGGTAAAAGGGGCACTTAGAGAAGATAAGGCCATAACGGAGGGACTAAATTAATTCTTTGCTTCAGTCTTTACTGAAGAAGACATAAAGCAGATACCCATGCCGGAATTTAAAGGTGACAATTCAGAGGAACTGAAAAAATCTCAATGAATTTGGAAAATATAATAAGCCAAATTGACAAACTAAAGAGTAGCAAATCATCTGGATAAGATGTTATGGATCTCAGAGTGTTAAAAGAACTAAAAAATGAAATTGCAAACATACAATTAGTCATTTATAAACTATCTTTGGAATCACCGTTGATTGCCAATATAACACCAATTTTTAAAAAGGGACCCCGGGATGATTGAGAAAACTACAGACCATTGAACCTGATGTCACTGCTGGGCAAAATGGTAGAATCTATCATAAAGAAAATTACTAAGCATAGATAGTCATAATTTAATGGGACAAAGCCAACATGGACTTAGCCAAGGGAAGATTTGCCTCTCCAATCTGCTACATTGCTTTGAAGGTGTAAATAAATGTAGATAAAGATTAGCCAGTTGATATAGTGTATCTGGATTTCCAGAAAGCGTTTGACAAAGTCCTTCATGAGAGATTTCTGAGAAAATTAAAAAGTCATGGGATAGGAGATAATGTCCTATAGTGGACTAGAAACTGGTTAAAAGATAGAAAACAAGAAATGCTATATAGTCAATTTTCTCAGTGGAGAAAGGTGAATAGTAAGGTGCCTTAGGTATCTATTTTTTGCACTCGGGGGTGGACCCTTGTTCTGTGGTAGTACAGGGATTGTCCACGGGGGGCGGAGCACGGAAGGAGACAGAGGCAGTTTAGAGCTTCACCACTGGAAGCCCGAGGTCCCCCCGAGAGGAGCCCGTAGGGACCCGGGCCGCTTGGACTTAGGTGGGCCTCGCAGGGTCTCCTGGGAGAGTATAAGTCCGGCATGCTCACAGATGCTAGAGGAGCGCTATCGGGTTCGAGGCTGGAAACAGGTTTTAGGAGAGCGAACCAGAATAGAGATGGCGATGACAAGGCTAGGGACAGCGCCAGAATCAAGCAAGGTCAGGCAAGCAAGGTCAGAGTCCAGAAGTCAGTCCGAGGAATGGTCAATGAAGCAAGGGTCAAGATACAGAGGTCAGGCAAGGTCGAAGAGCAAGCTGAGGTCTTGGGCAGGTGGCAGGCAGGTCAGGAACAAGCCGAGGTCTTGGGCAGGCGGCTGGCAGGCAGGCAGGTCAGGAACAGGCCGAGGTCTATACCAGAAGGACAGTCCGAGGTAAGACTGGAGAGACGAACAACGAACACTGGAACAAACAGGTCTAGGAAGCAGGAACAAGCAGGAACAGAACTGGAACAGAAGGATCCTGGAACGAGACTAGGAACAAGCAAGCAGGAACACAAGCAAGGGGAATCTCAGGAACAAACCGACCCGATTGCCAAGGCAAGGAAGTGAGGCCAGGAACTTCCTTTTAACAAGAATTCAATCAGGGTGTGCCGCGGAACTAGGCCCCGCCCTGGAACCTACATCAGGGCGGCTGGTCCGCATGCGCATAGGGGTGTGGCTAGCTGCTGTGACACCGAGGCCCGGAGTGAGGCCTGGCACGCAGCCAAAGGCCCGGCGACCGCTGCCGCAGGACGCCAGGGTCTAGCTGGACTTGCAAGGGCTGCGAGGGACATAGGACCAGGACCCACTGTGGAACCCTGAAGGTCCTGTGCGCTGGACGACCGCAGGTGGAGCGCGTAACACTATTCTTGGACCACTGCTTATTAGCATATTTATAAATGATCTGGAAATGGGAATGAATGAGGTGATCAAATTTGCAGGTGATACAAAATTATTCAAAGTCGTTAAATCACAAGAGGATTATGAGAAATTCTATGAGGACTTTGCAAGACTGGGTGATTGGGCATGTAAATGGCAGATGACATTTAATGTACTCAAGAGAAATGTTATGCACTAAGAGGTAGATTTTAATGGACGCGCCAATTTTATAACATGTGCGCGCTAGCATATTAAGGAGCAGACTGGGAGGGAACTTTCCTACCACCTACCCTAACTTCCCTTTCCCTTCCCCTCTTCTCCCCACCCCCTAAATGTCACTTAACTTCGGTTTCTTTTTTTGTTTCTTAAGTTGCTGCTCGGCCGGCGCGTACTTCCCTGGCATAGTAGCAAATGGCCACTGTACCGGCACCCCAGCTCCACCCCTCCCTGCCCCCTGGACCACCCCTTTAATCGGGCCCAGCTCTTTGAAGATTCACGCAGCGCGCATAAGGCCCAACCACGCGCATAACCCCCATTTTTAACGTGTGCACCTTTTTTAAAATCGACTCGTATGAAGATAATTTTCAAAGGAGTTACATATGTAAATGTAACATACTATTGTAGCAACTTTCAAAAGCCATTTACTCAAGTAAAGTACACTTATGTGAGTAAATCCTATGGAAAGTTCAATGATATATATTGTAGCAATTTTCAAAAGTCCACTTACTCAAGTAAAGTGCATTTCTCACAGGACAAGCAGGATGGTAGTCCTCACATATGGGTGACATCACAGGATGGAGCCCAATCACGGAACACTTTTGTCAAAGTTTCTAGAACTTTGAATGCCACCTACTGGGTGCCCAGGATGGCACTAACCCTGCAACCAGCAGGGGTCCCCCTTCAGTCTTTTTTTTTCCGCGCAACAGTAGCCACGCGAGTTAAGGAGCTTTACAGAGATTCCTGACAGGAATTTTCCTCATGGAATTACTTCATAATTAATAGGGGTGTGCATTCGTTTTGAACGCATATGTAAAACGCAACTTATATTTTTAAAAGAGAAAAAAAAGGTTTGAGCAGAAATGCATCGCGAGTTCCAACGTATTCAACATATTTCTGTTGAATACGTTGAACCTAAATAAACACTTAAACCCCCCTACCCTCCTGACCCCCCCAAGACTTACCAAAACTCCCTGGTGGTCCAGCGGGGAGTCAGGAAGCCATCCCTGCACTCCTTTGTGATTTCCTCATGGCGCCGATAGCCTGTGTCACAGGGGCTGCCGTGCCATTGGTCAGCCCCTGTCACATGGTCACCGGCGCCATCTTGTGCTCCTACCACGTGACAGGTAGGTCATGTGACAGGAGGTCGCTCCGGGACCCACGTTGGACCCAACCGGAACTTTTGGCCAGCTTGGGGGGGTCAGGAGGCCCCCCCAAGCAGGCCAAAAGTTCCAGTTGGTTCCAACGGGGGTCCCGGAGCGGAGGAGCACGTGATGCCGGAGCGGAGTGACGCCGGCGTCACGTGCTCCTCCGCGCCTCTGCTCCCGGACCCCCGTTGGACTTTTGGCAAGTCTTGTGGGGGTCAGGAGGCCCCCCCCAAGCTGGCCAAAAGTTACGGTTGGGTCCAACGGGGGTCCGGGAGCGGAGGCGCACGTGACGCCGGCGTCACTCCGCTCCGGCGTCACATGCTCCTCCGCTCTGGCATCACGTGCTCCTCCGCTCTGGGACCCCCTTTGGACCCAACCGGAACTTTTGGCCAGCTTGGGGGGGCCTCCTGACCCCCCCAAGCTGGCCAAAAGTTCCGGTGACCATGTGACAGGGGCTGACCAATGGCACGGTCCAGGCTATCGGCGCCATGAGGAAATCGCAGACGAGTGCAGGGATGGCGTCCTGACTCCCCGCTGGACCACCAGGGAGTTTTGGTAAGTCTTGGGGGGGGGGATTAAGGAGGGTGGGGGGTTTAAATTTTTATTTAGGGAACTGGGTAACGTATGGACAGATCCACAACTTATGGATTTCTCCATACGTCCATATTGAACGGAATCGACCCTCACCTACAACGTATCAACGACTCAACGTAAACTTTTTGTCTGCACATCTCTAATAATTAATACCCCTCAGGGGTTCCACTGTTCAATTTTTTACTTCTGCGGTGGTCCGATAAGTTTTTTACCTGGTTCTGGTCGATTCCCGTCAAGTTTGGCCCTCGCAGCCTATTGGCCGTCAACCGCACTGCGGCTAAATTTTTTTCAAAGGCCATGGCGTCAGGGTTCCATTGGTGCCCTGACTGCACTCGCAAAATGTCCATCACAGACCCTCATAAAGTCTGTGTAATGTGCCTTGGGTGTGAGCATGATGTCCTGACTTGCACCAAATGTGCCTTAATGACACCAAAAGGTCGCAAAGCCAGAATGGATAAGATGGAACGTCTCTTTCGGTCTCAAACTCCGACTCCGTCCATAGCATCGACGTCTTTCGAATCGGCACCATCTACTTCGTGCCAGTATCGGGCACCAGCCGGTGTCCGTCCAGCGTTGACGACTTCCCGGCCATCGACTACCTCTGTTCCCCCTCAGGAGCGAGGGGATCGTCGAGAGAAACATCGGCATCGACACCGTAAGCCTTGGACCATCGACGAAGGCAAATCATTGACCTCGCCATCGTCCGAGCCGCCGCCGAAGAAACCCCGTCCAGAAAAGCATCGACCCTTTCTGAGTCCGGGTCACCGAGTGTTCAATGCTGCTCCCCAAAGGGGAGGAGTAGCAATTGATAATACTCCGTAGGCAGAGTTATCGATCCGTAGTGGGTATGTTCCCCACAGAGTGACAGTCTTTTATGGTACAGCTCTAGTAGTGTAGGGAAGAGCACCCAAAGTAAGTTGGTGAATCCCTGGGCCAATGATAGATGACAGCGCCCCCAGGAGGATACCCTGAGAGGAACCACCAGCTAGGCTGGAGTATGGAGACAGATACAGATAGTTTCTTTTATTAGACAGGTAGTAGAACCACCAGAGGTGGCAGTAGTGAGCTGATGTACCCGGCAGGGCTGAAGTCCCTCAGATACTGGAACTGCGATCTCTGAGCTTGCTGAGGTGTAGAGAGAGTCTATAGGTAGTGAGTAGACAGGGTATGCTGGATACATAACCAGTATAAGATGATACACTCACAATTGTAGATATCTGTAATGGCTTCTATGCAACAGAGAGTCTTCAGTATATTCAGGAGCAGGAGCCGTAGGCGAGTACTGGTTCCCTTATGCAGTCTGGAATAAGAACTCACAATATCTGTGTATGAGATGGCTTCTGGAATAGAAGAGAGTCTTTGGAGGGTTTTAGGAACATAGGCCCTCATGGAGCGAGTACCGGTTCCTATCTGCAATCTGTAAATATAACTCACGATCTCCGTACCTGCGATAACGTCTTAGACAGAAGAGAGTCTTCAGAGATTAGGAACAAAGGCCCTCGTGGAGCGAGTACCGATTCCTATCTGTAATAGAACTCACAATGTTCACGTCTGCGATTGTTTCCAGGCAATAGGGAGTCTTCTGAGCATTCAGGGACGTAGGCCCTCGAGGAGCGAGTACCAGATCCCGTCTTAGAACCTGAAATCAAGAAGAGAGAGCGGGGCTCCTGAGGAGCGGGTACCCCTTGGTAGTTCAAGGAGGCAGAGTAGCTTGGGTGAATCGTATCCAAGGGAGAGTGATTCGAGTCCTTGTTAACTCGATTCGTAAGCATGAAAGAAGACCTTTTATATTGGAGGCGTATGCCAAAAGTCCAGCGGGGGTCCGGGAGCGACCTCCTGCACGCCGGCCTTTCGATGGCAATACTCAAAATGGCACCGATCGCCTTTACCCTCACTATGTCACAGGTACTGACGGTCGGCCACTGTGACATAGTGAGGGCAAAGGCGATCGGTGCCATTTTGAACACTGGCAGCAGATCGCCTTTGCCCTCACTATGTTGCAGGGGCTGACCGCCGGTACCTGTGACACAGTGAGGGCAAAGGCGATCAGCGCCATTTTGAGTCCTGGCATCGGACGGCCGGCGTGCAGGAGGTCGCTCCCGGACCCCCGCTGGTCTTTTGGCAAGTCTTGTGGGGGTCAGGAGGCCCTCCCAAGCTGGCCAAAAGTCCCTGGGGGTCCAATGGGGGTCCCCGAGTGACCTCCTGCATGCCGGCCATCCGATGCCAGGACTCAAAATGGCGCCAATAGCCTTTGCCCATACTATGTCACAGGGGCTACCGGTGCCATTGGTCAGCCCCTGTCACATGATAGGAGCACAAAATGGCACCGGTGACCATGTGACAGGGGCTGACCAATGGCACCGGTAGCCCCTGTGACACAGGCTATCGGCGCCATGATGAAACCGGCAAACGAGGGTGTGAGAGTGCAGGGGATGGCTTCTGGACTCCCCGCTGGACCACCAGGGAGTTTTGGTAAGTCTTGGGGGAGTCAGGAGGGTGGGGGGTTGTAGTTAATTTTAATTTTAGCTGGGACACGAATATAACTCGCCGTATTAACGCATCGGGGTGCCATACGGCCGAATGCAACGCATTTGCTCCCCGACGAATCCGAATCACGAATGCAACGTATGACGTCCCTCTGCACATCCCTAATATTTGCTGTATTTCAGAAGAATAAATTGGGACTGAATATGGAGAAATATCCCGGATTGAGTACATGCTGATTCTAGCCCCTGAAGCAGCAGATTGTGAAACATGGTACTGTGTTGGGCATGAATTAATTTCAACGAAACAGAGAAGTAGTGCACTTCTTAACATTTAAAATTTTTTTCAAAAATAATTCAAAAAATGGTTAAAAAATGTCAGATCAATGATTAAAAGGAATGCCCCTTTGATTAATCGATAGAGCAATCCGTAAGGCTCTAAAAGATGTCAAAGTGAGGGGATGATATGAAAGTCCCTTAAAATATTATTATAAATTGTGGTGGATATGTTTTTTGTGTGCAATTGTTTATTCGTATTACCCATTAAGGCTTTTTTTTCTATTATTATTTCAACAACATATGGCATACAATCACCTCAGACCAGTGGGTTCTTCCTATAATCTCTCAAGGTTATCACCTGAACTTTCGCTCCATCCCACCAGATTCCCCACCTCTGCCGACGTGGGGAACATCAGACCACTCACTACTCCTGGATCAGGAGGTCTCCCTCCTCCTTCAATGCAGAGCAATCGAACCAGTGCCCTACTCCCAGCAGAGCCTCAGATTCTATTCCCGGTACTTTATAATCCTCAAACAGTCAGGTGGCGTTCATCCAATTCTGGACCTGCGTGCCCTCAACAAGTACCTCCAACAAGAAAAGTTCAAGATGGTAACCTTGGGTTCCCTCCTTCCTCTTCTGCAAAGGGAAGACTGGCTCTGCTCTCTAGACCTCCAGGACGCTTACAGACACATTGCGATAACTCCGTCTCATCGCAGATTTCTGAGATGCCTGGTAGGCCCAAAGCACTATCAATAATGAGTGCTCCCATTTGGCCTAGCATCTGCACTACGAGTTTTCACTAAGTGTCTCGTAGTAGTAGCAGCCTTCCTCAGGACCCAAGGTGTTCACTTCTACCCCTATCTCGACAATTGGTTGTTCAGCGCTCCCACTCAGCAAGCTGCTCTGACATCCCTACGTCTTACCTTACACACTCTGATCTCTCTAGGATTTCTAATCAATTACAAAAAATCCTGCTTAGTCCCATCTCAAACTTTGTCATTCATAGGGGCAGACTTGGACACCTTCAAAGCAAAGGTATTTCTGCCTCGAGAATGAGCTCTCACCCTCACTTCTCTCATACACCAGCTACAATCTTGACAACGCTCAACTGCACGCCATTTCCTCATCTTACTGGGACACATGGCATCCTCAGTGCATGTTACCCCAATGGCCCGCTTGGCCATGAGAGTCATGCAGTGAACTCTATGGTCACTATGGACTCAATCAATTCAACCACTATCAACCATTGTCCACATCACCAACCCACTTCGTCTGTCTCTAGCCTGGTGGCACAATCAGATCAATCTCCTCCAAGGCCTACTTTTCCAGACTCCAGATCCTCAAGTAACCCTTACCACCGATGCTTCCAACCTCGGCTGGGAAGCACATGTTGCCAATTTACAAACTCAAGGGTCTTGGTCTCCAGAGGAAGCCAAACACCAAATCAATTTCCTGGAGCTACGAGCAATCAGATATGCCCTCAGAGTGTTTCAGGATCCCCTCTCCCACCAGGTCATCCTGATTCAGACAGACAACCAGGTGGCCATGTGGTACATCAACAAACAGGGAGGGACGGGCTCGTACCTCCTGTGTCAAGAAGCTGCACAGATATGGGTGGAGGCCCTTTCCATTCGATGTACCTCAGGGCCACCTACTTGCTGGGAGTGGACAATGTGTTGGCAGACAATGTGTTGGCTGAGTCGCACTTTTCAGCCACACGACTGGTTTCTCAACCCCACAATAGTGAACTCAATATTCCAATGTTGGGGTTACCCTTACATAGACCTCTTTGCATCACCTCAAACCGCAAAGTAGAGAACTTTTGCTCGCTCACTCGCAGCCAACATTCGCTACCAAGAGACACATTTTCCCTCTCATGGGCCACCGGTCTCCTCTATGCATTCCCTCCACTTCCACTTCTCTCAAAGACTCTCGTGAAGCTACGTCAGGACAAGGGAACCATGATCCTGATAGCACCTCACTGGCCACGCCAAGTGTGGTTTCTGATTCTTCAGGACCTCTCCATTTGCAGGCACATTCCCCTGGGGAAGGACCCGCTTCTGATCACTCAGAACGATGGATGTCTACGCCACCTCAATCTTCAGGCCTTGTCTCTGACTTCCTGGATGTTGAAAGGTTAATTCTTCAGCTGCTCAACCTTTCGGAGCCAGTTTCCCATGTCCTGATTGCTTCATGGAAGCCTTCCACGAGAAAATCTTATTTTTACAAATGGAACAGGTTTAAGTCATGGTGTTCCTCACTATCCCTTGATCCTTTCACTTGTTCTACCATGAAGTTTCTGGACTACCTCTGGCACTTATTAGAGTCAGGTCTAAAAACTTCCATCAGGATGCATGTCAGTGCAGTAGCTGCCTTCCATAAAGGTGTTGGGGATGTCCCCGTTTCAGTACAACCCCTTGTAACATGATTTTTGAAGGGCTTGCTCCACCTCAAACCTCCACTGCGCCCTACAGCCCCTTCTTGGGACCTTAACCTAGTTCTGGGTTCGCTCATGAAACCACCATTTGAGCCTCTCCAATCCTGTGATCTTCGCTATCTCAGATGGAATGTGATTTTTCTTCTGGCAATCACATCTGCTCGCACAGTTAGTGAGTTACTGGCCCTAGTTACCTACCCGCCTTACACTAAACGTCTACACGATCGGGTAGTACTCCGCACTCACCCTACGTTTTTGCCTAAGGTAGTATCGGAGTTTCAAATTAATCAATCCATCATACTACCTAC
Organism: Rhinatrema bivittatum; assembly: GCF_901001135.1. Taxonomy (NCBI): domain Eukaryota; kingdom Metazoa; phylum Chordata; class Amphibia; order Gymnophiona; family Rhinatrematidae; genus Rhinatrema; species Rhinatrema bivittatum. The sequence goes on from NC_042621.1 coordinate 257,777,921, forward strand.
CTTCTTTCCCAGGCCCCATTCTAATCCAGGAGAACAGGCTCTGCATACCCTTGACTGTAAACGGGCTCTAGCATTCTATCTAGACCATACAACTGCCCATAGGAGAAGCACTCAACTGTTTGTTTCTTTCCATTCCATCAGACTGGGGCAACCTGTGGGTAAGCAGACTCTCTCCTCCTGGTTAGTGGATTGTATCTCCTTTTGCTATCAGCAAGCAGGCATTCCACTTCAAGACCGTGTTAATGCACACTCTATCAAGCCATGGCAACTTCAGTAGCGCACCTACGGTCAGTGCCGCTTACTGATATTTGTAGGGCTGCTACCTGGAGTTCTCTCCATACCTTTACAGCCTATTATTGTTTGGACAAGGCTGGAAGACAAGATTCCATCTTCGGCCAGTCTGTCTTGTGAAACCTTTTTGCAACTTGATGTACCAACACCCTTCTGCCTGTCCGTTAGGGTTCAGGATGCCCTCTACCAAATTCCACCCCAGTTGTTGTGCCGGTTGCACATCTTGGGTACATTTGGTGCATATCTTGGACATCCTCAGCTCGGTACTCACCCATATGTGAGGACTACCATCCTGCTTGTCCCGTGAGAATGCAAATGTTGCTTACCTGTAACAGGTGTTCTCACAGGACAGCAGGATGTTAGTCCTCACGAAACCCGCCTGCCACCCTGCGGTGTTGAGTTTGTTATGTTTTCTTATTTTATTTTTTGGCACTTACTATAGCTTTTAAACAAGACTGAAGGGGAACCCCTGCTGGTTGCAGGGTTATTGCCATCCTGGGCATGCCCAGTAGGTGCCAGTCAAAGTTCTAGAAACTTTGAAAAAAGTGTTCCGTGATTGGGCTCCATCCTGTGATGTCACCCATATGTGAGGACTAACATCCTGCTGTCCTGTGAGAACACCTGTTACAGGTAAGCAACATTTGCTTTATTCAAGTAAAACCCAGTTTTATGCATGTAAATGTTTTTTAAAACCAGGCCCTTAGGGAAGAACAATACAAACTATAACCAGACAATGCAAGGTTCCACATTAGGAGTCACCACTCAGGAAAATGATCTAGGCATCATGATGGATAATATGTTGAAATCCTCTGCTCAGTAAGTGGTGGCAGCCAAGAAAGCAAATAGAATGTTAGGAAAGGAATGGAGAATAGAACACAGAATATCATAATGCCTCTGTTTTGCTCCATGGTGAGACTATATTTTGAGTGTTTTATGCAATTCTGGTCATCGTATTTCAAAAAAGATATTAGAAAAGGTAAAGAGAAGGGCAATCAAAATGATAAAAGGGATAGAACGATTCCCCCATGAAAAAGGTTAAAGAGGTTAAGGTTCTTCAGTTTGGAGAAGAGACAACTGAGGGGAGATATGTTAGAGGTCTATGAAATAATGAGCGGAATGGAACGAGTGAATGTAAATCAGTTGTTTACTCTTTTAAAAAGTACAGAGACATGCAACGAAGTTACTAAGTAGCACATTCCAAACAAATAGGAAAAATAATATTTTTTTACTCAACGTATAATTAAGATCTGGAATTCTTTGCCAGAGGACCTGGTGAAAGCTATTATTGTAGCTGGGTTTAATAAAGATTTAATAAAGTTCCTGGAAGAAAAGTTTATAAACCATTGTTAAAGTGGACTTGGGGATAAGCAGCATATAATCTATTTGGGGCAGATTTTCAATGGAGTACATGCTTAAGATACACACCTAACCCCCGAAAAGCTGCCCCTTCCACCCCCTGCATGCGCCGAGCCTATGTTGCATAGGTGCACACAAGCCCCGGGACGCGCGTAAGTCCCGGGGCTTTCCTGGGGGGGGGGGGGCGTGTCGCGGCCAGCGTGTCACTGGGGGCATTCCGGGGGCGTGGCCGCAGCCTCGGGCAGGCATAACTTTTGAAATAAAGGTAAGGGGGGGGAATTAGTTAGGGCTGGGGGGGGGGCGGGTTAGTTAGGGGAAGGAAAGGGAAGGTGGGTGGCACCGGAAAGAAAGTTCCCTCCGAGGCCGCTCCGATTTCGGGACGGAGGCAGGCTGCGCAGCCTAGCACGCGCTGACCCCAGATTTTAAAAGATACTCGCGGCTAAGCGCGTATCTACTAAAATCCGGCGTACTCTTGTTTGCGCCGGGTGCGCGAACAAAGGTATGCGCTCACGTACTTTTTAAAAATCTGCCCTTTTACCTTTTGGGATCCTGTCAGGTACTTGTGACCTGGATTGGCAACTGTTGGAAACTGGATTGTGGACTTGATGGACCTTTGGTCTGACCCAGTATGGCAATTTTATGTTCTTATGTTGAGTGCCGCCTCCATCCATAATGTATCAGTGTTAGTGATTATTTTATATATCAACATAAGAACTTTATATTGGATTCTGAATGTCTGAAGATTTCTTACCATTTAGCTCATCCTATAAGATTTTGAATAGTTTGGACATTAAGGGGCGGATTTTAAAAGGAGCGCGAATGGCCTACTTTTGTTTGCGCTCCAGGCGCAAACAAAAGTACACTGGATTTTAGTAGATACGCGCGGAGCCGCGCGTATCTGCTAAAAACCTGGATCGGCGCGCGCAAGGCTATGGATTTTGTATAGCCAGCGTGCGCCGAGCCGCGCAGCCTACCCCCGTTCCCTCCAAGGCCGGTCCGAAATCGGAGCGGCCTCGGAGGGAACTTTCCTTTGCCCTCCCCTCACCTTCCCCTCCCTTCCCCTACCTAATCCACCCGCCCGGCCCTGTCTAAACCCCCCCCCTTACCTTTGTCGGGGGATTTACGCCTCCCAGAGGGAGGCGTAAATCCCCGCGCGTCAGCGGGCCTCCTGCGCGCCGGGCCGCGACCTGGGGGCGGGTATGGAGGGCGCGGCCACGCCCCCGGACCGCCCCGGGCCATAGACACGCCCCCGTACCCGCCCCCAAAACGCTGCTGACACGCCCCCGAAACGCCGCGACGACCGGGCCCGCCCCCCCGACACGCCCCCGACACACCCCCCTCGGAGAACCCCGGGACTTACGCGAGTCCCGGGGCTCTGCACGCGCCGGTAGGCCTATGTAAAATAGGCTTCCCGGCGCGCAGGGCCCTGCTCGCCTAAATCCGCCCGGTTTTGGGCGGATTTAGGCGAGCAGGGCTCTGAAAATCCGCCCCTAAGACCTTTGGAGCATGCCTGTACAAAATGTATTTGATTATGAATGATGACTTCAAAATGTGTTTCAGTTGGGTTTTCTTCATTACAAATACGGACCTTCATTTTCAGTTTTCATTTTATTTTTCCTGGGAACTTCAATGTTAGAACAAAAAAGAAATCAGCAGGTAATATAACTTTCCCACTGATTTTTCTCCTTTGTTTTATAGCAAATTAATTTTCTACTGGCTTTTTTTTTGTTATAACATTGAAAATCCCAGGCAAAATTAAATTAAAAACTGAAAACGAAAGTCCCCTATTACAAAGTATTGAAATTGGAAGTACTGAAAGAATAGCATCCATTGACAAGTTTTTGGGTTTTTTTTATTCTGGACTGTAAGCAAGTTTAGGGGTGCAGGGATCTCTCTGCTACCGGACAGCACCAGCTGCCCTCCCAACTTACTTGCGATCCTAAGTCAGGAAAAATATGTGTATTCTTCCCAGAAATAGACTTTTATTTATCAGATTTGGTATGATATAACATTTAGAAAATAAGAACAATTCCTGTCTCTAACATCCTGGTCACTAAGCATCAGTTTTACCTAAAGGAAGTTCTGTACCATGGGTGATTTCACACATGCCATAAACCTTAGCCTGCTTAATATATTAACACTTATGGCTAACTTACTTATCCCTGATTCCAACTTCAGGCAATACCTTTGTTCACCTCTGAAGCAGGCTCCAGTTGGAGAGCTGGATAATATGGTCAGAGAAGGACTTGCTTCCTGGGCTTGGTAATGGCAGAGCAGGCAGGTGGTCCTGGAAAGAGACTTGCTTCTGGCTCTGGTACTTGCTGGGCTGTCTGAGCATGCTTTTGCCCCTCACCAACTCAGACTGCTTGTCACTCTGCATCTGAGCAGGCACCTTGTGTCTCTGGTTACACTTCTAGAAAGCAGGGTCTGCTGGTCTGCTTCTGACCCCCCTTTTCACTTTAGGGGATGCTTCAGCATGGGTTCTCGCACTGAGGATCTGCTATCTGGGTTTTCTCCCAGGGTTTGTGCTTTTGGTTTGTGCTCCCAGGACCAAGATGGCCACCACATAAGATGTATGGAAGGAGCTCTCTCTGGCATTTAAGTTTACCTTCAAGTTTTACCTGCGATTTCTGGTCTATATTTATTATGCCACATATAAAGCGTAAAGCTAAGTTAAAGAATCTTTAAAGATGGCGCTGGCCAGCCAGTGCTACTACCATGTGACAGGGGCCGGCCAATGGCACGGATACCCTGTCACATGGTAAGGGCAAAGGGCCATCGGCGCCATCTTTATGATTGGCAGCCGACGGCCCGAGAATGGGAGATCACTCCCGGGACCACCACTAGAGCACCAGGTAATTTAAAAATGTTTTGGGGGGATCGGGAGGGTGGGAGAAGCTAAGGGGTCATCTTTAAAGGGTCGGGTGGGGTTTTTTTTAATCGGGCCATCGGCGCCATTTTTGAGTGGCAGCCAAAATGGCGCTGATGGCCCGAGAGCGGGAGATCGGTCCCCGTGCCCCCACTGGACCACCAGGTACTCGTAAAAAGTTTTGAGGGGGTTCGGGGGGGGGGGGGGGGTGGGGGAAGGTAAGGGATTAGTTTTATAGGGTCGGGGTGGGTTTAGGGGTTGTTTTGGTATGCCGGTTTTCCTGCCCTCCCCCCAAATAACTCCCGTTAGTGGACACTAACGGGAGTAACGATTTTTCACGATAAATCATGAAATTTTCTATTGTATCGCGCACTGTACCGATTTTTGAAGATTTAAAAAATTTCGGACGATTTTTTTAAATCGTCAAAAAACGATTCACATCCCTATTAAAATATCAAGAGGAAAAATATATCTTTTTTGATCCGCTGCAATTAAGGGGTTTCTTAGATGGGAAGGGTTGAGGGTTGAAGTGTGATACTAATGAAAGGGATATGTGCCTTTTGTGACGGTTTATTCCTTTATTTTGAAGTAATGATGTATAATGAGCTCTTTAATATGTTTGTACGTAACTGCGTACATCTTGGTCTCAAATTTCCTTGACTATTGAGATCTGGTTTAATTTAGAATTAATATATAACTGTTGCTTATGAGAAATGGTATAAATGATCTTTATTCTTATGATATATGATTGTAATATATCAGGTTTGTGCTCCCCTTTTCTTCCTTCAGGGGGTCCTGTACTTCAGCCTCTCTCTGCTCTCCAGGGGGTCCGTTCCTCCTTTTTTCTTCTTTGCCCCCCCTGTCTTATACTTTCCAGCTGATGAATATGCATAATCTCATGCATAACCACACGATGGGTGGAGGATCTTTTGCCAAATTGCAAATTGCAGGTCTTTCCCCCTCCCCATTACTTTGGGGGGGGGGGGCTCCTGCCATGTTGCAGGTCTTCTGCCCCCTCCACATTTCTTTGGAGGGAGAACTACCTTGTCTGTATGCCAAGCTGTCTGCCAGTGTCTGCATTTTTCTCCATCTCCGACTGTCCCCTCCCCCAGGGGTCTTTCTGACCCATGGACTCACCTTGGCTCATCCCTGACATTTGCTTAGGAGCTTAAGTTGTTGTCTCTCTGCTTTGCTCCTATTGACACAGGAACATGCAAACAGGCAGATCTGATAAGGTATCCTTCAGTGTAACAGGAGAAAAGTTCTTTATATTCCACTGAGACAGTGCAGTTTTAAAGTTCTCCTGGGTAAAGGTCTTTGTCTTACTATGACAGTGCTTGGGCCCTGTCAGTTTCTTGGGTATTATGATTCATATTTGATGATTCAGTGTAAACATGAGATATCTCCCTACAGACCTATGCACCTAATTGACTTGTATGCATTGAACAGGTGAGTCAGAATTGTGATCTTTCCCTCTTCAATCTTTGTGACCCAGCCTGCATACTCTGGTGCTGTAAATTGATCAAATTGGTACAATTTGCTATAAGAGAATAGAGTTACTTCAATATTTAATTTCTTACACATTGCTTTCCAGGTGAGAATGAATACTTTGATTAACGAATGATCTGCATCATAATAGGATTTGTGGTTGTTGGCCTTCTCAAGGTTTTCTCAACAACATATCCATGTGATATCTTACAAATTTTATTTATTACAACTTTTAAAAGCATAAACATTACTTATAAATACAGTACATCATATTACAGATCTCAACTATTCATTCTCACATTCATACCAAGTGTCATTACATATAAGCATCAAATATTGCACATCAATTAAAATACAACAAATTCTTTGTGATATTAATCAATATTGCACGTGAATTACTAAAAAACATCACTTAATGTATTCTCTTATTCTTAAACTATTTAATTATTAGACTTCCCTTGTATTCATTCCAGAAAATCCCTAATACTGAAAATTATTAATTGAGAAAACATTCCTTTACTTCATTGTGTATTTCCAATGTTTTTAATTCAACATACTCTCAATTTATTGTATACTCCTGACGTTGTTAGTTCAATGTATTCCCGACAAGAAGTTCTTGTTTCACCGAAGGTTTCATCAGGGGTTCCCATAATTGTATTATCTTTTCTTCTCACATATATAGGGAATCTCCACCTTCACTTCTCAATGAACACATCAGTTTTCAATAATATCTCATTCTCTATGCAAAAAACGTTTACATTTGTTAGGCATTTATTCAATTATCCATTACAAGCTAAATCCCAATACCATTCAACAATTTCCATGCGTATATATGTATATCCGGCCACAACATATTATCAATAAACATCACTTACTAATTAAATATCCCAAACTCATCTTAAAATGAACAATTTATTCTATTCTAGGATCACCAAACCATTTTCACCTGCAACTTCACATAATTCTCCAGTTGTTACCAGGGTTCACCAAACATATTCTCCGACAGCTTCACAGTATTCTCCGGTTATCACAAAGTACTATTCACCAAAGACCCATCTTCACTATCAATTTTAAACAATAAAGATATCGCCATTTAAATGATTATACTAACTAAAGGATATATCCACATCCTCAAACCCCAAAAGAACGTCAGATTCCATTATACTGACCTATTGCATTTCTGCATGCCCTTCGGTAAACCGTTTCAAATGCTCTGTCTGTTCCTTCACCTAGAAATACCACCATATAAATGATCACACTTGGAAATATATATATATATATATATATATATATCCCCCATCCTCAAAAACACCACAGAAACCCCAATATCATTTATACTAACCTTACTAGATTTTTCAAACACTCCAACTGCACGATTCTCATGCTCCATATTCCTTCATCTGAAAACTCTACAGCTGCACAGTCCAAGGGATACACATCCTTCTCTTTAAATATACCTCAATTGGTCCTCTCCTTACATTACCATCATATCCCCCTACGTATCCATAACATTTAAACCTACTTTATCAGTAGTCCACGGCTCTCCATTCAATTAAAAAAATGCACTCCATTCAACTTCTTGATTTAATCCTCCTGGTTCCACTGTACTCCATTCAAAAATATACCTTTGTTCCTTCTGTAACAGTAATTTCGGAACATTACCTCCACGCTTCAAAATTATCTGATTTAAAACACAAAATCTTAAATCCTGAATTTTGTGTTTCTTTTGGTACCAGTGTTGCAATACAGGTGCATTTTCTTTCCTAGTGCGAATATTACTCAAGTGTTCTGTAATCCTAACTTTGATTGATCTCTTGGTCTGACCAATATAAAATAATCCACATAGACATGTGATACAATAGATCACGTGTTCAGTCTTACAGTCAAATCTCTCTGCTATATAATATTGTGTTCCATTAGATGGTATTTGAATAGAGGATAGAGATGTGAATCGTGTGCCAGATCGTCTTAACGATCAGATTCGGCTGGGGGGGGGGGGGAAATCTGATCGTTAAGATATGTGAATTGGAATCGTTTCCGATTCCAATTCACATCGCTAATTTTTTTTTAGGGAGGCCCGCACCGCTAAAAAAAAAAATCCACCCGACCCTTTAAATCGACCCCACCCTCCCGACCCCCCCCCCCAAACCTTTTAAAATTACCTGGTGGTCCAGGGGGGCCTCGGGGGGCCTCGGGGAGAGATCCAGGGGGGCCTCGGGGAGAGGAGAGATCCAGGGGGGCCTCGGGGAGAGATTTCCCGTTCCCAGGCATCAGCTGTTCTAAAAAAAAAAAATGGCGCCGATGCCCCTTTGCCCTTACTATGTGACGGGGTATCCGTGCCATTGGCCGGCCCCTGTCACATGGTAGGAGCACTGGATGGCCGGCGCCATCTTTACTCATCAGCCCCTATTATAGAGTATAGTATAATAGGGGCTGATGAGTAAAAATGGCCGGCGCCATCTTTAAAGATGGCGCCGTCCATCCAGTGCTTCTACCATGTGACAGGGGCCGGCCAATGGCATGGATACCCTGTCACATGGTAAGGGCAAAGGGGCATCGGCGCCATTTCTTTTTAGAACAGCTGATGCCTGGGAACGGGAAATCTCTCCCCGAGGCCCTCCTGGATCTCTCCTCTCCCCGAGGCCCCCCTGGACCACCAGGTAATTTTAAAAGGTTTTGGGGGGGTGGGGAGGGTGGGGTCGATTTAAAGGGTCGGGTGGGTTTTTTTTTAGCGGCGCGGGCCTCCCTAAAAAAAAAGGGTCGGGAGGGTGGGGGAGGTTAAGGGGGGTCGATTTAAAGGGTCAGGTGGGGGTTTTTTTTATCGGGCCATCGGCACCATTTTAATTAGTGGCAGCCAAAATGGCGCTGATGGCCCGAGAGCGGGAGATCGCGCCGGGACCCCCCCCCCCCCCACTGGACCACCAGGTAATTTAACATTTTGGGGGGGGGGGTTTGGGAGGGTGGGGGAGGGTAAGGAATTGGTTTTAAAGGGTTGGGGTGGGTTTAGGGGTTGTTTTGGTGTGCCGGTTTTCCCGCCCTCCCCCAAATAATTCCCGTGCCCTATTTAACGATACAATACAAATGCCCCTGATGATAAATCGGGGGCATTTGTATTGTATCGTGCACTCTAACGATTTAGGATGATTTTAAAATTATCTGACGATAATTTTAATCGTTCAAAAACGATTCACATCCCTAATAGAGGATACCTCCCATACATATGGGCATACTCCACAATTGCCATATTTATATTGGCCTGCTTTTTCCACTTTTTCCGCTGTTCCTGTCATCATTGATAAAGTTAACATATCCCGTAGGGATCGGGGTTTTTTTTAAAGCAAAAATCGGATAATCCTTAAAAACCCGTTCATCTCTCAAGATTGGCCAGTGTTGACAAATGATCACTTTTATCCCCGTGGCTAAATGGGAAAAACGTAGTGTACATACCATTCTTGTGAGAGGAACCTTTTGGCCAGTAATCAACAAATTCTCTCTGCTTGCATATAAAGCATGTTTATATGCTTGTCCCACAATCTTTCGCTTGTATCCCCATTCTAAAAATCTATTAGATCTTGCGCTTTAATCTTATAATCACCTACTGTTGTACATAAGCGACGAAGCCACAATAACTGACCAATGGGGATATTTTCTTTTAAACGTCTAGGGTGGAAACTGGAAAACTCCAAAGTGGTATTCCTATCAATATCCTTCCTGTAGATTGAAGTATACAATTTATCAAAACTTTTGTATACTAACATATCCAAAAAAGATATTTTTTGCTGATCCATCTGGAATTCAAATTTCAGATTGTCATCCCTCAGATTAATCCATTCCACAGATTCATGTAACCTGTCCCTTGTACTAGTAAATATACAGAAGATATCATCGATAAAGTGTCTCCTTATGACCATCTCACCCCAAAACTGAGATGGATATATATACTTTTTTTCAAAATTAGCAACATACATACAAGCAACCGATGGGGCGATTGAAGACCCCATCGGAATACCCTTTATTTGATGAAAATACTTCCCAAGGTTTATCAGCATTCCAAAGAGTGATTTAGCTTTTATGGAAGTTGTTCTCTATTTATGGTTTATTTGGTTTTTTAAACCATCACATCAGTAATAAAACCATCACAATGGTGTACAATCATAGGAGCAGAAAATACAATAATAATAATAGTAAAATATAAAATAAAATTTGCACCCAGTGAACAGTTAGTTGTTGGTGTATTGTAGTAATATGTATGTAATGATTTTTGTTATAGCTGTCATATGGCACAGTTCAATGTTAGGGTAGGCTAGGCCTTCTTTCTCTATTGGTAGTTGGAATGTGCTGAATTTTATTCTGGCTTTCTTTTTATTCCATATATAGTAGCTGAGCATTTTGTTTAGTTTGGTAAAGAAGTTGGCTGGCAATTTCAACTAGTTTACTGAAATTGGGCCCCATTTTTTTAAATCTAACTTAATTTTCTGCAATATAGTTTTAGAATTTAAGTCATACAATTCTGTTAGCTTATTTTATATATTGAAACTATAGCAGGCCGGGTTTTGGCTAGGCATCTGTGATTGCTTTGAGACCCGACATATCCACAAGGAGGCTTTAAACTTATATTTCTTCAAATGGAATTATTTAGGAAAACAGGGTGAACAATGGAGGAACCCTAACAGGGAAACAAACCATTAACAGAAGACCTAGCTCTATCTCACTTAATAAAATAAAAAGTGTGGAAACTAAGAAAAGAGCTGGGACTGTCTAAATATTTATGAGCCACTGTGGACTATCTCAAATTTTGAAAAGGATGGGTCTTTTCCTAAAACTTTTATTCCATTTATCTAGTTTATCTGTTGATACAGTTTACTGGAGAGCCTGTTTACTATAGTGAAAGTGGAATGTGGCTATTTTATTTATATAGAGATTTATTTTAGGTCTAATTTATTGGGATGATATTTAGCCATTCCTATATCATTGTTTTAGATTAGTTTTTGTTACATGTAACTAGAAAGGTGTTTAATGTATTATGTTGATTTGTAAGTTGCTTAAAGCTGTTAGACATGTGCTTAAAAAGTGGAATAAATAAATCTGAGCACTAACTAGATACATAGAAACATAGAAATGATGGCAGAAGAAGACCAAACGGCCCATCCAGTCTGCCCAGCAAGCTTTCACACTATTTTTTTTCTCATACTTATCTGTTACTCTTGGCACTTATTAGTAACTTTTTGGTTCTAGTTACCTTCCACCCCCACCATTGATGTAGAGAGCAGTGCTGGAGCTGCATCTAAGTGAAGTATCTAGCTTAATTGGTTAGGGGTAGTAACTGCTGCAATAATCAAGCTACTCCCATGCTTATTTGTTTACCCAGCCTGTGCCATTTAGTCCTTGTTGGTTGTTGTCTGAATATAATTCCTCTTTTCTTTATTCCCCCCTGCCGTTGAAGCCGTGAGTTGCGCTGGATATGTATTCCAAGTGAAGTATCAGGTTTAATTGATTCGGGGTAGGAACCGCCTCATTTCACAGGGCAAAGCTAAGCATATTAGATTCAAAAGAGTCTGCACAACTCAGATTCCCCTTCTCTCCTTGGGCTCTCATTAAAATCATCTCTGAGGATTCCTTCCCTCTCACCCTATTTCTGCCACTTCTTCTTCCTGGTCAGTATGTTATACCTGGCCCTTCTGGATGAGTGACTCCGTACACCCTCTGAGTCACAGTTGGGCCCTCCATTGGCCAACCACAATGGTCCTAAGAACTTTACTCCCCAGTTGGAATCATAGGGCTCTATTTGCTAAGCATTTTTCCCAATGGAAGAAAACGTTTAGTAAATAGGCCCCATAAACTGCCTCACAGACTCGTAGGTATTTAATCTTATGGGTAACCATTGTGAATGGCTATGCTTTTTGTACTCAGTCTGGGTTGCATCCTATCATCGATGATTCTCTTTTGTCTGCATTTATCTTAAAGCCTGATATTCCTGAAAAGCACAAGATCTTTTTTAGTACATGAGGCACTGATTTGTCTGGATTTTGTATGGAGAAAATTGTATTGTCTGCATACAGGGATATTATATGGGTGTGTTTCCCTATCAACACTGGCTTAATTTCTTTATTTAGTTGCACCATACATGCAAAGGGTTCAACTGAGAGTTCAAATAGCAGTGGAAATAGAAGTTATTCTTGCCTGGCTGTTCTGTACAAGTTAAAATTATGTAATGCACATCTGTTTATTTGGACTTGCGCTTGAGGGTTATATAACATTTTGATCCACCAAAAGAAGTTAGTTCCAAAATGTAAAGATTCTATTAGTGCAAATATGTATTTCCATTGTACTCTATCAAATGCTTTTTCTATATCTAGTGAAATACTCATTGCTTTTCCTTTTTTATTATTGTCAAATACATGTTGTTTATGAAGTACTGAACATTGTGGATTATTTTCCCAATATGAAATGTATCTGGTCATGATGAATTAATTTAGGGTCTACTTGGGAGATTTACTAAGCCATGGTAAAGCTATAACATGTGAAAAACAGCATTTATTGTGCATAAATCACAGTTTATTTATTTATTTAAAGTTTTTTTTAGATCGACATTCGTTGGGAACATCACATCGGTTTACATAGAACAGGAAATGCAGCGTATATGCTTTGCAAGGAACTGTTAACATCTATACATAAAATAGGGCAGGTTGTTTAACTAACGGGAGTTGAACTATGTAGATAATATATGTAAAATAAGTATAAGGTAACACATAAAATAAAGATATAAATATAAATATATGTTTATCATATGATATACACATATTGCAGTGATATTGCATGATATTTGCAATGTTGTGTGATATTTTGCTTAAAAATCCACCCCTCTTGAAATTAGCTGCTTTGCATGCATTTGTATGCATAAAAATGACTAACACATGCAAAACAGCTAATGCATAGGTAATCCTATGCTAATAAATAATCTGGCTTACCACAGCTGTATTATTTGCTGAAAAATTACCTATAACTCAGGAGATGTAGATAGTTTTTTGGTGGGAGCATCGGGACATTGACACTTGGCCTGATGTTCTTACACTGAATTTAAAGGGCCATGTTGCCCAAAATGCCTCACACAATGTGTAAAAATTCCCCCTGGAGGTCTGTGCAGATTTCTGCCCACCCCCTCACCACCTGTTTAGGTGGCACCACAGTAAAAAATAGAAAAAGGAAAACTTTTAATGCCATGTGGCATTGCCCCTTCTCAAAATTCCTCCCCTTTCAAAAAGTATTCCCCCTAGTTATAAGCCTTCTGAGGACTCCCCCACCCACCCCCCAAAGCCCACCAGACCCCACCCATACTTTATCACAAATCTGTAATGTCTAGTGGCCCGCTCACTCACCGGCCCCCCTTTCGTGCCCATCCCATGGAACCCTCTCCATAACTTTCCCTGGTTTCTAGTGGGGCCTAGAGTGTTCCCTAGCCTCAAGACGGTCAATGCCATCTTTCAAAATGGCACTGATCGGCCTTTGCTCCTTCATGTGCCCAATAGGGATGTGAATCGTTTTTTGACGATTTAAAATATCGTCCGATATTTTTTAAATCGTCAAAAATCGTTAAAGAGTGCATTACAATAGAAATTCCCCCGATTTATCGTGAAAAATCGTTAATCGGGTTTGTGTCCACTAACAGGAGTTATTTGGGGGGGGGGGGACGGGAAAACCGGCACACCAAAACAATCCCTAAACCCACCCCGACCCTTTATAACTAATCCCTTACCTTCCCCCACCCTCCCAAACCCCCCAAAAATGTTTTAAAATCACCTGGTGGTCCAGTGGAAGCCCCGGGACCGATCGCCCGCTCTCGGGCCGTCGGCTGCCACTAATAAAAATGGCGCCGATGGCCCGATAAAAAAAACCCTACCCGACCCTTTAAAATGACCCCCTTAGCCACCCCCCCCCCAAAAACGTTTTAAAATTACCTGGTGGTCCAGTGGGGGCGCCGGGAGTGATCTCCCGCTCTCGGGCCGTCGGCTGCCACTAATAAAAATGGTGCCGATGGCCTTTTGCCCTTACCATGTGACAGAGTATCCGTGCCATTGGTCGGCCCCTGTCACATGGTAGGAGCCGGCGCCAGTGCCATTTGAAATAGCATCAGGAGCACAGAGATTGCTCCTGCCCCATGAACGTATAAATTAATTTTAAAGACTTTATGGGGCCTTGGCCGGCGCCATCTTTAAAGATGGCGCCGACCATCCAGTGCTCCTAGCATGTGACAGGGGCCGGCCAATGGCACGGATACCCTGTCACATGGTAAGGGCAAAGGGCCATCGGCGCCATTTTTATTTGCGCAGCCGACGGCCCGAGAGCGGGAGATTGCTCCCCGCGCCCCCAGTGGACCACCAGGTAATTTTAAAATGTTTTTGGGGGGGGTCAGGAGGGTGGGGAAGGCTAAGGGGTCAGTTTTAAAGGGTCAGGGTGGGTTTTTTGTTTATCAGATCGGGCGCAGCCGATAAACAAAAAACCAATTGGGCCAGACGATAAAAATTATAAGATTTGAATCGGAACTGGAACCGAACCGATTCCGGTTCCGATTCACATCTCTAGTGCCCACAATGCCTCCCCAAAACATCACCTCCCTGATGCCCCCAGTCTCCCCTTGACCCTCTGACCCCATGAAGTCTTTAAAATTAATTTATATGTTCATGGGGCAGGAGCAATCTCTGTGCTCCTGATGCTATTTCAAATGGCACTGGCAAACCAAGGCCAGGTGATTGTAATTAAAAAGCACCCAAAAAACTTCAATATGATACAATAAATGTGCAATGGAGGAAGGACCTAAAGGTAACCATAAACCACCTTCCAAAGCAAAGATTTTTACCACCTATGTGGCCATCATACTAGGACTCCCGGTATAAGTTACTTTCATTTGCCTTACATATAATCATCAGCCAATATTCGATAACTAATTTTTCATTTTTTTAAGCTTTTTTTATGCAAATAAAACTTATGACTTGAGTTAGCTCTGGAAGGTGTTTTATGGATACCAAGGCCAGAGCCATTATTGTTTTCTTCTTTACAAAATTGCACCAACCAGATTTAGGCTGGCACCATTTTGTACAGAATAAAGAAACAAGGGCATCAGCCTCAGTCTACTGACACCATTTGGAATTGCAAGATAGGAATGACTGGAGATCGCTCCTGCCCAATGAAGATGTAAATGGATTTAAAGACTTCATGAGGTTTAAGGGTCTAGGGGAGCCTGGGGCATCTAGGAAGGTCCTGGGATATGTTAATTTTTTTCAGCAAGGCAGGGACTAGCCAATTTTAAAAAATGAAATGAAAGAAATTCAACAAAATTTATTTTGGTTTTCTTTCATTTTAAGAATGATATGAAATGTAATGGAAATTTTGTTAAAATTTCTCATGTCATTTCAACAAACGGGTATTCTTAGTATTAAGGAAATCTGGGCTCTTGTTCATTATTTCTGGGTGGGATACTGAGCAAGAATTCTATTAAATGCTTTTTTCATTTTGGGGATAGCTTATCAGGAATTTATAGTATTCAGTTGGTAGGTTGCTAGTCCAGCTGATTTTCCCAGGGCTAACTCTTGTTTCCTCACTTGTAATAGGCGTATTAATCACTTTTATTTTCTTACTCATTCATTTGGTCCATATTTGCGCTTTGGATATATTCAATTATCTCTTGGTTTCTCTAATGATCCTGAGGGGGATAGTGTTTCATAATATTGCCTGCATGCCTCAAAGACATCTCTGTTGCTTCTCTTTGAGCCTTCTGTTTTGATTTCATTCAATTTCATTTTAAGTTGCTATGCTAGAAATTTATTGGCTTTATGCCCATACTCTAAATCAAGGGTAAGCAACTCCAGTCCTGTTTTGCCACAAACATCTGATTTTCAGAATATCCACAATGAATATGCATGGGATATATTTGCACACACTGCCTTCATTGTATGCAAATATATCTCAAGCATATTCATTGTGGATATCCTGAAAACCAGGCCTGTTCATGGCCCTCCAGGTCCAGAGTTGTCTACTCTTGCTCCAAATAGTTCCTTTTTGTTAATCTCATTAGGTATTCTGTTTTATTTTCTTTGCTATCAATCTTATTTTGGATCTCCATTTAAAATATTTTTTTTTCTCCTATTTGCTTGTGTTTGTTCTACAATTATAAAAGGTTTTTATAGTGGTTGGTTAGCTCTAGGTTGTTTCTTTTTTCTGCTTGAAGGTAGCTCTAATTAACATCCTTTTTCTAAAGGTCTTGCATGTCTCCCACAAAAGTGGGAGACATGCAAGATTTCTTCATTGGAGATTTCTTCATTGGAGCTTTTGAAAGTCCCATGCATGTAATAATTTTTGAGCCTTGAAACAGTTAAGTAGAGACAGTTTCACCTCTAGTTCTTATTTCTGCCCTCATATAGGAGTGATATAGAGCCTATTTTCATGTATGGACTGACATTAAGGACAAATTTCTATTTATTGCATATAGTTGGTTTAGTTTTCATTTCTTTTGCTAGAAACAAATATAATCTGGAATAAGAGGTGTGTATATTAGAATAAAAAGAGTAATCTCTTGTTTTAGGATTTGTATGTCTCCAAACATACACAGGATTAAATTCCTGCATACTCCTTTTTTAGTTAAATTCCTGCATACTCCTTTTTTAGTTAAATTCCGGCATACTCCTTTTTTAGGTCTAATAATGCAGTCCACTGAATTGGACTGCATATTGGACCTACTCATTGGATGTAGTATATAGCTCATGTCTTCTCCTATTATTAATAGTCTATTAGCTAGAGATGTGAATCGGAACCGGAATCTGATCGGTTCCGGTTCCGATCCAAATCTTAAAATTTTTATCGCCCAGCCCGATTTGAGTTTTGATTATCGGCTGCGCCCGATCCGATAATAAAAAAACTCTCCCCCACCCTCCCGAACCCCCCAAAAAGGTTTTAAAATTACCTGGTGGTCCAGCGGGAGCGCGGGGAGCGATCTCCCGCTCTCAGGCCATCGGCTGCGTTAATAAAAATGGCGCCGATGGCCCTTTGCCCTTACCATGTGACAGGGCAAAGGTAGCGCCAGCGCCATTTTGAATACTGGCAATACGGCCTGAGTGCAGGAGATTGCTCCCGGACCCCCGCTAGACCCCCAGGGACTTTTGGCCAGCTTGGGGGGGCCTCCTGACCACCACAAGACTTGCCAAAAGTCCAGCGGGGGACTGGGAGCGACCTCCTGCACTCGGGCCGTATTGCCAGTATTCAAAATGGCGCCGGCGCTACCTTTGCCCTATGTCATAGGGGCCGATGGTTGGCCCCTGTGACATAGTGAGGGCAAAAGCTAGCGCCGGCGCCATTTTCAGTACTGGCAGCCGCTAGCCTTTGCCCTCACTATGTCACAGGGGCCGGCCGTCGGCCCCTATGACATAGTGAGGGCAAAGGTAGCGTGGGCGCCATTTTGAATACTGGCAATACGGCCCGAGTGCAGGAGGTCGCTCCCGGACCCCCGCTGGACTTTTGGCAAGTCCTGTGCGGGTCAGGAGGCCCCCCCAAGCTGGCCAAAAGTCCCTGGGGGTCCAGCGCTGGCCATCCAGTGCTCCTACCATGTGACAGGGGCCGGCCAATGGCATGAATACCCTGTCACATGGTAAGGGCAAAGGGCCATCGGCGCCATTTTTATTAGTGACAGCCGATGGCCCGAGAGCGGGAGATCGCTCCCCGCGCCCCCGCTGGACCACCAGGTAATTTTAAAACCTTTTTTGGGGGTTCGGGAGGGTGGGGGAGGCTAAGGGGGTCATTTTAAAGGGTAGGGTGGGTTTTGTTTTAATCGGGCCATCGGCGCCTTTTATATTAGTGGCAGCCAAAATGGCGCCGATGGCCTGAGAGTGGGAGATCGCGCCGGGACCCCTCCACTGGACCACCAGGTAATTTAAAACATTTTGGGGGGTTTGGGAGGGTGGGGGATTTGTTTTAAAGGGTCGGGGTGGGTTTAGGGGTTGTTTTGGTGTGCCAGTTTTCCTGCCCTCCCCCCCCCCCCCCCCCCCCCCCGATTTACGATTTTTCACGATAAATCGTGGGAATTTCTATTGTATCGCGACTCTAATGATTTTTGACGATTTAAAAAATATCTGACGATTTTTTTAAATCGTCAAAAAACGATTCACATCCCTACTATTAGCCTTTGTGTCAAATTTTATCAACCATCTCTATAGAATTCTCTTTTAGGGCTGTTCAGCATACAAAGATTTAAGAATGAGATTTCATAGTTTTCTAACCTATCTGTCATCCAAACCATGGCCTAGAAGCACTAAGCTGTAATGTTATATCTCAGGAGGGCTCCCACTATCGTCGCGGGATCTGTCACCACGATAGTGGGGCCCCTCCCCCAAAAAGCATCGTGGCTGTGTGGCACGTTCTTTTGTCTTGTAGGCAAACAATGCGAGACAAAAGAACAAGGCACACAGCCCTTAATGTGATGGCAGCACCAACCTCATGGGGCCTGCCATCTCCTTAAAGGGCTGCTGCCCCCCCCCCCAAAAGATTCATAGCAAACAGGAAGGTAGAGTCGGGGGGGGGGGGGGGGGTCAGTGTAGACCCCTGTCTTAATCTAGGGCCACCTTCGCAAAAAAAAAAAAAAATAAACATGTAGGCACACAGCAATGGCCCCGGCCATCCCAAAGTTTAAAACATAAAAAAAGGGGTCTTGGCCCCTTCTGATCCTCACCCCTTCCCCCCAAGTGAACAATAGGGTCCTGGCCCCTCTTCCCACCCTCCAAGGCAACAATAGGGTCCCGGCCCTCCCTTTTCCACACCCATACCCCCAAGTCAACAATACTTGGGGGGGTGCAAAGGGGGTCCAGGTCCCCCTTTGCACCCCCCCAAGTAAAAGATAGTGTCCCAGCCTCATCTGCCCATTCCCAACCCCTGCCTCCCAGGAAGCCAGGAAATAAAAAAATTAGGGTGCAGGCCCCATCCCTTGATCCCTCTTCCATCCCTAGACTTTATCCCAGTCTCATGGCTGGGGCAAGGTCAGGTCAGCGAAATTTTGGAAGATGCACCGACAAGCCGGATGTGAGACTGCACCTGGCCTTGATGCAGGATCCATTTGAAGACTCAGGGAGATGAAGGAGGGGGGGTTGGGGTGGGGGATGCATCATAATATTTTTATTTCCTGGCTTCTGGGGAGGGAGGGGGTGGGTATGGGCAGGTGGGGCCCAGGACATTATCTTTGGCTAGTGAGGTGGGAGAAGGAGCCAGGACCCTATTGGTAACTTGGGGGGTGGGGATGGGAATAGGAAGGAGCCCTGTTTTCTATGTTTTAAGCTTGGAAGGGCCATGATGGTCTTTGGGGGAAGGGGGTGTGGGGGCCTTCGTTGTGCACCTACATAATTTCTTTTTTTTTTTTTTTTACTTTTTGGGATTGTTGCGACCATCTCGACTATTGGCCCCAGGTAGAGATGGGGATCAGTACTGATCCCCATGCAACCTCCCTGTTTTGCGGCTATTTTTTTTGCCGCGCTTTAAACGTGAGGCAGGAGTCTCGGGACTCGCAGAGCGTCCCAGGCTTCCCACCTCACATTTACTGCTTTCCCAAAATGCATACCATTGCCTATGCATGGCCCTCTTTGCATGCATTTGCATTATTCATGCATGCAAATCTCATGCAAAGAAGGTCATTGTAATAGGGGAGGGAACCTGGGCAGGGAAATGCAAAAATCCCATATTTCGCGTGATATATGCAATATAAAGTGCATTACAGCTCTACCACATCTTGATACATTTCCCCGTATATCCCCATCTTAATCTTTTTCTGTATTATAAGCCGTGAAAGCTAGTTGTATGTTGATTAATATTGTTACTTCTCTCTTCTTAGAGGTATATGATGAGAAGACTATCTGTCCTATCCATTTGTTTTGTAGTTTTTATACTCTCCATCCAAGTGATTTTCTTGCCATAGAGTTTGTCAATTTTTATTTTGTGTATGCAAACTAATATTGTTTTCCTTTTTATCAAGTTATTCAAACCACTTATATTCCATTTTCCTACATTAACATTCATTTTAGAATTATTTACCTTTTCCAGGAATGTTCTTTTTAGCAGGCTGGATCAATTTTGGCTTACTTTTCATTTCTGAGATTCTTATATTCTGCTTTTTGTACCATAATCAGTTCTTAGATTGCATCTCACCTTTTTATTTCCACATCTTTCATTCTGATTGTATAATTTTTCTAGGACAAGCAGGAAGGTAGTCCTCACAGATGGGTGACATCATCAGATGGAGCCCAGCACGGAAAACTTTTGTTTTGAGCATGCCCAGCATGCGACTATCCGCGAGGCCTCATGGAGTCCCACTTCAGTCTTTTTTTTCTGCGAAGCAGTCACCTCGCAGTTCTCAGAGCTCTCTCCAAAACTTTTCAAAAATTTCTCTTCTTCGAGGATTTTTCCTCCATGCGGGGTCCCTCTTCACTGTCGGTTCCCCCGGCATTTTGGTAGGTGTTTCTTTCGTTCTTTGCAGTTTATTCCCGAGTGTGTCACCTCCCGGTGGCCACTTGCTGGCTTGTTTTCATGGTGACATCCAGTTTTTGCAAATGTCCTCAGTGCCCACGGACCATGTCTCTCAAAGATCCACACGAGGTCTGTATCCTCTGCCTGGGGGCTTCTGACGACATCTGCCCCGACTGTGCTCAGATGACCCCTAAGGGCCATTGCTCCTGGATGGACAAGATGAAGCAGCTTTTTGGGGCCAAAAAGTCAGCTCCATTGACACCAGTATTAGGAGCCTCAACACCGACGTGCTGCAGAGACCCCTCCGACACACCATCGCCTTCCACATCCTGTCTGATTCCTCCTCGTGAAGAGAGGAGCTCGGAGGACCAGCCCTCTCCATCGTCAGATCAATCAAAGGCATATGGATCATCAACCTTAGTGCTGAAGAAAGACTGGGCCGAGCACCAAGAGAAGCACCGACACCAGCACTGGCAGTAGTCCTCACACGGCACCAGTGCCGATTCCGGAGGAGCAATGGTTCATGCTGAGCCTCCTCTGAAGTGACTCCATGATGAAGAGGCCCCATCCTCTTCCAAACCTGGGAGACGCAGGTGTTCCCCACTGAGTGCGGTGTCAGGCACTGAGCCTCCTTGGCCACCTGTGGAGGCTCCGGTGATGCCTCATCCTCCTCCTCTGTCATCTGCGTTCTCTTCACTGGACTTTCAGGAGGAGTTGGACGACAGAGTGCAGCAGGCATTGCTCCTTGAACCGAACCCCGGCGCCAGCTCCCATACCGGTGCCGGAAGCAGAGCCTACTCTGTTAGTGCTCCTGCTGGTGCATCTCGACGTCCTTTTGGGCGTCTTAATAACACAGCTGGTGCCCGGGGCTCCTTCAGCTCCCCATCGGCCACCGAGGTCCCCCTCTGGAGCGATACTGATTCTGGTTCCGAGGAGGAGGAAGATGTGCAACCGTGCCCAAAGCCCTCAAGGGCGCCTCCACTCCTCGAGCCTGATCCTGGGCCATTGGGACTTCCAGGGCCATCGGTTCCCTGAGGCCCCCAGTGCCCTCAGCACCGCTGATGCCTCCGATTCCATTGGTGCCCTTGAGACTCCCAGAACTGAGGCTGCCAAGGCATCCATCAATGCTGTTGCTGAGGGGTTTGGGCACCGGCCCTCGTCGATGTCCCCTGATGGACATTAGTACGGAAGATGTGC
The DNA here is from genome assembly GCF_901001135.1 of Rhinatrema bivittatum. Lineage (NCBI taxonomy): Eukaryota > Metazoa > Chordata > Amphibia > Gymnophiona > Rhinatrematidae > Rhinatrema > Rhinatrema bivittatum. The sequence continues at coordinate 257,799,615 of NC_042621.1, forward strand.
CCTATGATCCTTGGGATGATGATTCTTCCGAGTCCTCTTACGATGATTTTGGAGACTTTCCTTCCGAGCCCTCTTCGCCAGATGAGCGGTGTCACTCTCCCCCAGAAGACCTCTCCTTCTCAGTCTTTGTCCGGGCTATGGTGGAAGCCATTACATAAGAACATAAGAACATGCCATACTGGGTCAGACCAAGGGTCCATCAAGCCTAGGATCCTGTTTCCAACAGTGGCCAATCCAGGCAAGTACCCCAAAACTAAGTCTATTCCATGTTACCATTGCTAGTAATAGCAGTGGCTATTTTCTAAGTCAACTTAATTAATAACAGGTAATGGACTTCTCATCCAAGAACTTATCCAATCCTTTTTTAAACATAGCTATACTAACTGCACTAACCACATCCACTGGCAACAAATTCCAGAGTTTAAATGTGCGTTGAGTGAAAAAGAACTTTCTCCGATTAGTTTTAAATGTGCCACATGCTAACTTCATGGCGTGCCCCCTAGTCTTTCTATTATCTGAAAGAGTAAATAACCGATTCACATCCACCCATTCTAGACCTCTCATGATTTTAAACACCTCTATCATATCCCCCCTCAGCCGTCTCTTCTCCAAGCTGAAAAGTCCTAACATCTTTAGTCTTTCCTCGTAGGGGAGCTGTTCCATTCCCCTTATCATTTTGGTCGCCCTTCTCTGTACCTTCTCCATCGCAATTATATCTCTCACAGATCCGCACAAGGTCTGTATCCTCTGCCTGGGGCTTCTCACCGAGGTGGACGCCCACCACAAAATGCTGGAGGTGCTCCAGTTTTTGGATGTCCCAAAGGAGGTGGTAGCCATTCCAATCCATGAAATTCTCTTAGAACGTCTGTACAGGATGTGGGAGCACCTGGGCTCTGTCTTCCCACTCAACCAGAAGACAGATGCCTTTTATCTGAAAGCCCTTGGCTTTCAAAAGCGTCAGCTTCCCCACTAGTCTGTGGTGATGGAGTCTGCCTTAAAAAAGGCTAAAAGATCTCGTACTACTCCTCCGCTCCTCCAGGCCAAGATCATAGGGCCCTGGATGCCCTTGGAAGGAGGGTTTTTCAAGGAGCAATGCTTATTGCCCACATCGCCTCCTACCAGTTATACATGATTCAATACAACAGGAACTTGTGGAAGCATGTTCAAGAGCTGGCGGAGCATCTGCCTCAACAGCAGCAAGATGTGCTGGAGGCAATAGTTGTTATTATTTGTGATAGTTGTGGGTGGATCCTTGGGCCGGTGGCAGATGACCACGCCCCCGGGGGAAGATCCCGAGAGGGACCACCAGTCAGGCTCAGAGTTGGGAGACAGACACACACAAGTTCTTTGAAAATATCTTGGCCCCTTGCAGCCAGTCAAACAGCTCTGAGATTAACGGCAAGGGGTAACGGTCTTTGATCGTGATGTCATTAAGACCTTGGTAATTGATACATGGATGTAGGGTACCATCCTTCTTCCCCACGAAGAAAAAGCCTGCGCCGGCTGGCAACTTTGATGGTCGGATAAATCCCTTCCGGAGATTTTCTTTAATGTATTCTGACATTGCTTTATTCTCAATGGCTGAGAGGGGGTACACCCATCCTTTCAGTGGCTCAGCATTGGGCTTCAGTCTTATGGCACAGTCATAGGGCCTATGTGGAGGAAGAATATCAGCGGCTTCTTTGGAAAATACGTCCACGAAGGAAGCGTATTGGGGCGGCAGTCCTGGCATCACTGGAGTCATAGGCATGCAAATGATAGGCGAGACTTCCTTAAGGCACTTCCCGTGACATTCTGGGCACCAGCGGGAGAGATCCAAGGAGGTCCAGTCGAATTGGGGTTGGTGCACTTGCAACCAGGGTAGCCCCAGGACGATAGGGTGCTTGGCCCTTTCTAATACAAAGAAGGAGAGCGATTCAGTGTGGAGAGCTCCGGTGCGGAGAGAAACTGGTATGGTTTGGCAAGTCACGTCGCCCGGTAAGGGCTCTCAATGAATGGAGGATAACAATAGTGGATCTTTCAACTTGATGAGGGGGAATCCTCAGGCATTCCACTAGACATCTGAGAATGAAGTTGCCTCCTGCCCCTGAGTCCACCAGGGCAGGAGTCTGAACCGTGACTGGTCCGTAGGTCAAGGAGACTGGGAGAGAGAGCGGAGGAGAGGGCATAGTGAGGCCTAAGAACAGTCCTCCTGCAGGACTTAGGCCCGTCTGTTTTCCAGATGAATGGAGCATGTAGAGACGTCGTGGCCGGGCTGACCACAGTATATGCATAGGCCGTGTCTCTTCCAGAGTCTTCTCTCTTTGGAAGTCAAACGTCCATGACCAAGTTGCATCGGTTCAACAGCATCAGCAGCAGGAATTACTGGAACCAACCAAGGTGCAGGTATAGCACTAGCCTGTTTCAACCTAGGTAACACCTTAGGCCGGAGTTCCTTCACCTTGTCCCAGAGCCGGTGATCAATCCGAGGGGCCAAGGCTACTAGTTCATCCAGCGAGTCAGATGTTTCACGAACAGCCAGCTCAACCTTTAGACAGTTAGCCAGGCCTCTGAAGAAGAGAGTCTTGAGACATTTGGGGTCCCAGCAGAGTTCTGCCGCAAGAGTTTTGAACTCTGTGGCAATTCAGCCAATGATCTGTTGCCTTGCTTCAATTCAACCAAAGCAGAACCGGCGACAGCAGTTCGGGCAGGGTCATCGAAAACGGATTTAAATAAGTCCATAAATCCTTCTATGTCCTGCAAAATAGGGTCCTTATGTTCCCACAAGGTAGGTGCCCAAGACAAAGCCCTACCTTCCAGGTAGGAAAGGATGTAGGTAGTCTTGGAGAGAGCCGTAGGAAATAAAGATGGCTGTAAGGTAAAATGCATGCAGCACTGTTTTAATAAGCCCCGGGTCTTCTGGATTTCTCCAGAAAAGCGGATTGGAGCTGCCAGTGGTACAGCAGTCTTTAAAGTTACCCCCTGTAACTGACCTTCATGGTTGGAAGCGGTGCCTTGAACCTTCTGTGTGTGTAGCTGATGGAACGCTGAAGTAAGTTTCTCCAAGGCATCTTGCTGCTTTGAAATGTGCAGGGCCAGGCCCGATATGGCCTGCAAGGCATTGAGCTGTGCCGGATCCATGGAGTTAACAACCTGTTATTATTTGTGATTAGGGATGTGAATCGTTTTTTGACGATTTAAAACAATCGTCAGATATATTTTAAATCGTCAAAAATCGTTAGAGCCGCGATACAATAGCAATTCCCCCGATTTATCGTCAAAAAATCGTAAATCGGGGGAGGGGGGAGGGCGGGAAAACCGGCACACCAAAACAACCCTAAAACCCACCCCGACCCTTTAAAACAAATCCCCCACCCTCCCGACCCCCCCCAAAATGTTTTCAATTACCTGGGGTCCAGTGGGGGGGGGGGGGGTGTCCCGGCACGATCTCCCGTTCTTGGGCCACAGCTGCGTTAATAGAAATGGCGCCGGTGGCCCTTTGCCCTTACCATATGACAGGGCAAAGGAGCGCCGGTGCCATTTTGGTTCCTGTCACCCGACGTCACGAGTGCAGGAGATCGCTCCCGGACACCCGCTGGACCCCCAGGGACTTTTGGCCAGCTTGGGGGGGGGCCTCCTGACCCCCACAAGACTTGCCAAAAGTCCAGCGGGGGTCCGGGAGTGACCTCCTGCACTCGCGCCGTATTGCCAATATTCAAAATGGTGCCGGCGCTACCTTTGCCCTCACTATGTCATATGGGTCGATTTACGATTTTTTAACAAAAAAAATCATGACGATCAGATTTCCCTCCCCCCCAGCCAAAATCGATCGTTAAGACGATCGATCACACGATTCACATCCCTATTTGTGATAGTTGTGGGTTGATCCTTGGGCCTGTGGCAGATGACCACGCCCCCAGGGGAAGATCCCGAGAGGGACCACCGGTCAGGTTCAGAGTTGGGAGACAGACACACACAAGTTCTTTTCTTAAACAGCTTTTGTGAACCACCAGAGGTGGCAGTAGTGAGCTGGAAGAGCCCGGCTGGGCTGTAGTCCCTCAGGCACTGGAACAGCGATTCCAGGAATGCTGAGCTGTAGAGAAACTGAGATAGTGAGTAGGCAGAGTATGCAGAGTTCAGGAACAGAACCTTGATGGTAACACTCACACGGTAGTCTCTTAGAACAGCCCAGGAGCTGGAATGAAGTAGGCCCTCTAGGAGTGAGTACCTGGTTCCAGGGAAAGCTCTGAGAGAGAGATGGTAACTCACTGGTGTTGTAGGCAGCAGTGACTTCCTGGCAGAAGTTATATTCAGTAGCAGGTCTGGGAACGTGGGCCCTCGAGGAGCGAGTACCGGTTCCAGCCTGCGACCTGAAAAGTAAAAGAGAGATCGAGGCCCCCGAGGAGCGGGTACCCCTGGTAAAGTCCGAGGAGGCAGAGTAGCAAGGTATGCGGAGAGTGAATCCCATCCGCAGCGATACCTGGAGGCAGCTAGGTAGGAAACCCTGAAGTAACCTTTGCTAACTCGATTAGTTAGTGAAATGAAAGACCTTTAAATATCCAAAGATGATGACGTCATCTCAGGGGGACGCCCCCTGAGGTTCGCACCACTGCTGGTACTTGAGTCGGGGCCGCGCCATGCGCGCGCCCCTAGGCCTCAGGAGAACATGGCAGAAGGCAGTGTCTAGCCGGTCCGGGGACGCTGGAGAAGGTTGGCAGAATGACGCCGCGGCAGCCAAACTTCCATCAACCATGGAGGGAGTCGCCAAAGAGGTAAGGAGGGTGGAGTGAAGGCGTCGGGCAGCGACGGTCACAACAGTAGTACAGAAGGGCCTCAAGGCCGAGAATCATGAGATAAGGTCCACTTACGATGTCTTCGAGACAGCAGCCCAAGAATCAGCTGTGGGTATTAGCGCCTGATGCATGGCCTGGATTCGGGCCTCCGGCCTTTGCCCAGAGGTCCAGGAGAAGTTGGCAGACCTGCTTTGCACAGGTGAAAATCTCTTCAGTGACAAAGTCAGGGATGCGGTTGCTCAGGTCAAGGAGAATTACGAGATCTTGCAACAGCTCTTGGCCAGCACCTCAGACCCACCATCCTACGTGCATAGGTTCCTACATCAAGGACCTTGCAAGTCCTTCTACTACCAGAGGAGATACTACCCTCTGGCTTCTTGTACCAGGACCCCATGCACTGCAGTTAGGGGCTGGCCTCTTCAGCAGCATGCTCCCATACCACAACCTGCACCCCAGCTCAGCCCAGCTGTGGGCTTTTTACTGGCGGCAAAGAGTGGATGCCAGCTTGCGGTGCCCACAGACCCTGCCCACTGGTTGGGGGCCGGCTATATCTGTTCACAGATCGCTGGCTCCCTATTATTACCGACCGCTGGGTTCTGGCCATTGTACAACATGGTTACCACCTGAATTTCAGGACGGTTCTGGCGGATTCTCCACCACTCCCCACATGGCCCTGTTAGGGCATCAGAAACTTTTCGAAGTAGAGCTCTCACCTTACTGAAGGCTGTAGAACCCATGCCTCGCTCTCAAAAGGGCATGGGGTTCTACTCGAGATACTTTCTGATACCAAAGAAAACAGGCAGCCTCCAGCCCATTCTCGATATCAGAGCCTTAAACAGGTTCTTGCAGTGAGAATGGTTCAACATGGTCTCCCTGGGCACCCTGATTCCTCTCCTTCGAAAAGGAGATTGGCTCTGCTCTATCGATTTAAAGGACATTTATGCCCACATAGAGATATTCCCACCTCACAGGAAGTATCACTGCTTCGTAGTGAGCCACAGGCATTTCCAATACCAGGTGCTGCCTTTCAGGCTCGCCTCAGCCCTGCAGGTCTTCACAAAATGTCTGGTGGTTGTAGGGGCACACCCACACTACAGCGGAGTGCACATGTTCCCCTACCTGGACGACTGGCTCATCAGGAGCACCACGCAGGAGGGTGCGCTTCGTTCCATCCGCTTGACAGCCAAGGTGCTTCAGTCGCTGGGGTTCATGATCAAGTTCCCCAAATCCCATCTGAACCCGTCACAGCAGCTTGCATTTATTGGGGCTCTGCTGGACACGACTCTAGCCAGGGTGTTCCTCCCCAGGGACCGCGCTCAGGTGCTAGCGTTGTTAGCACACTCCATTCGACGGGGATTGATGGTTTCTGCCCAGGTATTGCTCCTGCTTGCTGGGTCACATGACGGCATTGGTTCACATCACTCCATTTGCCCAGCTAGCCATGTGGGTAGCACAGTGGACTCTCTGCTCTCAATGGCTTCAAGCCATCCAGGACCTCTCGGCATCAGTACAAGTTACCTCACTGCTCCAAGACTCCCTCTCCTGGTGGGAGAGTCTGTCCAACTTGGAATGGGACCTCCCAGTCCAAGCCCCATCCCCCCCAAGTGGTACTGACCACCGATGCCTCCACCTTGGGCTGGGGGGCACATGTTGGCAGCCTCCGCATGTAAGGCATGTGGTCGAAACAAGAAGCAAGTTGTCAGATAAACTTCCTGGAACTGCGAGCAATCCGGTATGCTCTCTCAGCGTTCCAGGATCACCTGGCCAACAAAGTGGTTTTGATCCAGACTGACACCAAGTCGTGATGTGGTACATAAACAAGCAGGGAGGCATGGGTTCCTTCCTGCTCTGCCAGGAAACAGTAGAGTTTTGGGCCTGGGCCCTGTCCAAGGACATGCTCTTGTAAGCAGTTTACCTTGCAGGGATGGAGAATGTGGTGGCAGACCACCTGAGTCGAACCTTCCACCCCCACTAATAGTCACTCAACCCGACAGTTGCGGACAGAATCTTCCGCCTGTGGGGCATTATGGATGTGGATCTCTTTGCCTCTCCCCAGAATTTACAAAGTGATACACTTCTGCCCCCTGTACAGGGAGGACGGGGAACCAGCCTCAGATGCTTTTACCCGGTTTTGGGACAAAGGCCTACTGAACACGTATCCTCCACTCCCACTAGTGGGGAAGACTCTCATGAAGCTCCAGCAGGACAGAGGCATCATGATTCTGGTTGCCCCATACTGGCCATGACAAGTCTGGTTCCCAATCCTGCGCGACCTGTTGATCCGGGAGCCCATATATCTGGGCACCTCCCTCAGCCTGATCATGCAGGATCAGGGCAGACTGTGCCATCTGAACCTCAGGTCGCTGGCCCTGACTGCCTGGATATTGAAAGGGTAGTCTTGCAGTTCCTCAGCCTCTCTGATACTGTGCCGCAGGTACAAGTGGCTTCCCAAAAGCCTTCCACCAGGAAGTCTTACCGGTTGAAGTGGAGGAGGTTCTCAGTCTGGTGTGGGGCAAAGGGACTAAACCCTTTCTCGTGCCCCACTCTGTGACTATTGGACTATTTGTGGTCTGTCTCTGAGTCTGGGGTACAGACCACTTCGATCAGAGTCTACCTGTTGTGTTCTAGAAACTTTGACAAAAGTTTTCCATGCCGGGCTCCATGTGATGATGTCACCCATCTGTGAGGACTAACATCCTGCTGTCCTAGGAGAACACCTGTTACAGGTAAGCAACTCTGCTTATCTATAGTTTTTAGGGATGTGCATTCATTATTAATAAATACAAAAAATACAACAGGCCATTTTCAGTTTGCTCTGAATGGAATAAATTGAAAATAGCCTCCTACAAAAATACCTGAAAATGTTGTCATATTTATTGCAATTTTTTTTAAAAATGAACCTCTGGTGGGACAGGACCTCAACACCAGGCCTGACTCCAAGGCATAGGCCTGTGCTGGGCCTGGCACAGACTTGGTCCCAGCAACAAGGTCCAGACCTTGTGCTGAAGCCTGGCACTGAGGTGTGGTCCTAGTACTTGAGGTCTAGACTCAGCCCTAATACCTGGTCCTGGTGCTGAGACCTAGGCCTGATTCTGGGACCCAACCCAAGCTCTGGTTCTGGTGCCAAAGCTTTGGCTTGGCATTGGGACCTGGCCCTGAGACCTAAACCTGGCACTGGCACCCTGCCCTAGGCCTAGGCCCAATGTTGGGGCCTGATCCTGTCACTGAGGCAGTTCAGCCCTGAGGCCTGGTCCCGGCATTTAAGCTTAGGCCCAGCATCAGAGCCCAGCCCCTGCTCTGAAGCCTGATCCTGTCGCTGAAGCCTAAACCTGGCATCAGGGCCTAGACCTAAGGCTAGTCCAGGCATCGAGACCCAGGACTGGCCCTGAGGCTCAGTCCCATCACTGAGTCCTAAGCCCAGTGATGGGACCAAACTTTAGGCTGTGTCTAGGTGTCAGTGACAGGGCCAAGCTTCAGAGCCAGGCCTCAATGCCAGGCCACAATACCAGGCCTTAACCTAGCCTCAGTGTTGGGACCAGGCCTAGGCCTCAGTGCCAGAACCAGATCTCGGCAATGGGCCTTGGTGCTGAACCCCAGCCATTTTATGGCCCAGGCTGGCTCAGCAAGGAGCCCACATTTTTTATAGCAGTTTGTTTTTTTTCTAGTTAAAATTTGTTTTCAGTTAAATCAAATCGAACCAAAAAAATATTAAACTGACTCTGGATGAAAAAAAAAACTCAAAGCGAAAAAGAAACCGAATGAAAAATTTTGGGTCTGTCCCATGCCTAATAAATGTTGTGCTTCTGCTTTCATTTTAAGAGGCCTATTTACTAAGGGGCAGATTTTTAAATAATACGCGAGCGCGTACTTTTGTTCGCGCACCAGGCACGAACAAAAGTACGCTGGATTTTATAAGATACGCGCGTAGCCGCACATATCTTATAAAATTCGGGGTCAGCGCGCGCAAAGGGGTGCACATTTGTGCAACCTGCGCGCGCCGAGCCCAGCGCGAGCTGCATGTTACCTCCGAGGCCGCTCCGATTTCGGAGCGACCTTGGAGGGAACTTCTCTTCACCCTCCCCCCACCTTCCCCTCCCTTCCCCTACCTAACCCACCCCCCCGGCCCTATCTAAACCCCCCCCCCTTAACTTTGCGCGCGTCGCCGGCAGCCCCGCTCCGTCCTCCAGTCCCGGGGGCTGGTCCGGAGGCCTCGACCACGCCCCCGGGCCGGCGCCACGCCCCCGGGCCTACCCCCGAAATGCCGGGGCACGCCCCCTCCCGCCCCTTTTCGAAAGCCCCGGGACTTACGCGCGTCCCGGGGCTTTTCGCGCACCGGCGGCCTATGCAAAATAGGTGCGCCGGCGCACGAGGGCTCTGAGCAGCGAAAATCCAAAAGGATTTTCGCGTGCGGCCCTTTTAAAATCCGCCCCTAAAAGTTTTATCCCATTTTGTGTCTATGAGAAAAATGCCTAATAAATAGGGCCCGAAAGAGGTTATTTAATAAGCAGCATTAGGCATTTTCCAGTGAAAGCCTAGAGGTAGTAATACGGTGTGGTATTTTAAATACCATGCAATATCTCCCCCCCCTCCCCCCAATAATGCAAAAATGGTAATGAGCTGCTTTCCATGCAAATCCATGCAAAGCAGCTCATTACTATCTAATTTTATGTAAATAAAATAATGCAGCTTGCCTGAAGAATCGCAAGCCACGCTATTTTCATGAAAGTTAGTTTCATCTCCCTTTTGTTAATCTGTAAACCGATCCGATATGGTAATTTACTATGAAGGTCGGTATAAAAAACTGTTAAATAAATAAATAAATAAATCTCAGAAGTTGTAGCTAATTTTCCTTAGGAGAATCATTATAATAATACAGATCCTGAAGCACACAGGGCAGTGAATTAAAGGGACAGATCGGCTTGGATTAATCCCCTCCAAGTGTCTCAAAGACCCCTGTCTCATACCTCCCTTCTGCCCCTCGAGGCAGCCAAATTAAAAAAAATTATGTAATCCCCTGAAGTAGCAGCACAGACCCCACCCTCAAACCTGTTCCATTTCTCAAATCCTCCCCAGAAGCTGCCCCCCCCCCCCCAGTAGTCCTGCCTCCCAACTTCCCCTGGATTTTCCAAACTTTCCCTGATAATCCAGCAGGGACAGGAGTTGCCCTAGACTCCAGACCCATGGTGATCATTTTCTAAAATGGTGCCACCTGCACCTATCATGTGATGGGACAAAGTCAAAATATTGGATGGCTGGTGCCATATTGGAAATGGCCACCACTGGGTACAGAGCCCCCACTATACTATGAGAGCAAGTTTGGTAGAGTTGGAGCATGAATTAGAGCATGAATTAGAGTGGGAAGTATGGGGGATGGAGCATGAATTAGAGCATGAATTAGAGTGGGAAGTATGGGGATGACTTCTAGGGGGGTGAGTAATGGGAGGGGTTTGAGGACTTGTGGGCAGGGTCTGCAACCCTACTTCAGGGATTTTAAAGTTTATTTTCTAAACTTTGACCACTTCAAGGGGTGGTGGAGGAGTGGAACAGAGGATCTTGTGATACCCCTAGGATTTGTGAGAAACTAGGGGAGTGATATGGACAAATCAGCCTTATTAATTCATGCTGGCACCACATCATGCATTTTTTTGGGTCTCAGCTAAACTGTAGTATTCTTCTCCGTGGTTGTTTACTGCCGGGGAAAATACAGCATGGTTTCCTAGGCAGGAGAACTGAGTATTGCAACTTATTAAATCCCATGGCATTTAATATTTCTGTTTATGTTTACTGATTTAATCCATTTACTTCGAGTATCCAAAGTGATGGCCAATAAAAAAATAAAAAATACATAATAAAACCATAAATAAGTAAACATATGATAAAACCAAAAAATCATAATAAGCATGTAAATCTTCATTTAAAAAAATTAAAACATCAAAAATAAAAATCCAATCAGTCCATAAATGAAATATAAAATAATTTACATGGATAAAAATAATTTTACCCATGTATATTTTGGATTGTATCTTAGAGTTTTTGGGGTTTTTTGGCATCTTTGAGGAACTCATCTTTCAGGTAGTCTTTCCTCTCTTGAATTCTAGTGTCATTCTCCATACAATCCAGGATTTCAGTTACCATTTCTTCCAACTTCTTGTCCTTTGTCGCTTTCCATTGCCCTAATCACTGATTGGTATCTCTGTTTATGATCACAGTCTCAGTTACCGCCTCCAGTCTCTGGCTATTCTTGTTGGTCCAACATATCTCTTCTCTCGCTCTTCTTCAAGACTCCTCTTTCTCTAGTACTGTTTCTACAGCATCATTCAGTTGTTTAATAATAATATCACTTATGTATTTCTTTGTGTTTGTCTAAAGATATTAAATTAGTATCAGTTTTTGGACTTTCTATTGCTGATTCTATTGCTTTCTCTTCTCTTTTCTCATCTCTTCTTTTTTCCATGAGTAGTGTTTGTAACTTGCTTGTCTTTGTCTTTCTTTACATAAAGAGGATGATTTATAGGAGTAAAAAGTGATTTACCTATGTTTATTAGTTGTCTGAATATTGTCTTCCTTCAGTAAGGCTAAAAGTCTGTGCATTGTTCCACAGAGTTTTTGCTGCACTGAGAGAAGGCATTCATGTGGGTGTATGAGGGTCTAAGGAAGAAAAGTACACAAATGGAATTTTCAAATATTTACATGTACTTCTACAGCAAACTTCTTCTTGCAGAAAAAGGTGTAAGTGGTAATGTGAACCTTGCTCCCATGGCAAGTTTCAGAGAAAAGGTTTATCACATAGAAAGTGATAAAATACTGTGGGGATGTACAGTCTGAAAATATTCATTTATTTATTTTTTGTTTCTTTAATTTTTATTATTCAGTTCTTTTTTTTGGTTCATTTTCATTTTAGTACAGACTAAATTGAGCTAGTATGCACTAATTTGATTTACTGTACACTAAAAACGAAAATAAAAAAATGCATATTCCTATAAAATAGAACACCTAATGGATGAATAAAAAAGTAACCATTTAGAGTATGGGTAAAAAGCCAGCAAACTGCTAGCATACCAACTTAAAAAGAAATTGAATGAAATCAAAACAGAAAAATGCTCAATCATTTATTTCTTGCACATTTTCCCATCAAAATGCTGAAATCATGTTACAACATATAAAACTATCAAACCGCAGTTTGAAAATTGTCCTGTATGTTTTCTAGAGATGTGAATCGGAACCGGATTCGGTTCTGATTCCGGTTCCGATTCATATCGTGATTTTCTTTTCGTCCGGCCCGATCGGGTTTTTTTATCTGCTGCGCCCGAGCCGATAAACAAAAAACCCACCCCAACCTTTTAAAACGAATCCCTTAGCTTCCCCCCCCCCCCAACCTTTTACAGGTACCTGGTGGTCCAGTGGGGGTCCCGGGAGCGATCTCCCGCTCTCGGGTCGTCGGCTGCCACTAATAAAAATGGCGCCGATGGCCCTTTGCCCTTACTATGTGACAAGGTATCCATGCATTGGCCGGCCCCTGTCACATGGAGGGAGCACTGGATGGCCAGCGCCATCTTTAAAAATGGCGCAGGCCATCCAGTGCTCCTACCATGTGACAGGGGCCGGCCAATGGCATGGATACCCTGTCACATGGTAAGGGCAAAGGGCCATCGGCGCCATTTTGACTAGTGGTAGCCGACGGCCCGAGAGCGGGAGATCGCTCCCGGGACCCCCACTGGACCACCAGGTACCTGTGAAAAGTTTTTGGGGGGGGGTCGGGAGGGTGGGGGAAGCTAAGGGATTAGTTTCAAAGGGTCAGGTTGGGTTTAGGGATTATTTTTGTGTGCCGTTTTTCCCGCCCTCCCCCAAAACGATAAGAGAACCCCATGAACAATATCGTGGGGTTTTCCTATCGGTTTCGGGGAGCCCCCAATTTCTGACGATTTTGAAAATATCGTACGATATTTTCAATCATCCGAAATATGATTCACATCCCTAATGTCTTCTGTTCTTTGTATCTTGCCTTTCCATTTTTTTATTCATGTTTCCTACCCTGTTTTCCATGTATTGGAGTTTCTTCCTATTTTTTTATCTTTTTCTTTCATTTCAAAGAGCATGCAGCAACCTCTTCAAAGAGCCAATGTCCTGTAGTCAAAACATGCCACCACCAGTGGATATATACCTGTATTCTCTGGGGCTTGCTCTTTGGAGGTAAAGTGATGCCCTCAAAGGGAGGCATAGCTTTATTTCCTGTCTTCTTTCCTGATTCCCACTTGCATTTTTCTCTGTTGTCTTTGAGATATCCTGACAGATTGTCCTTTCTCTTCTCTTTCAGCCTCACCTATATATTTTGATGCTCCACCTACAGAATCAATGGCAGAAGGACAAAGCGGCCCCTTCCTCAAGGTGGAAGCAGAAGCTACACCCTCTCCTTCAAAGAAAGTTACTGGGACATGGCTATACTCTACCACCATACTTCACCCAATCTCTACTTCTTCCAGGAAGAAGGGAAATGTAACCTTTTTTTTTGTTTTATGTTTATTAAAAGGTTTTTTTTGTATATATTCTGTGTCCTGTCTATGTTATAGAATAGGCTTAATGATGTGTGAGCATTAGGGATGTGCATTGTTTTTGATCTGAATAGGAAAATAAGATGAATAAGTGAATTTTCAGCTTAGTTCAGCTAAGGACTTCCAAAATAAATAGGTAAGGTCTCTTATAAAATCCAAATCCTTTTTGACTCTTTTGGTTTTGTCACTAATAAAATACACCACATACTTCTCAATACCCCCAACAAATTGTTTTTGATTTTTACTTTTAATCTTATTCTTCTATTATTCTATCAGTATTCCATGTTTCAAACCCTTTTAATCCAATCTACAAATCTTTGCAAGAGCCCATTATATAACCCAACTTGCATTACAAGCAATGGAGAAGAGTGAAACCTGAGACAGCACATCTTCAGAAAATATAGCTGGTAATTTCATGTGGTGTAATGAGTCACTTTAAGCTGCCATCACTGGAAAAAAACAACTTTTATTACTCATTTGCCATTGCTTAATAAGTGTCAATTATCCATACTGTAACGGTTTTCACACTTAACAAGGCTACTAAATATAATATTATACTGTCTCACAGAGTTACAATATTTATAAGACAAAAGTACTCATACCTTCTTCTTTAAATGTGAAACATTTCTTTTTTCTTAACTGAAATTCCTCCACAGTATGTACTACCAGTTCTTCAATCAAAAGAAAACTATTTCATTTTTCTTGTCCCAAAATCTTCTTCAACATCACACAGTTTTTGGACAATAATCCTGTTGCATGCACAAAAACATTTTTAATTCTTTAAACATAGTGCTGCACTATTTTATATAATCCAATGACACTTGGACACCAATACTTATCTTTTGAGGCTCTTACAGCTCAATTTTAAATCCCCTGCGCGCAGGGAAAACGGGGGTTACACACGCGGCCGGGCCTTGCACAAGCTGCGCACATTTTAGAAGAGGCCCAGCTGCGCGCGTAACTCCTGTTATGCGCACAAGAGCCAGGCCTCTATCAAGGGGTGGTTTGGGGGCAGGGAAGGGCGGTCCCGGGGTGGGAAGGGGCGGTCCAGGGGCGGGGCAGAGCTGGAGGCAATCGGTACAGCCTGCCAGCACACGGAACTTAATTAGGGAGGACTGGGAAGGAACTGAGGGAGGCCCGATCTCGTCGCCACGCGTAAACAGGGCAAATCTCTCCCCTCCCCCATGCGTGCCAACCGGATTTTATAACATGTGCGCGCCAGCAAACATGTTATAAAATTGTGTGTCCATGTGCGTGTGCTGGGTAGTGCGCATACATGGAGGAGTGCACATATTTTTAAAAAATCTACCCTTTAATAAACAAACAACGCAGACATGGCCATGTTTCGCAAATTTAACTGCTGCTTCAGGGCATTCTGTTTGCTTCACTTCTGGCCACTTTGAAGAGTCTGAAAAGAATGAAATCTATTTAAAGACCTTCCCAACTTTTGCTTTCCTAAATCAGAGAGCTCTGGATCCCCAGAGCCAATTATATCTTCTCACTGATGTTAAATGCCCACAGTTATCTCCACCCACTTTGATTCAAAGCTTTATTTGAAAAAATGATGCCATTCAACAGTTATGTTTAAACCAAAAGGAATCACTGAGCCCTACCAGTAAATCCATTGTTGCTCTTATTGTAAAAGACAAAGACCCAGATCTCCTCCACAGGGGTGAATTGGAACAGTCTCTAATACGCTTTTGCTTGAAGAGCTGGTAGTACATACTGAGGAAAAATTTCCATTAAGAAAAAATAAATGTCTCAGATTTAAAGAAGAAAAGTATAAGCATTTTAACTTATAACCACTGTAACTCTGTGGGACAGTGCAATATTATACTTAGTAGCCTTTTTAAGTGTGAAAATGGCTACAGTATGGATAATTTACATTTATTAAGCAATAGGAAAAAAATAACAAAAGGGTTTTTTTCCAGTGATGGCAGCTTCAAGTGGCTCATTGCACCGCAATAAATCACCAGCTATATTTTCTGAAAGTGCGCTGTCTGAGGTTTTCCCTTTTCTCCATTGCATATAATGCACAGTTTAGTAGATTGGACTAAAAGGGTTTTAAACATGGAACACTGATAGAAGAATAGAAGAATAAGATTAAAAGTAAAAATTAAAAAAAAAAATTTGGTATTGAGAAGTATGGGGTGTATTTGTGAGTCAGTCTATTAGTATGATTTATTCATTTGGTTTAGTTACATTAAAGTCTATGGGGGAAGTAAAGCAATGCATTTTTTGTACTTGGAGCCAGAGAGAATGAAGCCAGTTGGGAATAGTAGGGATGTGCGAAGCCCAAACCTATTGGCTCGTGCTTCGTTTTCGGCCCGCTGCGGGAAATTTCGTATTTCTCACGGTTCGGGCCTTTAAAATTCGGGAAGACCTGAATTTCATTTTAGTGCACACTAACGGGGAGTTAGTGTGCATTAACCCCATTAGTGCGTACTAAACCCGAAAACAAATTTTTCACAAAATTTTGGGAAAAATTCCTTCGGGTTTCGGGCTCCCCGAACCAGGACGAATGCATATCTCTAGGAAATAGGACAAGGAAAAAGAAGGGCCAATCACGTTTCAGCCCTTTTCAAACCAGTCTGTCCCATTTGGCAGCTGCATGTTATGACTTCATCAATTTTTGTAAGTAAAAATGAAACTCTGAGCACCTTGAGTAGCAACCATTTTGTTCAGTATTCCTGTGTTGGATCTCAGAGAGGGAAGCCAGAGATTTTGCAGTTCCTTGCTTCAAAGCTTAAAGTGAAAGAAAATATTAGAAAATAAAGATTTAATTTGATTTACAGGAGAAAGCAAAGTGTGCTGTTAGAGTCACTCATTGATATGGTGCCTAGCTGTGATTTGAGGTGCTTCTTAGTAGTAGGAGAAAATCTGTAATATCTTTGAGAATGTTGCACTATGTATCATCAGGGTAAGCCTAAACTATAGCTAACATTGTACCAGTGCTGCAGGAAAGATAAAGAGAAATTGCCTGCTTAATGCAGTATGAGAAATATATATGTGCACTGCAATAACTTTCTCTGTGTAAAAGAGTCAATGTGACAGTGTTCTAATTCTTATATGTGTGATTCTTGCACTAAGTTGACTTATTTTCTTAGTGTACATGGTACATGTTCACTCACTGTTCTCTGTTTATCTGTGTCCACAATAGGTTGTACAAACATTGTAACACCTAAAGCTGCTGCCCAATAGTAATCGATTTTTAATGCTTTCATCATGTCACACGCATCAAGAGGCAGACGTAGGAATGGGAAAGAAAAAAGGACTACTATTCTTCCTCCGGTGAGACCTGGAGTGAGTACAAGTAGCAATGGTAATGATGAGAAGCATAGGAGCCCTTCTTCTAAGCTCAAAAGGGATTTCTTTAAGAGGGGAAAATCAATTAGAGATGCAGGGTTGACTGAGAAGCTGGAACCTGCTCTCATTTATTTTCCACTGCTAGTATAGTGCAGGGACAAAAAAAGGCAGACTCAGTGGAGAGTTGCAGCAATAATAGGAGTGCACTAGGCAGGCATCAGCCAAAGCCAGCAGAGCTGTAGCTGGGCAGTTTGACACCTATGGCCAAGTGAAAAACTGTGCCCTCCTCCTTTACACAGCGCATGACACCACGAGTTGGGAGACTCTGTTAAATGTTTGTACAGCAATGCCCATGGCCAGTGCAAGGATATTAGAGACCCTAGGAAATCTTTACAGCCTTGTACCCCCACCCCATTACACCCTTCTCACACACAATGAAAAATCATGCATTTATAATAACAGATTTTACACAATAAAGAACATTCAAAGCTTAGTCTTCTGATATAAAAATATCACTTACAATATGTATATTATATTTACATGCAATGCTGAGGTGCCAACCAGAAAACCCTGCAAAAAATCAAGAGACGCTTGGAATTTATATGGTATTAGGCCTACTGTAATGCATCTTGGGCATGGGCATGACCCTCAGAGAGCCACTCAAACAGCAACAACCCTACCTATGAAAGTCAATACTATAAATATTACACTAGGCCTAAAATAGTAATACAGCCCCTATTAGGAAAACAGAACAAGCCAAGCTGCTATAGATCCCTATATAGAAACTACACACTAATGGAATAACTCACTTAACCATACATGCAAAACACAGATAGACCTTCAAATACAGAATACAGAGAACATAAACTATAAATAGAAATGTACAGACAAAAACTGAACTGGAAACTGCAATAAGCCAAATTCTGTATGCACTAAAACAATGTAAAAATCAGAAACATTACCATTCCTCATAAAACAAAATTAGTAAAACCATACCAATAAAAAGAATAATTCAAAACAATTAGGGCCAGATTTTCAAAGGTTACACGCATAAATCCCGTGGCCGGGCCATATGCGGGCCGGGCCAGTTTTCAAAGGGACTTAATTGGAGCGGACTGGGAGGGAAGTGGGGAAGGCCCAGATGTGTCGCCGCACATATTTGCAGATTTCTATCCCCCTTGCGTGCACCAACTCAACATTTAATAACATGTGTGCTCCAGCGCGCACATGTTATAAAATCGAACATGGACGTGAACACGTAACTTCTGAAAATCTACCCCTTAATGAATAGAATAGCATTAAATAATTAAAAACTCATATAAAAATCTTCCAAACATCAATAAAATATTTCAAATCAGACATCAAATAATACCCAACAATTAAGATAAGGATTTTAAAAAATTTCCATACCTTGGAACTTTTGATTTCCAGATGCCCTGAAATTGTCATGGATTAGCAGGCAGAGAGTAAATGGGGTAGTTGTGTACACACATGCTCCCTCTTGTACAAAGAATAATAATCCAATAATCGCTAGACACTGATAAATTTCAATCTCTGTGAAAAATCCAGCTCAAAGAGGTTAGGGTGGATATTAGATAAAACTCTGGAGAAACCTCATAAAGTGCCTTGGGTGGTTACACGCTCTTAAGCACAGCATAGAAGTGCTTCTGAAAGCTGCAAGCTCTAGTGCACTGCTTAAGACTGCTTGCTCATAAGCACGGCTATGAGAGAGATGCTGTAATTTTAATCACTGGTAACCCAGAGAAAGTGATTCTTCATAAGAAGCTCTCTTGTATTCAGGTTCAAATCCACTTTAAGACAAAGACTGGTAATAAGAAATTCTGTTATCAGTCTGTAGTTCACAATGAGATGATGCCAGGCATATTTATGAAATATCTTATGCTGTCTGTATGCTGTCCATCTGACATCGCAATGTTTCGGAAGAGAATCCTTCTTCAGGGAGACATGATGTGCATGATGCCAGCAACTTGTGACTAATTTGAACCTGGAAAAAATAATTTGAAACACCCTTTCAATGATGAATACATCTAAATAAAGGCGGAAAAACTCTTGTATCGACACCTACTTGATTTCAAGTCAAAGGGTCAATGAAGCATTGAAAACGAGACTTCGTGGATGCTGGAGGAAAAGATTTAACAGTCTGTTAAAAAAACTATTACTGGAAGACCAAGGTGTAGAGGTCTTCAGCATTCAAACACTTACGCACGTGATTGAAATCTACTGCATCTATCGAGTCTGCCATTGACGGTCAGCTGCTGTGAAACGCTGACATTTAAAGCAAAAAAATCCCACTGGTTTTTGAGGATTGACAAGTGGAACTGACGTATATACATCCAAATATGGTCATATGCGTCATGCGGTGGCCATTTTGAAAAAGCTGGGAAAGCCTCAAATTCAAAAAATGGGTGTAAACGTCATCAGGGGGCCATTTTGAACAGTTGGGGAAGCCTAAAACACAAAAAATGGGTATCTGCGTCATCATGGAGCCATAATGTGTGGCGTTAAATCAAAGAAAACCACTCAAATTTTGTATTCAGTCCAGATGGTTCAATGCATTGCAACCGGATTTTCTTTGAAGTTGAGGATGGATTGTCTGTCCCCATCATGCCATGAGGGGGGAACATGTTCTATAATGAGCCATTTAAGGTCCTCAAAAGAATGATTGAGAGTGATGCAATGTGGTACAATAGGTGTTTTAAGATCTTTATTTTTGATTCGGCTTTTATGCTCAGTTAAGCGAGTACGGATTTTGCGTGTAGTGCGTCCAACATATGTCAACTGACACGGGCATGAGATGCCATAGACAACAAAGTTTGTATTACAATCAACATTTTGTTTTCTACGTATTGTGATGCCACTTTTTGGATCAGTCCATTCTATATCTGTAAGTGCTTGTGCACAAAACATGCATTGCCCAAATTCCTTGTCTATATGGTGGCGACAGATTGGAAAGACACCTTCAGCTACTCAGCTGACCATGTAGCCATAATAGCTCAAGAAGCTTCATTTCTTATGACTCAATTATTCCATCTTCCTCTCCAGACTTTCTAGGGGACCTCACAAGATTACATAAAAGAGGTGCCAGAGCTGAGCTACATGGAGTAACTCTTATAGAGCACATCAAGCAGCAACTTATCCCCAGGGAATTGCAGATCAATAAAGCTCCACTCATGTTCACGGAGCGCTCGGATTTTTTAACCAAATGGGCAGCCATTTTGAACAAATGTTTTTTGGACTTAATGTTACTCATTATAGAATAACTAAAATTACCTCCGAAGAAATCAAAGCGGAAATTGTAGTAGTTGAGGATGAATATAAACAAAGCGCCACTGTAGACACTATTCAAACATCTTTGGATGACCTTCAACATTCTATACATAAATTCAAAATGGATATCAAACGTAATTAAATTTCCAAATTTAATAGGGACAAAAATGATTACGTGAATAACAATGTATATGCTTGGCTGAACCTTCAGGAAAACCCACCTTCCAAACCCAGGAAAGTCACCTTCGTGACATCTGATGATTCCTCAGATGGCTCAGAAGACCAGCCAGATTCTAGACAATCTAAACCTTTTTTAGACAAATGCAGGTACACACCCAGGCCCACTCGAGGTCGAGGCAAAAAATCCAACCAGTCACGCACATTAGAGGAAGACACTCAATGGCACAAACCGTTCTCCCGGTCTCAGAAACAAGACAGACACCGATAATAAATTTATCGGATTATACACTAACAGCTGAGGAATAATCCGTACTTAGTAAAGGCCTTTCATATGCTCCCACTAATTTCCATGACCCGTTCAATTGTAGGATCACATTATATAAGTTTTTTCGTTCTTTAATTATCAAGCTCTATTTTTCTACACAACCAGACTCTATGCAAGACATATCCATTGTCAAACCAAAATCAAGATGGATACCACCGGGACCAGTGGATCAACAAATTAAGGCCTTTCAGGCGTTAGTCCTTGCGGACATTTCTAACATTGAAATAAGTCAGTCACGGATCTTCTTCAACCTATCATCCGGAGAAAATAAAGCTCTACAATCAATATCCAACAATCAGGACATTATCATCAAGACCACAGACAAAGGCGGGTCTGTAGTCCATCATGAACTCTTCTGATTACCACAGTGAAATGTCCCACCAACTTCAGGGCACCCATTTTTATCAGAAGTTACCTAATGATACCACTCCTAAACTTCGAGTTAAAATCGCCCAGCTTTTACAAGAAGCCATGGGGTTAGGTTTTTTAACAACCAAAGAATTCAATTTTTTGAATGTAGAGTTCCCTTGCACAGAAGGAAGCTTTTGATTTGGTCAAGGAAGTTCTATCCCATAGACAACATCCCAAACGCATTCCATCAGAGTTTTTTACTATCGTTAACAGAATAGGTTCTATTTAGTAATTTTTTTGCCTTTGAGCAACAGCATTTTTTACAAATTCACAGAGTAGCCATGGGGTCCCCAGTGGCCCCAGATGTTATCAATCTTTTCGTAACAAAATTTGAAGAAACCATTATATATCCATCACAGTATTTTTTATATATACAACAGTGGTCACGATACATTTATAACATATTCTTTATCTGGATGAGTACAGAAGATCTATTGCAACAATTTCATACTTGGCTCAACCAATCGCACCCACATTTAAAGTTTACTTTGTCCTATCACCAAAATCAATTATCATTTCTTGATATTCTCATTATCAAAACACCTATATGTATTCAGACTACATTATACCATAAATCCCCAGACAGAAATAATTTTCTCAGATTCGAAGTCATCATCTCCGACGCTTCAAAGAAGGCCTCCCTGTAGGACAATTTTTTAGAATCCGCAGAATATGCTCGGAACAACAAGAATTTCTTAATCAGGCAAACGCACTTGGACAGAGATTTCATGAGAGGGGCTACCCTGACTACACTATCAAAAGGCCATTTAAAAGAGCCAAGTTTTCAGACCATGACCAATTGTTACAATACAAACATAGACCTCAAGCTACCAATTTGATATGTGTTTTGCTACATACTGTATTCACTCAGTTTATCAACTGTATTATTTTACGCAATTGGTATGTCTTGAGTCCATATACCATTTTTCAATCCACTCCGATGTTCGCCTACGCCAGAGGTACTAACATAAAGCAGCACATAGTAAGGGCTGTTCCCTCCATCAAACCAACCAACAACATAGTAGGGCAAACCCGATGTGGGCAATGCATGTTTTGTGCACAAGCACTTACAGATATAGAATGGACTGATCCAAAAAGTGGCATTACAATATGTAGAAAACAAAACGTTGATTGTAATAAAAACTTTGTTGTCTATGGCATCGCATGCCCGTGTCAGGTGACATATGTTGGACGCAGTACACGCAAAATCCGTACTCGCTTAACTGAGCATTAAAGCCGAATCAAAAATAAAGATCTTAAAGCACCTATTGTACCACATTGCATCACTCTCAATCATTCTTTTGAGGACCTTAAATGGATCATTATAGAACATGTTCCCCCCTCGTGGCGTAGTGGGGACAGACAATCCATCCTCAACTTCAAAGAAAACCAATGGATGTTCCGGTTGCAATGCATTGAATCATCTGGATTGAATTGATTTAATGCCACACATTATGGCTCCCTAATGACGCAGATACCCATTTTTGGTGTTTTAGGCTTCCCCAGCAGTTCAAAATGGCGCCCTGATGACGTTTACACCCATTTTTGGAATTTGAGGCTTTCCCAGCTTTTTCAAAATGGCCACCGCATGACGCATATGACCATATTTGATGTATATAGGTCAGTTCTGCTTGTCAATCCTCAAAAACTGGCAGGATTATTTTGCTTTAAATGCCAGCATTTCACAGCGGCTGACTGTCAATGGCAGACTCGATAGATGCAGTAGATTTCAATCGCATGCGTGTTTGAATGCTGAAGACCTCTACACCTTGGTCTTCCAGTAATAGTTTTTTTAACAGACTGTTAAATCTTTTCCTCCAGCATCCACGAAGTCTCATTTTCAATGCTCCATTGACCCTTTGACTTGAAATCAAGTAGGTGTCGATACAAGATTTGTTCCGCCTTTATTTAGATGTATTCATCATTGAAAGGGTGTTTCAATGATGTCACAAGTTACCAGCGTCACAAATTACCAGCGTCATGCACATCATGTCTCCCTGAAGAAGGATTCTCTTCCGAAACATTGCGATGTCGGATGGATAGCATACAGACAGCATAAGATATTTCATAAATGTGCCTGGCATCATATCATTGTGAACTACAGACTGGTAACAGAATTTCTTATTACCAGTCTTTGTCTTAAAGTGGATTTGAACCTGAATACAAGATAGCTTCTTATGAAGAATCACTTTCTCTGGGTTACCAGTGATTAAAATTACAGCGTCTCTCATTGTCGTGTTTATGAGTAAGCAGTCTTAGCAGTGCACTAGAGCTTGCAGCCTTCAGAAGCACTTCTAAGCTGTGCTTAAGAGCGTGTAGCCTCCCAAGGCACTTTATGAGGTTTCTCCAGAGTTTTATCTAATAACCACCCTAAACTCTTTGAGCTGGATCCCTCTTGTACAAACACATGTTCTCTTTCACTCCCCCACATACATGCACACGTGTTCTCTCTGACTTTCCCACACACAAGCACACATGCTCTCTCACGCTCCCAAATATATGCTCTCTCTCTCTCCCTCGCACATGCACACATGCTCTCTCTCTCTCACTCTCCCACAAACATGCACACATGCTCTCACTCTCCCACACACATGCACAAATGCTCTCTTTTGCTTTCCCGCACACATGATCTCTCTCACTTTCCTGCACACATGCTCTCTCTCACTTTCCCGCAAACAAGCACACATTCTCTCTTTCACTTTCTCAAACACAAGCACACATTCTCATTATTCCGCACACATGCTCTCTCTCTCACTCACTTCCTCCGTAACAGAGCAGACAGCAGCAATCTCCTTCTTCAGCCCCCATAGCCAAGGGAATGTCTTCTGGCCACGGGGCCACGCCAGCTCTAGCATTGGGCTACTTCCAACAGGGGTGCTCCATCTCCTCTGAAGTAGCACGGCCCCATCAAAATTGATGGTGTGTTACGCGCAGCCTTAGTAAATGGAAAAGCAGCACAGCCCTGCCAAAATCAGCAGCATTGCTAGTGGGGCCACTCTGCTTTTCTGCTTACTAAGGCCACGCCGACCACGCCGTCAATTTTGATTGGGCCGCGCTGCTTTTCTTTTACTGAGGACCTGCCGGTGGTCAGCCGTACTGCTTTTGTTGGCACATGATGCTTATTGGTAGTGGCGCCTGTGGCCATGGCCATATCAGCCATAGGCACGCTACGGCTCTGAAAGTCAGCCCCATGCTCTCTGTTCTGTTTTGATCAGTTTCTGTAGCAAATCTTTGTAGAATCTACTGATTCAGATGAATCATGTGAGGGATTTGGAGATTTAGAGAAAGGGAATGTTGAAAATCTAGTAGTTGTGGAGGGTAATAGGGCCCAACAGGATCGCTTACTGCTTCTGTGGCTATGCTATCCACTTGCTGCTGTTCACTGCATTTATTAATATGATATCCAGTGAACAGCAGCAGGTGGATAGCATAGCCACAGAATGCAGTGAACAGCAGCAAGTGGATAGCATAGCCACAGAAGCAGTAAGCGATCCTGTTGGGGCCAAGATCACATCCCAGAAACAGCAGGCAATCGATACTGGAGGGTGGCCAATGTAACCCCAATGTTTAACAAGGGCTCCAGGGGCGATCCAGGAAACTATAGACCAATGAGCCTGACTTCAGTGCCAGGAAAAATAGTGGAAATTATTCTAAAGATCAAAATTGTAGAGCATATAGAAAGACATGGTTTAATGGAACACAGTCAACATGTATTTACCCAAGGGTGGTCTTGCCTAACAAATCTGCTTCATTTCTTTGAAGGGGTTAATAAACATGTGGATAAAGGTGATCCAGTAGATGTAGTGTATTTGCACTTTCAGAAGGCGTTTGACAAAGTCCCTCATGAGAGGCTACTAAGAAAACTAAAAAGTCATGGGATAGGAGATGATGTCCTTTCATGGATTACAAACTGGTTAAAAGACAGGAAACAGAAAGAAGGATTAAATGGTCAATTTTCTCAGTGGAAAAGGGTAAACAGTGGAGTGCCTCAGGGATCTGTATTTGGACCGGTGCTTTTCAGTATATTTATAAATGATCTGGAAAGGAATACGATGAGTGAGATTATCAAATTTGCAGATGATACAAAATTATTCAGAGTAGTTAAATCACAAGCGAATCGTGATACATTTCAGAAGGACCTTCTGTTCAATATCTTCATGAGCGACTAGATGGAAAAGTTTGTCTTTTTGTGGATGATACTAAGAACTGTAACAGAGTAGACACATCTGAAGGAGTAAAGGAAATGAAGAGCAATTTAATTAAGCATGGTTGAAGGTTTGGTACCTGGGATTCACTGCCAAGAAGAGCAGTGAGGTAAGTGCAGTGAGGTAATCAAATTTGCAGATGATACAAAATTGTTCAGAATAGTGAAATCACAAGCAGATTGTGATAAATTGCAGGAAGATCTTGTGAGGCTGGAAAATTGGGCATCTAAATGGCAGATGAAATTTAATGTGGACAAGTGCAAGGTGATGCTTATAGGGAAAAATAACCCATGCTGTAGTTACACAATGTTAGGTTCCATATTAGGTGCTACTACCCAAGAAAGAGATCTAGGCGTCATAGTGGATAACACATTGAAATCATCTGTTCAGTGTGCTGCGGCAGTCAAAAAAGCAAACAGAATGTTGGGAACTATCAGAAAGGGAATGGTGAATAAACGGAAAATGTCATAATGCCTCTGTATTGCTCCATGGTGAGACCGCACCTTGAATATTGTGTACAATTCTGGTCACCGCATCTCAAAAAAGATATAATTGCGATGGAGAAGGTACAGAGAAGGGCTACCAAAATGATAAAGGGAATAGAACAGCTCCCCTATGAGGAAAGACTAAAGAGGTTAGGACTTTTCAGCTTGGAGAAGAGATGGCTGAGGGGGGATATGATAGAGGCCTTTAAAATCATGAGAGGTCTAGAGCGGGTAGATGTGAATCGGTTTTTTACTCTTTCAGATAATAGAAAGACTAGGGGGCACTCCATGAAGTTAGCATGTGGCATATTTGAAACTAATCGGAGAAAGTTCTTTTTCACTCAACGCACAATTAAACTCTGGAATTTGTTGCCAGAGGATGTGGTTAGTACAGTTAGTATTGCTGTGTTTAAAAAAGGATTGGATAAGTTCTTGGACGAGAAGTCCATTACCTGCTATTAATTAAGTTGACTTATATAATAACCACCGCTATTATTAGCAACGGTAACATGGAATAGACTTAGATTTTGGGTACTTGCCAGGTTCTTATGGCCTGGATTGGCCACTGTTGGAAACAGGATGCTAGGCTTGATGGACCCTTGGTCTGACCCAGGATGGCATATTCTTATGTTCTTATTTAGGCTACAGTAATCCAAAAGAGCTATGGGGGTAATTTTCAAAGGAGTTACGCATGTAAATGTGACATACTATCGTAGCAATTTTCAAAAGCTATTTACTCGAGTAAAGTGCACTTACTTGAGTAAATCCTATGGACAATTCAATGGCATATATTGTAGCAATTTTGAAAAGCCCACTTACTTGAGTAAAGTGTATTTACTCGAGCAAAAACCAGTTTTGCTCGAGTAAATGCTTTTTAAAATCAGACCCTATATGTGATGGGGGTGAAAGACTAAAGTGCTCGGACCAGGAAAGGGCCCTTAGGGTGATAGTGTCTGATGATCTGAAAGCAGCAAAGCAATGTGATAAGGCTATAGCTAAAGACCAAGAGATGCTGGGCTTCATAGTGAGACGAATAACCAGCAGGAAAAAAGAGGAGATAATGCCACTGTACACTTCTTTGGTGAGGCCTCAGTTCTGGAGACCTAATCTCAAAAAGGAAAGAGAGGTTAGAAGTTGACTAGAGAAAGATGACCAAAATGGTATGGGGTCCGTATCTACATATGCATACCCTGGAGGAGGAGAAGCGCAGGGTAGATATGATACAGACCTTAAGATACCTGAACAATATTAATGATGCACAAACATTAAACCTTTTCTGTTGGAAAGGAAACTGTAGAACTAAGAGTGATGACATGAAACCAACATCAGGAAATATTTCTTCACAGAGAGGGTAGTAGATGCCTGAAATGCCCTGCCACAAGAAATGGTGAACAGTAAAGGAGTTCAAGAGGGCATGGGATAATAACTGTAGATCCCTAGAGGATAGAGGATGGAAATGAAGAAATGGGGTAACCTATGTTAACTTTGGTTATAACACTGCTGCATGAAGGTAACCTGTACATAGTTTTAGTTACTATTCTTAACAGAAGGCATGGGGTAACTTGCATGAAGTGGCAGTTACTACCCTTATCAGAAGGCATGGGGTAACCTGAACAGAGTGGGAGTTACTACCGTAAGCAACTTGCTGGGCAAACTGGATGGACCACTTGGTCTTTATCTGTCATCATTTATTTACTATGAATACATATTCAGTATCTATCCAGACAGCAAAGTTAGCTGGATAGTTGCACTATTGAATATAGTCAGCTATCTTAAAGATATCCGGATACAATTATCTGGACCAGACTTAGCTGCATAACTTATCTGGCTAACGTAACTCCTTCCTGAAATGCCCTTACTTTATCTGAATGGATTGTTAATTTGGATGCAGTGGAATACAAATATTTTTAAATAAATAAATAATAACATATCCAGCTAACATTTAGCCAGATAAATGCCCAAATATTAATTTACCTGGCTAACGAGTGAGTTATCTGGCTAAATGCCGCTGAATATTGACTTCTATTTTACTATGTTACTATAATGGAGGTCTGGCAGCTAGGCCAGAGAGGCTCATTTCTTAGTGGTGATAAGTGGGATGTTGGAAGATTGGTGGCTAGGCCAGAAACATATGACAATTTCTGTTTTTTAAATTATATAAAATGATAGAAACATGACCAAGGCGGTGGGAAATGGGGGGCTATCAGCGGATTTGATGCTTTACACACTTTCTGCAGTAAGTGATTCCCTGGGGCTGTGGGCAAATGAAGGATGCAGCTTTGCCCTGCAGGAACTGATAGGTATAGGAAGATAGCACTGCATTTTTATTAGAGCAGGAAGAGCTCCATGAAAAGCTGGAGGCAGATGGGTCAACAGTGCACTAACTTATTCAGGATGTAGGTACAAGAAGGAATTCCATCTCTTTTATGATCCAGAGGTTAGTGAAGTAGCAGATAACCTTCCTTAATTTGTCTATGGATGTCATGATCAGTGTGGATTGCCTTCTGGGATAACAGGACTGGTTACACATGATGCAGGCAGTACAACTCTGAAGCCCTTCAAGAATGTCTTAGAGGATTTGAGCTCAACAATTGCAACGATAGGTAAGGTCATCCCAATAATCAATATCCTGGAAGAAATGTTACAGGGTTTCTGGCAGGAACAAGGATTGGCACCAGAGGTGCTGATGCTCATGGATTACTGGTACTTGCAGTTGCAATTGCAAAATTGGTTCAAACCCCAGCTGAATCCTTACATGTTGGCAACCCTGTGTGTCCATGGGTGAAAGGGAATATCATCCTCCAATATGGCACTCTAGTATACTGGAAGAAGAAACTGGTGGCTAGGGTACAGGAATTGGATCATCAGAGTCAAAGAGGCAAAAAGGATACAATGGAGAAAAAGATGGGCTTGAGCTTCTCATGCAGTACTGTCAACATAAGCAGCATCCTGAAAGCTACTACCTCTCTCAACTTTATTCTCCACCCCCACTACTGGTCACCACACAATGGACTCTACTGCCACAAATCATAGCTTCAGCAGTTGGCAACAGAGACTTGTATCCCCCCAGCAAAGGGAACCCCTGCACAAACTGCAGTCATGTGGTACCTGTTGTCATACTGGAGGGGATTCCCTGAATTTCCATGTAAGTGGCACAAGGACTGAGTGAACAGCTGCACCGAACCAGTGCTCATACTTTCTGGCCTCAGTGCCTTGCTGTGTTGCTGCTAGTTACCACTCGTGTGCTTCTGTCTGGCCTGCTCTTCTGGTTAAGCGCTTTGCTGTGTTATTGGACTACTGTTGTTGTCCTGCCTGTCTCCTTATTATATTGGTGTGTTTTGGCCCCAGAAAAAAAGGCTTTCTACTTTCCTGCTCCTATAGGAATGCCTTGGGGTACTGGAACCTTGCTGCTGCTGCTGCCTGTTACCTGGCCTATTCTTCATGCTCTGCCTCTCTTCTGGTTCAGCATCTTGCTGTGTGATTGGTCCACTGTTGCTGCTGCCCAGCCTGCCCTGCCTCTCTCTTAGTTCAGCACCTTTCTGTGTTGATGCTATTTCTCTTGTTGTCTCACTCAGCAGTCTTTGACTTGGGGTATTGTCACTCCTTTTCTTGTCTTATCTCTCACTCAATGATACCACTCCTCCTCCTACTCACTCTGCATTCTATGCCTTCGAATGCCAATGCCACTTCTCTTGGAATCTTACCCCTCACTTGGTATCTGGGTTTTTTATGCCACTCCTCTTGCTACCTTACCCTTCACTCTGTGCTTTAGATTGTTGATTTCGCTGCGCTTGATGCCATAACCCTCACTCTATGGCTGGGGTGTTCATGTCTTTGTTTGTGCCTCTGTACCCTCTTTGGGTACCTTGGAGTCTCCATGTTACTATTTTTATTGCTTTGCCTCTCTCATAGTGCCATGTGCTGTTCCTGACACAGTTGGTGCTGCTTTTTGCCTCTCATGATGCTTTGAGCTATTCATGCCACTGTTGTTGGTGCTCTTTGCCCCTCTTTTGGTGCCTTGGGGCATTTGTTCTTCTGATTGGACTGCTTTGTCCCTCTCTTGGTACCTTGGGGTGTTTATGCCACTGCTGTTGGTGCCCTTTACTCCTCTCATGAAGCCTTGGGGAATTTCTACCACTGTGCTGCTTTGCCCCTTTCATTGTACATTGAGCTATTTATGCTACAGTTGTCATTGCCCTTTTCCCTATTTTTAGTGTTATAAGGTGTTGATGCAATTGTTGATGGTGTCATTTGATTCTTTTTTTTTGCTTTGGGTTGTTCATGTTACTTTTAAGAATATAAGAAATGCCATACTTTTATCACTTAACCTTTTCAACTGCATCAAAAGAAGTAGCTGAAAAGATAAGAACATAAGAACATGCCATACTAGGTCAGACCAAGGGTCCATCAAGCCCAGAATCCTGTTTCCAACAGTGGCCAATCCAGGCCATAAGAACCTGGCAAGTACCCAAAAAGTAAGTCTATTCCATATTACCGTTGCTAGTAACAGCAGTGGCTATTTTCTAAGTCAGTTTAATTAATAGCAGGTAATGGACATCTCCTCCAAGAACTTATCCAATCCTTTTTTAAACACTGCTATACTAACTGCACTAACCACATCCTCTGGCAACAAATTCCAAAGTTTAATTGTGCGTTGAGTAAAAAAGAACTTTCTCCAATTAGTTTTAAATGTGCCACATGCTAACTTCATGGAGTGCCCCCTAGTCTTTCTATTATCCGAAAGAGTAAACAACCGATTCACATCTACCCGTTTTAGACCTCTCATGATTTTAAAGACCACTATCATATCCCCCCTCAGCCGTCTCTTCTCCAAGCTTAAAAGTCCTAACCTCTTTAGTCTTTCCTCATAGGGAGCTGTTCCATTCCCCTTATCATTTTGGTAGCCCTTCTCTGTACCTTCTCCATCGCAATTATATCTTTTTTGAGATGCGGCGACCAGAATTGTACACAGTATTCACCTTTATCCACATGTTTATTAACTCCTTCAAAAAAGTGAAGCAGATTTGTGAGGCAAGACTTGCCTTGAGTAAAGCCCTGTTGACTTTGTTCCATTAACCATGTCTTTCTATATGTTCTGTGATTTTGATGTTTAGAACACTTTCCACTATTTTTCCTGGCACTGAAGTCAGGCTAAACGGTCTGTAGTTTCCCGGATCGCCCCTGGAGCCCTTTTTAAATATTGGGGTTACATTAGCTATCCTCCAGTCTTCAGGTACAATGGATGATTTTAATGATAGGTTACAAATTTTTACTAATTGGTCTGAAATTTCATTTTTTAGTTCCTTCAGAACTCTGGGATGTATACATTCCGGTCCAGGTGATTTACTACTCTTCAGTTTGTCAATCAGATCTACCACATCTTCTAGGTTCACCGTGATTTGATTCAGTCCATCTGAATCATTGCCCATGAAAACCTTCTCCAGTACGGGTACCTCCCCAACATCCTCTTCAGTAAACACCGAAGCAAAGAAATCATTTAATCTTTCCACGATGGCCTTATCTTCTCTAAGTGCCCCTTTAACCCCTCGATCATCCAACAGTCCAACTGACTCCCTCACAGGCTTTCTGCTTCGTATATATTTTTAAAAGTTTTTACTGCGAGTTTTTGCCTCTATGGCCAACTTCTTTTCAAATTCTCTCTTAGCCTGTCTTATCAATGTCTTACATTTAACCTGCCAATGTTTATGTATTATCCTATTTTCTTCTGTTGGATCCTTCTTCCAATTTTTGAATGAAGATCTTTTGGCTAAAATAGCTTCTTTCACATCCCCTTTTAACCATGCCGGTAATCGTTTTGCCTTCTTTCCACCTTTCTTAATGTGTGGAATACATTTGGACCGTGCTTCTAGAATAATATTTTTTAACAATGACCACGCCTCTTGCACATTTTTTACTTTTGTAGCTGCTCCTTTCAGTTTTTTTCTAACAATTTTTCTCATTTTATCAAAGTTTCCCTTTTGAAAGTTTAGCACAAGAGCCGTGGATTTGCATACTGTTCCTCTGCAAGTCATTAATTCAAATTTGACCATATTATGATCACTATTGCCAAGCGGCCCCACCACTGTTACCTCTCTCACCAAGTCCTGTGCTCCACTGAGAATTAGATCTAAAATTGCTCCCTCTCTCGTCGGTTCCTGAACCAATCACTCCATAAAGCTATCATTTATTCCATCCAGGAACGTTATCTCTCTAGCGTGTCCCGATGATATATTTACCCAGTCAATATTGGGGTAGTTGAAGTCTCCCATTATTACTGCACTACCAATTTGGTTAGCTTCCCTAATTTCTCTTAGCATTTCACTGTCCGTCTCACCATCTTGACCAGGTGGACAGTAGTATACCCCTATCACTATAGTCTTCCCCAACACACAAGGGATTTCTACCCATAAAGATTCAATTTTGTATTTAGTCTCATGCAGGATGTTTATCCTGTTGGACTCTATGCCATCTCGGACATAAAGCCCCACACCTCCTCCCGAGTGCTCCTCTCTGTCATTGCGATATAATTTGTACCCTGGTATAGCACTGTCCCATTGGTTATCCTCTTTCCACCATGTCTCTGAGATGCCAATTAAGTCTATTTATTTATTTATTTATTTATTTATTTATTTATGGTTTTTATATACCAATCTTCTTACATTATATGCAAATCAAATTGGTTTACAGAGAACAGTTGAATAAACTTGCTTGGGGGCAATTACATATAACGAAGAACTTTTTGAATAACATTTTGAAGAACTTTTTGAATAACAGTTAAACATAAGAGAAAAAAAATATACATGACAAAAAACAAAGTCTTATATGTCTAAAAATCTTAACGTTTTAAATAGAGCTTTTTAAATAGTATTTAAAAGAAGAAATAAATGATCAAAAAACAATGTCTAGAATACATGGTATTATGAAATATTCCTATTCCTAATTGTACAGATGTCTTACGAGAAGTTGATAACAGAAGCCTTAGATAATTAACCTCTGCATGAGTAATTCGAAACGAATAGTTGATAGTGAACAGGGTGGAATAGGAAAGGGTAGGGCAGGGGTGAGGGGGGTCAGGATGGGTGGGTGAAATTGCATTTAAGGGGGAAGTGAAAAATTAAAGGGTGGGGGGGAAGGTGGAGCTATATAATTAGAGCGAAGCAGATGCAAAAAGAGTTAGTTGAAAGCGGCTTGTTAGAAATCAGGGAAATGCTTGGCTGAATAGCCAGGTTTTCAGTTTTTTCTTGAATGACTGGTGGCAAGAGTCTTGTCTGAGTTCTTGTGGCAGTGAGTTCCAAAGTAAAGGACTTGTGGTGGAAAAAGCCCTATTCCTTAGCGGAGTTTTGGCTTGAGGGATGACTAGGGTGTCTTGGTAGGCTTTTCTGATTGGTCTTGTTGATTTAATGGTACGAAGTTGATGGGTAAGATCGATTGGTGCTATATTGTTTAAGGATTTGTGTATGAGGGTCAGGACTTTGTAGGAGACTCTGTATTTAATTGGAAGCCAGTGGAGATTGTAAAGGATGGGTGTGATGTGGTCTCTCTTGTTAGAATTGGTCAAGATCCTAGCTGCAGAATTTTGTACCATCTGGAGAGGTTTGATGGTGGAGGCTGGTAGTCCGAGTAGCAGCGCGTTGCAGTAGTCAATTTTTGTAAGGATAATTGATTGCAAGACGAGGCGGAAGTCGTGAGCGTGAAGTAAGGGTTTTAGCTTTTTCAGGACTTGTAATTTGAAAAAGCATTCTTTGGTTGTGTTGTTTACAAATCTTTTTAGGTTCAGCTGATTGTCCAAAAGAACGCCTAAGTCTCTTACGTAGGATGTATTTTTGAGGCTGTCTAGAATGGGTGTAAGTGGATTTTGATGAGCGGTGTCTTTTTGTTGTTGATCTATTATAATGGATGGGATCTCTCTTTGGATGAAGTTATCTTCCTGGGAGATGATGAGGTATTCTGTTTTGTCCTTGTTGATGACTAAATTGAGTTTGGTGAGGAGTGTGCTAATTTCTTGAAAGCATTGTTCCCAGAAGATTAGAGACAGTTGAAGGGATTTCCTAATAGGGATGAGGATTTGTATGTCATCCATGTAAACCAGGTGTTTGATTCATCCAAGGATACTGAGGGAGCTCAGAGATGTGCTGGCGGGACCGCTGTGCGACCTGTTCAATAGATCCCTAGAAACGGGAGTGGTGCCGAGTGATTGGAGAAGAGCGGTGGTGGTCCCGCTTCACAAGAGTGGGAACAGAGAGGAGGCTGGTAACTACAGACCGGTTAGCCTCACTTCAGTGGTAGGAAAAGTAATGGAGTCACTGTTGAAAGAGAGAATAGTGAACTATCTACAGTCCGGAGAATTGATGGACCAGAGGCAGCATGGATTCACCAGAGGAAGATCTTGTCAGACAAATCTGATTGACTTTTTTGACTGGGTAACCAAGGAATTGGATCGAGGAAGAGCGCTCAATGTCATCTACTTGGATTTCAGCAAAGCTTATGATACGGTTCCGCACAGGAGACTGGTGAATAAAACGAGAAGCTTAGGAGTGAGTGCTGAGGTGGTGACCTGGATTGAAAACTGGTTGACGGACAGAAAACAATGCGTGATGGTAAATGGAACTTTCTCTGAAGAGAGAGAGGTTTTAAGTGGTGTACTGCAAGGATCGGTGTTGGGTCTGGTCCTGTTCAATATCTTTGTGAGCGACATTGCGGACGGGATAGAAGGTAAGGTTTGTCTTTTTGCGGATGACACTAAGATCTGCAACAGAGTGGACACGCCGGAAGGAGTGGAGAGAATGAGATGGGATTTAAGGAAACTGGAAGAGTGGTCGAAGATATGGCAGCTGAGATTCAATGCCAAGAAGTGCAAAGTCATGCATATGGGGAGTGGAAATCCGAATGAACTGTATTCGATGGGGGGGGAAAGGCTGATGTGCACGGAGCAGGAGAGGGACCTTGGGGTGATAGTGTCTAATGATATGAAGTCTGCGAAACAATGCGACAAGGCGATAGCAAAAGCCAGAAGAATGCTGGGATGCATAGAGAGAGGAATATCGAGTAAGAAAAGGGAAGCGATTATCCCCTTGTACAGATCCTTGGTGCGGCCACACCTGGAGTACTGTGTTCAGTTCTGGAGACCATATCTACAAAGAGACAAGGACAAGATGGAAGCGGTACAGAGAAGGGCGACCAGGAAGGTGGAGGATCTTCATAGGATGACATACGAGGAGAGATTGAAGAATCTAAATATGTACTCCCTGGAGGAAAGGAGGAGCAGGGGTGATATGATTCAGACTTTCAGATACTTGAAAAACTTTAATGATCCAAAGACATCGACAAACCTTTTCCGTCAGAAAAAAATCAGCAGAACCAGAGGTCATGAGCTGAGGCTCCAGGGAGGAAGACTAAGAACCAATGTCAGGAAGTATTTCTTCACGGAAAGGGTGGTGGATGCCTGGAATGCCCTTCCGGAGGAGGTGATGAAGTCTAAAACTGTGAACGACTTCAAAGGGGCGTGGGATAAACACTGTGGATCCATCAAGTCTAGAGGGCGTGAATAAAATGGAGGCATTCAAACACTGCACGGAGCGGCATTAGCCACAGCGGCATTCAAACACTGCACGGAGCGGCAGTAGCCACAGCGGCATTCAAACACTGCACGGAGCGGCAGTAGCCACAGAGGCATTCAAACACTGCACGGAGCGGCAGTAGCCACAGAGGCATTCACGGAGCGGGATGCCAGTGGCCAGTAGTTGGTGTTCCACCTTCACGGAGTGGAAGGATGGAGGGCTGCTATTTCCAAAAAAAAAATAAAAATAAAAACAGGGGTGGGTAAGAGTATGGGGCAAGGGGGTGGCCTGCTTGTTACAGCAGTTGCTACCCCCAATTGAGCTGGATGTCACTTGGATGCAGATTCAAAGCTGCTCTCTAAATTGGGTGGAAGGGAATTAGGGCTGGAGGGTACTGGAAGCCAATAGTAACAGGTGGGAGAGAGAAAAAGGGGGAAAAAATGGATAAAGTGCGTAGCTTGCTGGGCAGACTTGATGGGCCATTTGGTCTTCTTCTGCCGTCATTTCTATGTTTCTATGTTTCTATGATAGGAGGAAGCAGAGAGGTAGAAGATAAATGTTGAAGAGGGTTGGGGAGAGAGATGAGCCTTGAGGAACTCCCATGTTTGAACTGATTGCCTGTGATTCTTTGTTATTGATTTTTACTTTGAAAGATCTATTGTTGAGAAATGAACGGAACCAGTCTAGGGCAGTGCCTGCCCTAGACTATGTCATCATTCACTGCTATACATTCTAATTCTCCCATCTTACTTCTTAGACTTCTGGCATTAGCATCCCCCTGAGATGACGTCATCAGCTCCAGATATTTAAGGTCTCAGTTTTCGCTAACTAGACGAGTTAGCAAGGGTTCGCTTCCTCCAGGTCGCTGCGGATGAGATTCGCTCTCCACAAACCTAGCTACTCTGCCTCCTCGGACTTCACCAGAGGTACCCGCTCCTCGGGGGCCTCGCTCTCTCTTTTTCTTTTCAGGTCGCAGTCCGGAACTGGTACTCGCTCCTCGAGGGCCCTCGTCCCGGACCAGCTCCTGAATACCACTTCTGCTAAGAAGTCATTGCTGCTTACAACATTAGTGAGTTTCCATCAATCTCTCAGAGCCTTTCCTGGGACCAGGTACTCGCTCCTCGAGGGCCTACTGCATTCCAACTTCTGGGCTGTCTCAAGAGACTATGGTGTGAGTGTTATCACCAAGGACTTGTTCCAGAACTCTGCATGTCTTGCCTACTCACTTTCTTAGTTACTCTACAGCTCAGCCACCTTGAGATCGCTGTTCCAATACCTGAGGGACTACAGCCCAGCCGGGCGCTTCCAGCTCACTACTGTCACTTCTATAGTCTAATAAAAGAACTAGTGTGTGTCTGTCTCCTACACTAAGCCTGACCAGTGGTCCCTCTCGGGAGCTCCCCTGAGGGCATGGTCACCTGCCACTGGTCCAAGGATCCACCCACAACTATTCTAAATAATAACAGATTGCTATCTCTCAGCTTTAACAACAGAGCTCTAATAACAGATTGTTAATTCCCAGCTTTAACAACCGTCACAGACTCTGAGACAAATCAGTCAGTCATGTCTGACAACGCCACAACAGTGGCCTAATTCAACTGTCAGGGAGGAACCAGAAGCCAACAGGTGTCTCTGGAAATAGACCCTCTAATGTCATGGGTGGAAGCGAACCTTCAAGAGATCTCGGCCGTTCACATCGCTGGGAAAGACAACGTCACTGCGGATTACCTCAGCAGAGAAAGTCTAGACCCATGAGAATGGAGACTGTTGACCACAGCATTCCAAATGATACTTGAAAGGTTTTAATGATCCAAAGACAACGACAAACCTGTTCCGTAGGAAAAAAAATCAGCAGAACCAGGGGTCACGATTTGAAGCTCCAGGGAGGAAGATTCAGAACCAATGTCAGGAAGTATTTCTTCACGGAGAGGGTGGTGGACGCCTGGAATGCCCTTCCGGAGGATGTGGTGAAGACCAGAACTGTGAAGGACTTCAAAGGGGCGTGGGATAAACACTGTGGATCCATAAAGTCAAGAGGCCGCCAATGAAGAGTGGGTGACTCACTAGAATGATGGCTACTGCCTGGAGACAATACCCTTATTCAATAAACATACACATGCTTACTGTGACTCCAACATCGCTCTAAGCTTCAACAGCAAGAGGAAATGTGGAAAAATGGATTTACACTCACAAAGAGGGGAGTAGCTGGCTTGTTACGGCGGTTACTACCCCAAACCAAATAAGCCTGATACTTCACCTTCAATGCATATACAGCATAGTTCTCTGCTTCAACGACAGGGGAGAAGAAAAAAGGGTTCGCACTCACAAAGCGGGGAGTAGCTGGCTTGTTACGGCGGTTACTACCCCAACCAAATGTGTCTGATACTTCACTTTCGATGCATATCCAGCATGGCTCTCTGCTTCAACGGCATGGGAGAAGACTGATACATCACGCATTTCCAGCATAGCTCCCTGCTTCAACAGCAGGGGAGAAGAAAAACAACCAATAAGGACTGTATAACATAGTCTGGGTAAAACAAATAAGCATGGGTGTAGCTTGCTTATTGCGGCGGTTACTACCCCTACTACCCCTAACTAATCAAGCTAGATATTTCAATGGTGGGGGAGGAAGGTAAATAGAACCAAGAGCTAAGAGAAACAGATAAGTATGAGAGAAAAAATGTGTGAAGCTTGCTGGGCAGACTGGATGGGCCGTTTGGTCTTCTTCTGCCGTCATTTCTATGTTTCTATGTTTCTATGTTTCAAACATTTCAAAGTTTGTTTTTTGTTTGTATTTTCATTCTGCTTTTTAATTGATAGGGATAAGTTAGAATTTTTTAGCTCAGGTGAGTTTTTAGTTACAGGCACTTGGACTACTTTTCTAATTATTGGAACCTCACTGTCGGGATGTTCTAATTCTAATGCATCATTAGTATCCTTTAAAGATACCTCTCTCCGAACCATGCGCTGCTGAGCGACTGTCAGCTTTCCCCTTTGTTCTAGTTTAAGAACAACTTCAGAGCTGATTCCTCATCAGGAGAAACTTGGACCTAGGAGAATGGGAGCTGGTGGTTGAGGCCTTTCTGCTCCTGGTGAACTGCTGAGGCCTATCAGATCTGGGCCTGTTGGCAAGCTGCAGCCATGTGAAGTTCCACACTTCTTCAATCGCAGGCGGGACCCAAATGTGATGGGCATCAATGCTCTTTTTCAGGAATGTCCAAGTGGCACCCTGTTGTATATGTTTCCCCCTGGCTTCTAATAGGCAGTCTGGTCCAGAAGGCTTACATGTCAAACCAACACTATCCTTTCACTGGTTCAGGTTTGGGTTTGAAGGCCGTGTACATCGATCTCCAGAGACTTCTGGTGGACAGTCCCCTAGGGCTACAGTCTTGGATGGACCTTTACATCAGCGGCTCATTCCGCAAGGGGATCTGGGGCAATTCTTATGGTTTGGCTATTGAAAGGGCTCGGTCGTTGAAGCAGAGTTTTTCGCCTGCTGTAATTTCCACTTTTCTCCAGGCCCAGAAATTTTCTACTTCTCTAGTGTATGTTAGAGTTTGGAGGATCTTGAGGCCCGGTGTTCTGAGAGAAGTACTTAACCACTCAAGATGGTTTTTCCTTTGATTTTGGAATGTTTACAAGATGGCTTGCTTAAGGGTTTGGCCCTTAGCACCTTGAAGGTTCAAGCCGCAGCCTTAGCTTTCTATAGGGGAAGAGTCATTGGAGTACCTTGTCTTCCCATCCAGACATGTCCCATTTTTTGCAAGAAGTTAAACATCTTCACTCCCCATTGTGACTTATGGCGCCTCTGTGGGGCCTTAACTTGGTCCTCAAATTTTTGATGGGTCCGACTTTTCTACTGCTGCATATTCTTTCTTGCAGCTGCTTACCTAGAAGACAGGTTTTCAGATAGTAATCTAATCAGCATGTCAGGTCTCTGATCTGCAGGCTTTTTCCTGTCATGAGCCTTCTCCGTACGACACCGAGTACGGTTCCACTTCAGACAGCGCCCTCCTTTTTGCCTAAAATGGTTTCAGAGTTTCATTTGAATCAATCCATTTCTCTGCCTGCCTTGGACAGGGACAGAGATGAAGATGAGTATTGCCTTTTGCATTGCATCATCATCAAGCATCCTTTATGGCTTAGGCTGTTCAGAAGTCTGATCACCTATTTGCGTCCCATGGCGGAGGTAAAAAAGAAGCACCGGTGACACGAGCGATGATTGCCCGCTGGGTTAAGGAAGTTATTATGACAGCCTGGGAGGCTGCTGAAGTTGCCTTACCGAGACAGATTAGACCGCATTCCATGTGGATTCAGGTGGTATTGTGGGCGAAACTTAGTTTGTTGTCGCCTGTTGAAATTGGCCTGGAAATGACATGGTCATCTTTGCTCTCCTTCTCCAAGCATTATCGTTTTAATGTTAGAGCTAGGGAGCGTGCCTCTTTTTCACAGGTGTTATTGTCTGGGCTACTAGCAGCCTCCCACCCTTTTCAAGATTAGTTTTGGTACATCCCACTTGTTGGGATTGACCTACCCGAATGCTGAGGAAGGAGAAATTACTACTTACCTGACAATTTCCTTTCCTTTAGTGAAGGGTACGTCAATCCCAGACCCGCCCTCGGCTGCTGATGTTTGGATTTGTGGTTAGCCTTTCTTAGGACAAGCTATGCAGAGTATGATTCCTGCTCTTTGTTGTCATCTAATAAGAGACTTCTCTAGTCCTTAGTTTGCTAGATATGTTCCTTTCTTTGACTGAGTTCAGTGTTCCTGTTGGTTGAGAAACATAAATCTTTGCCTGTTGTTAATAATGTTCAGGTATAATCAGTTGGTCCATAGTTCGGCTTTTCCAGAAAATACTGGCGGGCTGATGTCGGGGTGGGACTATATGGCTGTGACATCAGCTTTTGATCTGTCTCCATCTGCTGGTAGAGGTGCATAACCGACTTGTTGGGATTGACCTAACCTTTACTAAAGGAAAAGAAATTATCAGGTAGTTAGTAATTTCTCCATTCTGTTTGCTTTTTTTGTAATTCTTTATTTAACCAGTTTCAAGCATAGACATCCAAAAAAGGGAAATAACAATAAATCAAAATCACATCTGAATCATATCAGAATCACATCAAAGCAGTGTTCAACACATAGGGGCGGATTTTAAGAGCCCTGCTCGCCTAAATCCGCCCAAATCCGGGCGGATTTAGGCGAGCAGGGCCCTGCGCGCCGGTGAGCCTATTTTACATAGGCCTACCGGCGCGCGCAGAGCCCCGGGACTCGCGTAAGTCCCGGGGTTTTCTGAGGGGGGCGTGTCGGGGGCGGGCCCGAACCGCGCAGCGTTTTCGGGGCGTGTCGGGAGCGTTCCGGGGGCGGGCCCGGGGGCATGGCTACGGCCCGGGGCGGTCCGGGGGCGTGGCCGCGCCCTCCGGACCCGCCCCCAGGTCGCGTCCCGGCGTGCTAGCGGCCCGCTGCGCGGGGATTTACGTCTCCCTCCGGGAGGCGTAAATCCCCCGACAAAGGTAAGGGGGGGGTTTAGACAGGGCCGGGC
The DNA here is from genome assembly GCF_901001135.1 of Rhinatrema bivittatum. Lineage (NCBI taxonomy): Eukaryota > Metazoa > Chordata > Amphibia > Gymnophiona > Rhinatrematidae > Rhinatrema > Rhinatrema bivittatum. The sequence continues at coordinate 257,840,232 of NC_042621.1, forward strand.
GGGTGGGTTAGGTAGGGGAAGGGAGGGGAAGGTGAGGGGAGGGCAAAAGAAAGTTCCCTCCGAGGCCGCTCCGATTTCGGAGCGGCCTCGGAGGGAACGGGGGTAGGCTGCGTGGCTCGGCGTGCGCCGGCTATACGGAATTGATAGCCTTGCGCGCGCCGATCCAGGATTTGCGCGGCTACGAGCGTATCTACTAAAATCCCGCGTACTTTTGCTTGCGCCTGATGCACCAGCAAAAGTACGCCAAATCGCGCGGTTTGAAAATCTACCCCAGCATAACTAAAACATGCAATTCTAGTTCAACCAACTAACGATTACTCTAGGCCATAGTTTTTGAGGTATGGGCCTCATATTTGATGAAATGTAAATCCTTTATTCAATACATCATATTGTAATTGTTCAATATCCACTATATTTCTAACCTAAGCTTTCCAGTATCTCAGATCCGGATTAGTTGTTCAGGAGCTAGCAATAGTAAACCTTGCGGCCAGGAGTAATTAAACCTTGCGGCCAGGAGTAAATAAAAAATAAATAAAAAAATAAACCTTGCGGCCAGGAGTAAATAAAAAATAAATAATTGTCTTATCAAAGGTTGAAATTTAACAAGTATAAGAGAATCTTGCCAAACCCCCAACAGACCCAATTTAGGTAAAAGATGTATCGCAATGTCTTACATTTCTGCAATCTCCACAGCTACTTCCCACTAAAACCACACCACCCCAGGGCAGTACCACCACATGTGAATTTAAGAACCTTGTTCCCCACATCCTCTCCAACAATATACAGTTTCCAGAAACATTTTCACGTAGTAGATCAGAGTGCGATATATTCTATGTAGCAGCCATACACCCAGCTCTATTCACCTATAGCAGATAGATATCTTATGAGTAGAGATCCATTTCCCCTTCCACCTGCAGTGGTTAGTGAAATACCCAAGTCTTCGTTCCATTTTTCTATGAGTTACAAGGAGTACTCGACCCTTCTTTATGCAGTAATGCCCCCCAGTATATGTTAATCACCCTCTTAGCAGTTCCACCTCCAGTGCACAAATAGATTTCCATTCAGTCTAGAGGGCGCAAAGTAACTTGCAGATTCAGTTTACCCTCCAGAGCCCTTCTAAGCTGCAAATATGAGGCATATGTGGTTACTGGCAGCAAAAACTCTTCACCAACTCCTGGAATGCAAGAAACCCTCATCTCTTCACAACTGGGCAACACAGCTTTTCATGCTCTACCTGAGTAAGATGCATCTCCTGTAGCAGTAGAATATCTATCTTATTTCTGTGAGAAAATTGAAGTATATGTTTCCTTTTAATTGGGGTGGATACACCATTTACATTAAGAGACACATTTAAGTTGGGGGCACATGACACTTCTTATTTCTTAACCCCTGAACAAGAGAACTCTCTGAGTATACATGTTTCAATAACATACAGGAAGACATCTCTGCCTTTCTGAATGCCCCATTGGCTATACCTTTATGTATCATACTCTTAAACACAGTTCATTGTAATATGCTATCAAGAGTATCATACACTCTGCCCTCAATACACATATGCCGTTTTCTTCCCCCCAACCATTCTAACAACCCTACCAAGTGAATGCCCTACAAAACTGTTATGTTTATGTAAGGATGTGAACCCTGGGCTGAGATGAGAGGTGTCTCTGCCCACAGGGAGGAGCCCTGTGAGCCTCACCATCAGCAGGTGCAGTCTTAGTGGCGTGGTACACAGCTAGTAGAGACTTTATTAGAAATGAAGAAAATGGTAATGTCCACAGAATTGCAGATGTAGTAGTACAGTCCTGAGCAATGGGGAATGCCCACAGATGAGAAGATCCGGTAGTGGCCCACGGAGCGGGGTACGCCGGGGATCCCCTCTGACGCGTGTAGGCACCTCAGGAATACAGATCCGGTAGTGGCCCGCAGAGCGGGGTATGCCGAGAATGTCAGTACAGTAGATGTTGAAGAACTGGTAGAGATGCCGGAACCCAGAAGTGGCTCCCGTAGATATTCTGCAGTACAGGAAAGCTAAATGGCTTCCACTGAAGAAAGGCAGTAGTGGCCCGGAGTTCGGGGTACCGCGTGAAATCCTCAATACAGTTCGTATAGTAGAAGTCAGTAGAAGTACTCACAATAGATGGTTCCTGGAGAGAAAGAGAGACCTGAGAAGCAAGTCTAGTAGTAGTCAGGCAGATAGGCCCTCTGAGGAGCGTTAGCCGGGAACACAGGGGAGCCCCCAAAGAGCAGGTACTCAGAGCGTTTAGATGCCAAGACCAAGTCAGGAACAGGAAGTCCTTGAATGAGGAGAATTCAGCAAGACGGAACTCCTTGCTAACTCAAAGAAGGCAAGGACTGTTTGGATTAAATACACAAGCGGGTTGATGTCATTGGGAGGGGACGCCCCCAAGGTTCCCGCCATGACGTCTTCATAAGAGGACCGTGCGCACGTCTAGGTAATTCCGGGTCCAAGATGGCGGTCAGCAGCGCCCATGCTGCTCGGGAACTCTGAAGAGGTCAGCGGGGATTGGCAGAGACCGCCATTCTTCCCAGACTTGATGGAGTGTGGAAAAAAGAGGTGAAAATGAGAGGTCGCAGCCGTCTGCGACCGACAGACATAACAAAAACTCCCCCAACCCTCCCTCTAAACTCCCCCCAACTCCTTTGAGCTAGGACAAACCTAAACACCCCCCCTTAGGATTCATTTCTGGATTGGATAGTTGAGCCCTTTCCCAACTCATAGCCACTGCACCCCACCCTCTTACCCCTACCTCACCCCTTATTACCCAGCAAGAACCCTAAGCAAAACTTCTGCAATGAGTCCTCAAACTTAGGAATATCAGTGATAAAAGAACACAGCATCTGATGACAACAGTCAGCAGGTCACAAGAAGAATACTGAAGCCCCTGTATTCCTCTTCGCCGTGTGCCAGACAAACACTCCATAAATTTCACCGAGTGGCATCAGCTACCTTAATTGCAGAACAGATAATGACCAACATTCAGAATATAAGGAAAAAATTATATCCTTTCCATCTGGACTGTATTCCTCCAACGGGACTTTTCCTATTGTCTCTCGATAACAAACATATCTCCTAGAGATGTGAATCGTGTGATCGATCGTCTTAACGATCGATTTCGGCTGGGAGGCGGAGGGAATCGGATCGTCGCAGTTTGGGTTTTTTAAATATCGTGTAAATCGTGTAAATCGAAAACCAGCACACTAAAACATCCCTAAAACCCACCCCGACCCTTTAAAATAAATCCCCCACCCTCCCGAACCCCCCCAAAATGCCTTAAATTACCTGGGGTCCAGTGGGGGGGGGAGGGGAAGGGGGAGGGTGGGAAAACCGGCACACTAAAACAATCCTAAAACCCACCCCGACCCTTTAAAATAAATCCCCCACCCTCCCGAACCCCCCCAAAATGCCTTAAATTACCTAGGGTCCAGAGGAAGGGTCTCGGTGTGATCTTTTACTCTCGGTCCTCCATGCATTGTAGAAATGGCGCCGGCGCTACCTTTGACCTGTATGACAGGTCAAAGGTAGCGCCGGCGCCATTTTGTTTTTTTGTCCCCCGACGTCAGGAGCATAGTAGATTGCTCCCGGACCGCCAGGGACTTTTGGCCAGCTTGGGGGGGCCTCCTGACCCCCACAAGACTTGCCAAAAGTCCAGCAGGGGTCCAGAACGATCTCCTACCACGAATCGTTTTTCCGTACGATTCGACTGCAGGAGGTCGTTCCGGACCCCCGCTGGACCCCCAGGGACTTTTGGCCAGCTTGGGGGGGGCCTCCTGACCCCCACAAGACTTGCCAAAAGTCCAGCGGGGGTCCGGAACGACCTCCTGCAGTCGAATCGTATTGCCGTATGGCCGGCGCCATTTTGCGCAAAATGGCGCCGGCCATACGGCAACACGATTCGACTGCAGGAGGTCGTTCCAGACCTCCTGCAGTCGAATCGTGCATTTCTACAACGCACGGAGGACCGAGAGTAAAAGATCACACCGGGACCCTTCCTCTGGACCCCAGGTAATTTAAGGCATTTTGGGGGGGTTCGGGAGGGTGGGGGATTTATTTTAAAGGGTCGGGGTGGGTTTTTTGGTTGTTTTAGTGTGCCGGTTTTCCCACCCTCCCCCTTCCCCTCCCCCTTCCCCCGATTTACGATTTTTTTAACGATAAATCGGGGGAATTGTTATTGTATCGCGGCTCTAACGATTTTTGACGATTTAAAATATATCGGACTATATTTTAAATCGTCAAAAAATGATTCACATCCCTAATATCTCCTTACAACTTGTAGAGCTAGACTACACCAAAAATTCACAGCTCTCCACTGACCTCTTGCCCATTTCAGAAGAAAAAGCACAAAAAGTGATGAGAAATCAATCTGGTGATTACTAAATCCCCCAAGTTCGAGGTCTCAAAAAAGCATGTCATTTATCAAAGGGTTGCCCCAACCTCAACTTCCTTTAAGAATGTAACACTTGCTGCACTGCTGTTGTGCTTCCTGCCAAGACCCAGTCTCAACTACCAGAAAATGGCTGTTGTTTCAATAAGAACATAAGAAATTACCATGCTGGGTCAGACCAAGAGTCCATCAAGCCCAGCATCCTGTTTCCAACAGAGGCCAAACCAGGCCACAAGAACCTGGCAATTACCCAAACAATAAGAAGATCCCATGCCACTGATGCAATTAATTGTTCATCAACAAACCTCTTCCCTTTAATAATAATTCTGTAACATATACCAATGCAAGGGACACTTGTGTGCTGGTATTACTTATGTACGGCGGCTCTTGTTCAAGGACAGCCAATGTTGTGGATGTCCTTCTCTGTAGCCCCGTCTATTAATCTTTATTATCCAAAATTCAATGCAGATTCTTTTATTCTTTTATTTTTCTATTTTTCTAAAAAAATCCCCTTATTTCCCCATTTTATGAGGCGACCCGCTTTGTAGTTGTCAATACTTATCGAGGCTTCCGTCTCAAGTGCTTCTCGCGGGGATCGCGTCTGCTTGCCCGACATGGGCCATGTTTCGGCACTCTTGTGCCTGCTTCAGGGGCTACGGGGGGGGGGGGGGGGGTGGGTTTGTGCTGTGTCCTTAAGGACAATTAATAGCAGTGGCTATTCCTAAGTAAATTTGATTAATAGCTGTTAATGGACCTCTCCTCCAAGAACTTATTCAAACCTTTTTTGAACCCAGCCACACCAACCACATCAAAAACATCCCCTGACAACAAACTCCAGAGCCTCACTGTGCGCCGAGTGAAAAAGAATCCCGTCCGACCAGTCTTAAATGTGCTACTTGATAACTTCATGGAATGCCCCCTAGTCCTTCTGTTATTCGAAAGTGTAAATAACCGATTCTCATCTACTCGTTCAAGACCTCTCATGATCTTAAAGACCTCTATCATATCCCCCCTCAGCCGTCTCTTCTCCAAGCTGAACAACCCCAACTTCTTCAGCCTTTCCTCATAGGGGAGCTGTTCCATCCCCTTTATCATTTTGGTTGCCCTTCTCTGTACCTTCTCCATCGCAACTATATTTTTTTTGAGATGCGGCGACCAGAATTGTACGCAGTATTCCAGGTGCGGTCTCACCATGCAGCGATATAGAAGCATTATGATATTTTCCGTTTTATTAACCATTTCCTTCCCTATAATTCCCAACATTCTGTTTGCTTCTCTGACCGCCACAGCACACTACCTTCACTCCACGCTCTGATCACCACAGCACACTGCCTCCACTCTACGCTCGTTACGGAAGTTGCTTGAACAACTTTTGAACTGCTTTCACATCAACCACTTTCTCATCAACCACTACCCAATTTCCCATCAACCACTACCCACAGTCTCGTGGGATACAGCATGGCGCAATGAACATTTAACTTTTGGAATTCCTTTTTAATGTTTATGAATTCTTGCCACTTATTCTGAAGCTTGGCTAAAACATCAGGGAAGATTATAATTTTGTGCCCCTCAAAGTTAATGTTCCCAGCCTCTCTCGTGGCAACAAGAAATTTCCTTTTATCCTCAAAATGATGCAATTTAATTATCACTGCTTTTGGACGAGCTATAGGTCCCGGCAGCCATTTCACAAAAAACACAGCTGCATTCTGTCCCTCAGTCTTCTCAGGCAAGCCCATCACTTGGATATTGCATTCCCTGGACTGGTTCTTCAAATCATTGCATATAGGCAATCTATTCTTTCCACTTGTGCGCTCAGCAAGGTGACAGTCACTTTCAGCTAATGCACTCTCTCTTCCACCTCTCTGATTCGTGCCATGTTCTCCTGCAAAGTCTCTGAACTCTCTACCATCTGTGCTACCTTATCCATGATCACCCCAAGATGGGTATCTAATTTAGTAAAAATGGCTTCCGCAAATTTTTCCATCAAGCTGTGAATATAGTCTCGCTTATTGCCCAAACTGAAAGCTTCTTCTCCCCCCTTGTTATCAGAGGCTGAATTGGCCATGTTCTGCTGTTCCACAACCTCTGGTTTTTTACTTTGTTTCAAGGCTTTCCCTCTTTTTTCAGCCCACAAATATGGAATGGATCTCTTGGATACCTCTTTTCCAAGTTACATGACAATCCCGGCAGTGAAAAACTTAAGTTTTAATCAGGATGAAAGGAGATCTCGGCGAGAACCAACTCACACAGCACCCTGCCTGTTCAGAGCTTAACCAGGAGTCCTTTCTGTTTGCTTTTTTGATTGCTGCTGCAAATTGAACTAAGGATTTCAAAGTATTTTCTACTATGACGCCCAGGTCCTTTTTGTATGTGGTAACTCCTAATATGGAACCTAAAATTGTGTAACTACAGTGTGGGTTACTTCTACCCATGTGCTTCACTTTGCACTTGTACACATTACATGTCATTGTACACATTACATGTCATTTAAGTGCCCAATCTTCCAGTCTCGCAAACGCCTCCTGCAATTTTCACAATCTGCTTGTGATTTAATTTTGTGTAGTCTGCAAATCTGATCACCTCACTCATTGTTCCCCTTTCCATATCATTTATAAATATATTAAATAACACCAGTCCCAATATACATCTCTGAGGCACTCCACTGTTTACCCTTCCCCACTGAGAGAACCGCAATTTAGTTCTACTCTCTGTTTCCTATCTTTTAACCAGTTTGAAAACCACAATAGGATATTACCTCCTATCCCGTGACTTTTTAATTTTCTCTGGAATTTCTCATGGGCATTTTGTCAAACAACTTCTTGGTGAGACAAGATTTCACTTATGAAAAATCCATGCTGACTGTGTCCCATTAAACATGTCTTTCTATATGTTCTGTAATTTTGTTCTTTAGAATAGCTTCCATTGAAGTCTGATTCACCAGTCTATAGTTTCCCATATCACCCCTGGAGTCTTTTTTAAAGACCATCCTCCATTTTTCAGGCACAATGGAAAATTTCAATGATAGGCTACAAATTACTAGTAACAAATCTGCAATTACATTTTTTATTTCTTTCAGACCTCTGGGGTGTATATCATCTGGTTCAGATGATTTATTACTCTTTTAGTTTGTCAATCTGCTTATTACATCTTCCATTTTCACCATGATTTGTATCAGTTCTTCTGAATAATCACCTTTAAATACAATTTCTGGCACATGTATCTCTCTCCAAAAACAACTAGTGTCCTGGTATTAAATTTACAATAGCACCTAATACGCCCAACTACTTAATACCAGGACACTAGTTGTTTTTGGATTGTTTACATTGGTGTGTACTGGAATACACCGTTGGTGTGTGGGTTTTTTTGGTGTGATTGATACATGTATCTCTCTTACATTCTCTTTAGTAAAAACCAAAACAAATAATTCATTCAGTCTTTCCATGATGGCCTTATTTTTCCTAAATGCCCCTTTTACCCCTCGATCATGTAACAGTCCAACCAATTCCCTCATAGGCTTCCTGTTTCAGATATATTTTAAAAAGTTTTCATTATGAGTTTTTACCGCTAAGATTAGCTTCTTTTCAAATTCTCTTTTAGCCTGCCTTATCAAAGCTTTACATCAAACGTGCTGCTTGACAAGACTGTAGATGGCAATGGGGTAGATGAAACTCTGTTTACAGAAGAGAATGTATGGGAAGAGCTAGGAAAACTGAAAGTGGACAAGGCCGTGGGGCCAGATGAAGTTCATCCCAGGATACTGAGGGACCTTAGAGATGTGCTAGTGGGCCCTCTGTATGACCTATTCAATAGACCCCTGGAAACAGGAGTGGTGCCACGTGATTGGAGAAGAGCAGTGGTGGTTCCTCTTCACAAAAGTGGTAGCAGAGAGGAAGCTGGAAACTACAGGCTGGTTAACCTCACCTAGGTGGTGGGAAAATTAATACTCCGCTGAAGGAAAGGATAGTCAAGAGGATTGCTGGACCCGGGGCAACATGGATTCACCAGGGGATGATCCTGTCAGACAAAGCTGATTGATTTTTTTGATTGGGTGACTAAAGAATTGGATCGAGGAAGAGTGATGGATGTGATCTGCTTGGATTTCAGCACAGTTTTTGATATGGTCCCACATAAGAGGCTTGTGAATAAAATGAGAAGCTTAGGAATGAACTCCAAGGTAGTGGCATGGATTACAAACTGGTTGAAGGATAAAAGACAGCGTGTAATGGTAAATGGAACTTACTCTGAGGAGAGAACAATGTTTAGCGGAGTGCCACAAGGATTGGTGTTGGGACCGGTTCTGTTCAATATCTTTGTGAGCAACATTGTGGAAGAGATAGAAGGTAAAGTTTGTCTATTTGCAGATGATACTAAGATCTTCAATAGAGTGGACACGCCAGAAGGAGTAGAGAGAATCAAACATGATTTAAGAAAGCTTGAACAGTGTTGAAGATATAGCAGCTGGGATTCAACGCCTAGAAGTGCAGAGTCATGCATCTGGGATGCGGTAATCCAAAAGAGCTACATGTGATGGGGGGTGAAAGACTATTGTGCATGGACCAACAGAGAGACCTTTGGATGACAGTGTATAGAGATCTGAAAATGGTGAAGCAATGTAACAAGGCAGTAGATAAATCCAGAAGAATACTGGGCTGCAAAGAGAGAGGAATAATCCCCTTGTACAAGTCCTTGGTGAGGCCTCACCTGGAGTACTTTGTTCAGTTCTGGAGACTGTATCTCAAAAAGGACAGAGACAGGATGGAGGTGGTCCAGAGAAGAGTGACCAACATGGTGGGGGTTCTCCATCAAATGATTTATGAGGAGAGGTTGAAGGGCCTAAATATGTATAGCCTAGAAGAGAGGAGGTGAAAGGGAGAAATGATCAGACCTTCAGATACCTGAAAGGTTTTAATGATGCACAATCAACAATCCTTTTCCGTTGGAAAGAAATCAGTAGAACTAGGGGATCATGAAATGAAACTCCAGGGAGAACGACTCCGAACCAAATTCAGGAAATATTTATTCATTGAGAGGGTGGGAGATACCTGGAATGCCCCTCCGGAGGAGGTAGTGAAGACAAAAACAATGAAAGAATTCAAAGGGGCATGGAATAAACACTGTGGATCCCTAAATGCTAGAGGATGGAAATGAAGAAAAGAGTGCATGGGGATAACTTGCTGGTGTGGTGGTTACTACCCTTAACCAATAAGCCTTCATACTGTTGATGCAACTCCATCATTGCTTTCTGCTTCAACGGCAGGGGGGAAAAAGGAAAAGGGAAATTGGATTCAGACAGCAACCAATAAGGACCCTGACTTTTACGGTCTGGGGAAACAAATAAGCTTGGGGGGTAACTTGCTGATGTGGCTGTTATTACCCTTAGCCAATAAGCCTGATACTTTTCATGCTCTCTGCTTCAACGACAGAGATACTTTTCACATTGCTGAAATGGCCTGATACTTTTCACATTGCTCTTTGCTTCAATGGCAAAAGGTAACGGGGAATAGGATTCAGACAGCAACCAAAAAGGGCCCTGACTTTTACAGTCTGGGAAATTGATAAGTATTGGGGTAACCTGCATGGTGCAACAGATACTACCATAAGCTTTCCTGGCAGACTGGATGGACCATTTGGTCCTTTTCTGCCATCATTTCTATGTTTCTGTGTTTCCTATTTTCCTCAGATGGATCCTAGTTCCAATTTTTTAAAAAGTTCTTTTAATTAAAATAGCCTCTTTCACCTCACCTTTTATCTATGCTGGAAGATGTTTGGCCTTCCTTCCACTTTTTTTAATGTGTGGAATACTTCTGGACTGGGCTTCCAAGATGCTACTTTTAAACAATGACCATGCCTAATGTAAACTCTTAATCTTTGTAGCTGCACCTTTCAGGTTTTTTTTTCTATTTTCCTCATTTTATCAAAGTCTCCTTTGAAAGTGTTTTGCTAGAGCTGTAGATTTACTTATTAATGTCCTCCTTCCAGTCTTTAAGTCAAATTTGACCACACTATAATCACTGTTGCCAAGCAGCCCCACCACTGTTACCTCTTGCACCAAATCCTGTGTTCCACTAATAATTAGCTCTAAAACATCCTTCCCCCTTTCGGCGCTTCCCATACCACCTGCTCCTTGTAGCAATTGTTTATTTCATCTAGAAATTTTACCTCCCGAGCATGTCCTGATGTGGCATTTACTAAGTCAACATTGGGGTAATTGAAATGTCCTATAATTACTGTGCCGCCAAATTTGTTAGCTTCTCTAATCTCTATTAGCATTTCATCATCCATCTGTTAATTTTGGTTAAGTAGATGGTAGTATACGCCTACCACTATACTCTTCCCCATCACACATGGAATTTCCATCCATAAAGATTCTATTGTGCATTTAGTGTCCTGCAGAATCATTATCCTAATGGACTCTGTGCCATCCCTAATATAAAGAACCACCCCTGCACCGGGTTGATCCACCCTATCAATATGATATAATTCGAACCCTGGTATAGCACTGCCCAATTAATTATACTCCTTCCACCAGGTCTCTGAGATGCTAATTATGTCTACCTCTTTATTCAGAGTTATACATTCTAATATTTCCAAGTAACTTTTTAGACTTCTGGCATTAGCATACAGACATATGAAAGTATGCTTTTTGTTTGTATTAACAATCTACTTATCACATGACAAGGTTATTTTGGAATCTGTTAACTCAGGTGATTCTTTACTTATAGGCACATGGGTTTCTATTGCTTTTATTGGAACCTCTCTATCAGGATACCTTAACTCTTCTGTTATTTTAGTATCCTTTGAAGACACCACCTTCTGAACCATGTGCTGCTGAGTGTCTGTCGGTTTTTCCCCCATGATCTAGTTTAAAAACTGTTCTATCTCCTTTCTGAAGGTTAGAGCCAGCAACCTAGTTCTACTCTAGTTAAGATGGAGCCCATTCTTTCGGAATAGGTTCCCCCTTCCCCAAAATGTTGCCCAGTTCCTAATAAAACTAAAGCCCTCTTCCTTGCACCATCGTCTCATCCATGTATTGAGACTCTGGAGTTCTGCCTGCCACTGGTGTCCTGCATGTTAAACAGGAAACATTTCAGGGAATACTATCCTGGAGGTTCTGGATGTCATCTTTCTAGTTAAGAAACTAAATGTGGCTTCTAGAACCTCCCTCCCACACCTTCCTATGTTGTTGGTGCCCACATTTATCACAACAGTCGGCTCTGCCCCAGTACTGTCTAGAATCTTATCCAGTTGACATATGAGGTCCACCATCTTGGCACCAGGCAGGCAAGTTACGAAGTGATTCTCTTGTCCATCTGCCACCCAGCTATCTACATTCCTAATAATAGTATCACCAGCTTTGTAAGCTATCCTAACCCTTCTCTTTAGGGCATTAACCCTTGGAGACTCATTCTCAGTGTGAGAGAATAATGCATCACCTGAGCCTTTGTCTTGTCCAAGTCTTCAGAGTCATGTCCAAGCCTTCATCACATCTTGTCTTGATTCTTCAACCTTCATCTGTCCTCACGCACAAACTGCTCCCAAGCTGCAGTCTGAAAGCACTTTTGAGAGGCCGGAGGACTACCCCAGAGACCAGCATTGTATTGCTGGGTCTCAGTTTCTGGTGTGTGTTAGACATCCAATTGTTCCTGTACCTGAGCCAAGAGTATTCCTGTTTCAGCAACCCATAGCCGCATACATTTGCCCACCAGCTGCATGGACCACGGCTAGCCCTGGGGTTGCTTAGGTTGCATCACTGCACAGGGGCTCACGCTCTTGAGTGTCCATCCGTGCTCACAAGACTATCTTTTTTTTTTTTTTTTTTGCTTTTAAATATTAAGATCACAATTATACAGATATATTTATGAAAACATCTCTCTATAGCATTATTAATAAGACATTACAAAACATCGCTGTATATTAATGTTATCAGTAAATTCAAGGAAACATCAAGAAATTTGAGAAAATTGGTGCTTAAGTACATAATGATGCAGTAAACAAAGGAAATAATCATTTTCTATTACACATTGTCTAACCCCTCATCAAACTTTTGTTTCCAGCGCTCTAAGCATCTACTAAGATTATGAATCAAGATATGTACGCAACTGGTCGGGTTGATTGAAAATATATCTTGAATCTTGGTGTTTAATAAAACAGCTACAAGGGTATCTTAGAAAGAATTGAGCCCCTCTTTCTAGTACCTCAGCTCTCATAGCTATAAATTTCCTGCGCCTTAACTGGGTAGCTCGTACTACATCGGGAAAAATCCTTATGCGGTGACCATAAAAATCCTGATTCTGGTATCTAAAATGTAACCTTAATACAGAATCTCTTTCTAACAATGAGGAAAACTGAACTATTAAGGTGGCCCTTGAATCAATATTCACCTTATAAGATTTCTCTAGAAAATCAGTCAAGTTGAGATCTATTTTGTCTGAATTTTCTTGATTTTGATTAGCTTCTCTATTCTGAGGTTGTTGCAAATAATAGATCTTAGACAATATAGGCATAGATAATTCTGAATATTTTAAAATATTCTTCAAATAACTTTTAAATAGATCTATTGGAGATGCTAAATGTATTTTGGGGAAATGTAAAAGTCTAAGACTTTCGTCAGGAGTTAATTTCAATGGGTTTTTCTTTTAGATTGCGCTTTCCATGCAAATGTCTTATTTCTAAGCAGGATGAATCCTTTATTTTCTTTAATCCAGACCAACTAAAAGTCTTTATAAATCAGAGAAAACTGCCTACATCATCCCCAATTATCCAGTAATGGAATGAAAAAAATGTGTGTTAGGTTTTGCTACATAATTACTTGATGGATATTTGTTATTGTTTTGTTTCTCCCTGTGAATTTCATGGATAATCCAAAGCATCTCTCCTATTGATTGATATGTAATGATGATGGAGTCAATTGTATAAGTTGAATTTTGTAATTGGTTTAATTTTATTTTTCGTGACTATCATCTCATGTTTCTTTCTTTAAATGCAAAAATGTATGATCTTTGTATTTATAAAATGATAAATAAATAAATAAATAAATAAATAAAAGTCTAAGATTAAATTTCCTAAGCTGATTCTCTAATAATTCAAATTTATCCTCTTGCACTTTCTCTGATTTTATTAAATTTGTTTGTATTTTTTGAATCTCCTCAACTTTCATTTCTAGCAAATTCACACTTTTATTGATGTTCTCTATTTTATTCTGTACAGAAATATTTTTATTTAAAGCTTCCTGAACAGTTGTAGTAAGATTATTTATGGATTTTTGCATCATAATCATCATAGTCCCAAGTTCTTCAATTAAGAACATAAGAACATAAGAAATTGCCATGTTGGGACAGACCAAGGGTCCATCAAGCCCAGCATCCTGTTTCCAACAGAGGCCAAAAACCAGGCCACAAGAACCTGGCAATTACCCAAACACTAATTGAATTGAAAACGTTTTCGGTGTAATTACAGGAATATCCTTGATAGTCCCTGATTGCAGTTGATTCTCCACTCTTAATTGCTCAGGTGCCCCATCGACTTCATCTGAAATGGATACAGATGGATCATTTGATTCCCTGGGACCACGATCTTCTAAGTCCTCTGAGATATTTGTCGATTCCTCGACATCTCTCTGGGAACCTAATGAATTCTTTATTAGAATTAAATTGGATTCTAAAGTCATCTTTCCAGATGGGGGGACTGTTTTTTCTGGAGCACCAGGACTCAAAGATGTTTCAGATGCCTGGTAGTTCGGCTCCTGCTCCTGGCCTAAACTACCTGTGGCTCCAACCGGTGCAACTGAGGAAGTTGTTTGAAAACAATCCACTATCCGGGGTTGATTTAATCTCATAGTTGGTGTAAAGGTTAATGAAGGTTCTCTCAGTTTAGCTTTCCTCTTTGTATGAGGCATAGCTAAGAAGAGAGTGATATAAATACCATAGAAACAGTTCTAATACCTTAAGAAATAAAATTTCCCTGGACGTAGTTGTTCACAAATGGACAATATTCAATTACTTATCTTGCCAATGATTAAAGGCCGCTGAATCGCCAACTTAATCCACTCCAATCCGATCCAATCCGGGCTAAGCTCGGCAAAGCCGTGCGCCCCTTAGCCGCGCATGGCTTTGTCATCGCGCCGGCAGCATCTCGCCGGTGTAAGGCAGTTCTTATGGCCGACCCGATTCCTCCCACTGATGTCACCGCAAGAAAAAAGGAAATCAAATTTGAAGACAACAGCTCACCGCCAGTGGGTCCGCTCTGCTCAGGCAAGTTCAAATTCAGCAGCGACGTCACGCCGGCGTAAGGCAGTTCTTATGGCTGACCCGGCTCCTCCCACCAATGTCACCGCAAGAAAGAAGGAAATCAAATTTGAAGACAACAGCTCACCGCCAGCGGGTCCGCTCTGCTCAGGCAAGTTCAAATTCAGCAGCCTCACAAGACAATCTTTTGAGTACTAATCTAATTAGCTACAGAGCCAAGACAAGCAGAGAAACATGGTTAACAGTAAAATTACAAGAAAAGAAAATCTTTTTGATAAATCCAGCTGTGCACATAATGGTGATGGCAAAATGTGTCAGTAAAAATGTAATGGTGGAAGTAAAAATCTGGAAGAGTGTAAAAAATGTTTTCATGAGTTGGCTGCCTTGCTCAGCAAACATGCACAGGCAGAAATGACAGAAACTCAAGCTCCAACAGTACATTGGGGAAAAGCTGGACCACTGACCTACAGTATACAATGAAGAAACGTCAACACAGCACTTTCCATCCTAGCATGATGCAAAAACACTCGCCCAATTTTCTCAAAACTTTTCTGACTTCTCCTCCATCTGCTGGACCTCTGGGCTCCAGAGCTCTACCACCTTCTCAGTGTTGTCCTCTTGTTCTGGCTTTATCCCCTCGGCTTCTTGTGCCACACCGCCCTTGGTAAGTGGGTTAGCCATGCTAGGGGCCTGCTGCTCTCCTGTCACATCAGTGCATGGGACTCCTGTCTTCCCATGGAAATCCATACCACCCGATCCCATCACAAGTTCTCTTGTACCTGTGCCACGTTTATCATGAGTCCATTCACAGGTCTTTTATATTATTTTCTTGTTGGCCATGGATCTGTCCTTGCCCTTCGGTGTGTTGCTCTACTATCTGTTCCAGAGGAGCAGTGTCTAGCTCATTGCCAGGGCTCCTTAGAGCGCCTTCCTTAGGCTATTCTCTGGAATAATCTAATTTAGGCTTGATTATCACTGGCTTCTCTGATGCTTTGCCAGGCTTTACTGTAGCATACTCTTCAGGCTGCTCTCAGAGATGCTCCTGGTCAGCACTGCTCATCACTGGCTCCACTGACACTTTACCAGAATCTACAGCAACACCATTTTCAGGTCAATCTCTGGGATGATCCAGGTCAGCCTTGACCAAACTGGTCTTCTCCCCCTTTTTGTAACTCCCAGCCTTTGTACTTTGGGAAGGTACAGTTTCAGTCAGGTACCTCATAGGGTTGCTGTGCTTCCTCCACTTTCAGGCCATTCAAGGTCTCCTTTATGCAAGCCAACCTTGCTTCCATCTCCTTTTTGTTTATAAGGTATGAAAACTGGCTCCTTAAGATGCTCTCCTGTATCCACTTTTGTCCTTCCAGAAGGATTTGAATCCAGTTCTCCATTTTTTTTCTCTAGTGCCAAACTGGCTACCTTGGGTTCAGAGGACCCCACCCTCACAAATTTCTCTTTCTTTGCAGCCAAGGCACACACAAAAACATTGTTTGTTCCAATGACCAGATAAAGTCTCTTTCTCTTTTTTTATTTTCCAAGAAAATAAACCCCTGCATGTATCTCTCCATGGATGGGAAAGTGGGGAAAACAACAACAACAACAACAAAAACTGCTGACCTGTCTGGCCATTATTTACTGCTTGACCCCTGACTATACAGTTGGGGGTCGCTCCCTTGGCCTGTTGTGCCAAAGCTGGGAATGGAAGTGGAAGGTCCCAGGAAAAGAAAATAAAACCTCTTCAGGGGTTTTTTTTTTCTTCCTTCAGTGTGCTTTTTTTGTACTAGTGTTTCTCTGTGCACTGCTTAGAGCAAAACACTTTCTAAAAAAATATTCTCTCTCCCTTCACTTTGAAGCAGAGTTCCTGCCAGTGCTAACACTTTCCAAAAACTTCTTCCTTTTCATTCATTTTTAGGAGGCTTGGACTTCTGCCTGTGCATTTACTTAGTTTACAGGCAGAAGCTTAGAAAATCCCCAACCTAACAGCATGTGTCACACAGCATGAACAGTATATGGCTGGCTGGAGGACAGATTACAGTCTGGACTCCAGTTTTCTCTTGCATAATTTTATTATATGCAACCGAATGGTACATAGAAGCAGCTTACCTCAGCAATACTTCTTACCAAAACACATCAACCAAGCAGTATTTAAATTGAGCTGCATGCTTATCATCTTCCCAGGGTCTCACTTGCTCTTCTCTGAACCTATACTTTATTCCAGCTCAGAGGAGACATCCTGCACCTAGAATGCCCTGTGTTATAGTGGACTGGGCCCAGGCAGCTGAGATCAGTCTTTTAAGGTGTGCTGAGAGTTTCTACAGAGTATTCTGCTACAAGTTACCCCATATAACATTTATTTCATTTCCAACCTCTTGCCTTTAGGATCCTCATTGTTTATCCCATGCTCTTTTGAATTCATTTACTGTTTTCTTCCTCACTACCTCTTCCAGAAGGGTATTCCAAGCATCCACCATCCATTCCATGAAGAAATATTTCTGAATGTTGGTTCTGAGTCATCCCCCCTGGAATTTCATTTCATGATTCCTAGTTCTATAGTTTTCCTTTCCAACAGAAAAGGTTCAACTTTCGTGCATCCTTTAAACCTTTCAGTTATCTGAAGATCTGTATCATATCTCCCCTGCACCTCCTCGCTTCCAAGGTATACATATTCAGATCCTTCTGCCTGTCCTCATAAGTCTTCCAATATAGACCCCAGACCATTTTAGTCACCCTTCTCTGGACCACCTACATCCTGACTTTATCATTTTTGAGGTACAGGCTCCAGAATTAAATACAGTACTCCAGGTGAAGGCTCACTAAGGACCTGTACAAGGGCAATAACATCTTTTTCCAATTATTCCTCTCTCTGTGCAGCCCAACATTCTTCTGGCTACCTACTGAAGCATCTTGTCTAACCCAACAAGGCTCCGTGTTTCATATGAGTACTGTTTCAGGGGTCTATTCCAATTTACAGGGGTAATTTTGTAACAGAATGCATGTTAGCCAGCAAATTTGCACATATGTTACACTAATTTTCAAAGTGGGCTTATGCATACTAGTCTGCTTTGTAAATTATCCCAGTAAAGTACACGCACACAATTATACCTGCTCTTTGATGTGTGTAATTTTTCCAAGAGAATTTATGCACATACTTTTTAAAATCAACTTCACTCAGACTTCACCCCCGTAACGCCTCTCCCCTGTTCATATGAAAGTATATTTTTTATTTTTTTACATTTATTAAAATTTATTAATCGCCTAACACTTAGCAAGGCCTAAGCGATATACAAGAATACATACATAATAAAAACAAAATAAAATACAAACAACAAATTTCAGCTTCACAGAAACCAAGAAGCAAAATACCAAATATTAATGGTACATTTACTGTTTTAGGCATAGGAGCATATTCCAAAAATGGAATATTCAATTATTAAATCATATTTACTTTAATAAGCAGATTAAGAACATTCATGCCGCCTCATTTATCATTGAATGCATGATGGAGCAGATATTCCTTAAATGCCGTTTTGAACTTTTTAACGTCTTCTAAAGATCTGAGGTCAAAAGGAAGGAGGTTCCATTGAGTGGGTGCCGCTATAGAGAAAGAAGTCTCCCTAGTACAGGATAAACGGGCATGACGAATTGAGGGAATCTCTAGCGAATTAACTTGTGAAGATCTCAAACATCTAACTGGATTATAAATCCGTAGCAATGCATTAAACCAAAAGGTAGAATCTGAAACACGGAGCTTATAAACTAACATGCCTATCTTGAACACTAAGGGGCAGATTTTAAAAAGTTGCGCGAGCGCGTACTTTTGTTCGCGCAGCAGGCGCGAACAAAAGTACACCTGATTTTATAAGATACGCACGTAGCCGCGCGTATCTTATAAAATCGGGGGCGGCACGCGCAAGGCTGCGCAAAATCGGCAGCCTGCGCGCGCCGAGCCGCGCAGCCTGCCTCCGTTCCCTCCAAGGCCGCTCCGATTTCGGAGCGGCCTCGGAGGGAACTTTCCTTCGCCCTCTCCGCACCTTCCCCTCCCTTCCCCTACCTAACCCACCCCCCCCCCCGGCCCTATCTAAACCCTCCCCTTACCTTTGTCGGCAAAGTTACGCCTGCTGAAAGCAGGCGTAACTTTGCACGCGTCGGCCGGGTGCCCTTCTCCGTGGTCCGGTCCCGGGGGTTGTTCCGGAGGCCGCGGCCACGCCCCGGAACGCCCCCGGGCCGAAACCACGCCCACGTCACCGCCCCCGAAACACCACGCCCCGCCCCCTAAATGGTGCGTCATCTCGACATCCCCCCGACACGCCCCCGACAGGAAGCCCCGGCACTTACGCGCGTCCCGGGGCTTTACGCGCGCCAGCGGCCTATGCAAAATAGGCGCGCCGGCGCGCGCAGGCCTTTGAAAATCCGCCCCTATACGTTCTGTATATGCATACAGAGCCTAATTTTCAAACCTATCTATGATTCAGCATTTGTGTGCATATATAAGTGGTTTCGCAGAGATTAATGCTAGTATTTTATAAACCTTGGGGTGGGAACTGGGTTTAGAAAATACCATATATATCTGCTCTAAAGGTATGTGCATATGTTTCAGTATATCCAATATTTCCAATGCAAGAAAATGCCTACTTTCTCTACTATTTTATAAATATATGCATGTATATTATACGTGTGAAATAATCAGAACACTATGCCAATAAACACCTTGAATTCAACGCAATGGCACTTTTATTTTAAAGTATGCGTTAGTACTTGGAATAAGTAATTCACAGATATCACCACCAGTTCCAGTCCTTCTCCAGTTCACTTAGACCCTCTAACCTAGGGCTCCTCAAAATTATCCTGGGGACCCAACAGCCAGTCGGGTTTTCAGGATATCCACAATGATTGTGCATGAGATAAATTTGAATATATTGAGTTTCCATGGTATGCAAATGTATCTGAAAACCCGACTAGCCGTGGGGTCCCCAGGATAGGTTTGGGAAGCCCTGCGCTAGTACTTCACCCTGAATCCCCACAACTTCTCCCACACCCTCCAACCAAAAACTGCAGACAATACACAAGTCTGATTTCACTTGCAGCAGTCAATTATCAGGTGTAAACGTTTACTAACAAGTTCAGTAATGAATACATATATATCTTTTACAAAATAGCAGCTTCTGCATGCACTTCTTAAACCCACCCTGGAATGCCTCTAATTCTTCCCTTTTTTCCTCCCAACAAAATTTATGTGCAAAACTGAAAATACTACCATGTGAATGCATAGATGCTATTTATGCACATAGGGGCAGATTTTAAAAAGTTGCGCGAGCGCGTACTTTTGTTTGCGCAGCAGGCGCGAACAAAAGTACGCCTGATTTTATAAGATACGTGCGTATCTTATAAAATCTGGGGTCGGCGCGCGCAAGGCTGCGCAAAATCGGCAGCCTGCGTGCGCCGAGCCGCGCAGCCTGCCTCCGTTCCTTCCAAGGCCGCTCCGATTTCGGAGCAGCCTCGGAGGGAACTTTCCTTCGCCCTCCCCACACCTTCCCCTCCCTTCCCCTACCTAACCCACCCCCCCGGCCCTATCTAACCCCCCCTTACCTTTGTCGGCCGGCAGCCCCGCTCCGTCCTCCGGTCCCGGGGGCTGGTCCGGAGGCCTCGACCACGCCCCCGGGCCCGCCCCCGAAACACCACGGCCCGCCCCCGACACGCCGCGTCAGTAGGCCCCGCCCCCGACACGCCGCTTCAGTAGGCCCCGCCCCTGACACGCCCCCTTACAAAAGCCCCGGGACTTACGCGCGTCCCGGGGCTTTACGTGTGCCGGCAACCTATGCAAAATAAGCGCGCCGGCGCGCGCGGGCCTTTGAAAATCCGCCCCATACTATATATGCTATTTTTACATGCAAAAGTCCTTTAAAAATTTACTCCACAGTGTTTAGACGTGTCAATTTTTGTGCATATCAGTCATGTAATTGTCTAAAAAAGGCCATTCTCCCAGGACAAGCAGGATGGTAGTCCTCACATATGGGTGACATCATCAGGCGAAGCCCTATTATGGAACACTTTTGCCTAGCATGCTCATTGTGTCCACAGGGGTTGCCTTCAGTCTCTTTTTTTCCGCGCTGCAGTTTGCCTT
Organism: Rhinatrema bivittatum; assembly: GCF_901001135.1. Classification (NCBI taxonomy): domain Eukaryota; kingdom Metazoa; phylum Chordata; class Amphibia; order Gymnophiona; family Rhinatrematidae; genus Rhinatrema; species Rhinatrema bivittatum. Next base: position 257,860,997 of record NC_042621.1, read on the forward strand.
GCGTTTAGGAGCTCTGTGAGATTTTTCTCACAACTTTTACTCACGTAAACACTTGAAGTTTTACTTCACAAATAATTTCCCTACACGGGTCTCCCTTCGCGTACATTTCATCGACGCTCGGTGAATACTATGCCCTGTTCTTCAGTCGGTTCCTGTCACCTCACTATCGGTTCCCCCGGGTTACCAACCAAATTGCAGCCCTCTTTCTCCCTATGTCTATCACCCTTGGTCCACCTTATGATGCCCGCGAGTGTCCTTGCTGCGATCTCCCACCGGGTCCATCGGGGCTAGAGGGATTGGGACATCCATGGTTCCCGTTGCAGTTGCCGTCAATGCCGCCAGGGCCTCCGTCAATGCCATTGATGTCCCCGTTGCCCCCATCGAAGCCATCAATGCCCCATTGATGCCCCATCGCCCCCATCGATGCCTCCATCGAGGCCATCGGTGCTTCCGTCGATGCCTTTGATGCCTTCATCGATGCTGTTGATACTATTGAAGCTGCCATCGACACCTCCATCGATTCCCTCGACTAAAGAAAATGCTCCATACATCAGGTTCTCAACCAGAGCCCCGCGCAATCCTTGGGTGAGAAACAATGCCAGGAGCAGTACAGGCATGGTGACTGTCCATCACCAATTCCACCCAGGACAGTGAGGGCATCTTCCTCAGTGCTGGAGAATGACCGGGACGAGCACCGAGGGAAACATCGTTACTGCCATGGTAACCGTCCGTTGCCGATGCCACTCTGGACATTGGTGGCAGCTTCCTCGGTGCTGGAGAATGACCGGGCCAGGCACTGAGGGAAACATCGTCACTGCCACGGTAACCATCCGTTACCGACACCATTCTGGACATCGGTGGCAGTTTCCTTGGTGCTGGAGAATGACCGGGAAAACGCCGAGGGAAACATTGTTGCCGGCACCGACGTGGTTCCATGTTTGGTGCTGGCACTGATACCACACCAGCATCAATGTCCATTGAGCCAGTTGTGATGCGGGCCCAGGTACAAGAGTCTCCATGCTCCTCTGCACCAAGGCATTCTCCACCGACACCGGTGCTGGGTACTGAGCCACCACTAATTCATGTGGAAGTGCCAGTAACGCCTAGCCTGTCTCCCCCTATAGCTGCACTTCCAGGGAGGAGCTGGACATCCTCATCCATCAGGCTGTCCTCAATGCCTTCCGTAATCTACTAACACCGGAGCCATCGATATTCGCACCATTGTGGCACCGCCTCGTTGTGGCACCTACCAACGACAGCCTAAGTCATCAACACCGACTCATCCTTCTGATCCTCCACGGACCCCTATACCTATCCCAGGATCCTCAAACGGCATTGGGCACTCTAATCCCGCTTTGGCATACCATCGAGACCTAAGTAAAGGACGTGTCTGAAACCATCCCTTTCGACCTGGTCACTAAAAAGGACCAGAAGTTTTCGGGAGGGTCTAGGTCGTATCTTCTTCCAAGAACTATATTGGTTTCACATAATGCTATTTACCAGCTATATTTGATAGGGATGTGAATTGTTTTTTGACAATTTAAAATATCGTCCGATATATTTGAAATCGTCAAAAATTGTTAGGGCCACGATACAATACCAATTCCCCCGATTTATCGTTAAAAAATCATAAATCAGGGGAAGGGGGAGGGCAGGAAAACCGGCAAACTAAAACCCCCTAAAACCTACCCCTGACCCTTTAAATTAAATCCCCCACCCTCCCAAACCCCCCCCCCCCAAATGCTTTAAATTACCTGGGGATCCAGCGGTGGTCCAGAACGGCGGCGGTCCGGAACGGCCCCCTCAATTGAATCCTGTTGTCTTCAGCTGGCGCCATTTTGCAAAATGGCCGCTGCAAAATGGCGGCGGCCATAGACCAAAACGATTCGACGCAGGAGGTCATTCTGGACCCCTGCTGGACTTTTGGCAAGTCTTGTGGGGGTCAGGAGGCCCCCCCAAGCTGGCCAAAAGATCCTGGGAGTCCAGCGGGGTTCCGGGAGCGATTTCTTGCCGCGAATCGTTTTCCGTACGGAAAATGGCGCCGGCAGGAGATCGACTGCAGGAGGTCATTCAGCGGCGGTCCGGAACCCCCGCTGAATGACCTCCTGCAGTCGATCTCCTGCCGGCGCCATTTTCCGTACGGAAAACGATTCGCGGCAAGAAATCGCTCCCGGAACCCCGCTGGACTCCCAGGAACTTTTGGCCAGCTTGGGGGGGCCTCCTGACCCCCACAAGACTTGCCAAAAGTCCAGCGGGGGTCCGGAACGACCTCCTGTGTCGAATCATTTTGGTCTATGGCCGCCGCCATTTTGCGGCGGCCATTTTGCAAAATGGCGCCGGCTGAAGACAACAGGATTCAATTGAGGGGGCCGTTCCCCAGACCGCCGCCGTTCTGGACCACCGCTGGATCCCCAGGTAATTTAAAGCATTTGGGGGGGGGGGGTTCGGGAGGGGGGGATTTAATTTAAAGGGTCGGGGGTGGGTTTTAGGGGGTTTTAGTGTGCCGGCTCACGATTTTAACGATTTTCACGATAGTTTACACACCCAAACGGCAACAATACGATTCCCTCCCCCTCCCAGCCGAAATCGATCGTTAAGACGATCGAGGACACGATTCACATCTCTAATATTTGACACAACTCCAAGGGTACCTCTCTGCCATTCACATGAAATTCGAGCAACATGTGATTGCTTTGAAATGTCCTCCCGTTGCCAGCAACAGGACTCAGTGCTAGATGGTGAACCTGGCTTTCGGCCCAAAGTCCAAGATAAACTAGCTGATCTGCCATGCACTGCAGATAATCTCTTCATGCACAAGGTCCAGCAGACAGTGGCTCAATTGCAAGACCACCGCGAGACCCTGCGACAGCTCTCTATGTTTCTTGCACAGCAAAGAGGGATGCTAGAAGTAGAAAGTCCTTTTACCGCTCCCGCATAAGACCAACTGATATCCAGATCACACCAGCTCCACCAGTCGGGCAGGCTCCTGGATTTTTCAACCTTGCCAGAGAACAGAACAGTCCATTCCACTGAGGACCAGAGCTCAGGATACCGTTCCCCAGATGCAACAAGGCAGAGGATTTTAATCCCGCTATTTCCTACTTGGAAAGAAAACAGGCGACCTCCGCCCATCCTGGACCTCAAAAGTCTCAACAAATTTCTTCAGAAAGAAAAGTTCAAAATGGTGTCTCTCGGCACCATGCTTTCCTTACTACAACAAGGGGGTTGCCTCTATTCTCTTGACTTTCTATATGCTTCATAATGAGTCAACAATATTTTCAATACCAAGTTCTGCTATTCGAACTACCTTTGACAACTTGTGTATTTCACCAAATGCCTAGCAGTGGCTGCCACTCATCTACAAAGAACAACAGCATTCATGCATTTCCTTACCTGGATGACTGCCTAATGAAGAGTCAATCCAAACAAGGAGCTCTAAATTCTCTAAGACTCACTATAAATCTGCTACATTTGGCTGGGAATTCTGATCAACAATCATAAATCCCATATGGAGCAGATCTGAGCACTACAGTTGCAACGGCCTTCCTGCCCAACAACCGCGCAGACATCCTATCAAATTGTCCACATCTCTGTGCGCATGCAACCTAGCCTCAGCCCATCAATTCTTCCATTGCTGGGCCACTGGGCCACATGGGTCACATAGTTTCCACGATCCACGTCACTCCTATGGCCAGACTAGCCATGAGAAAAACTCAGTGGATTTAAAAATTTCAGTGGCTCTAAGCCGTTCAACCGCTTTCGTCCCTGATATTTATTTATTTATTTAGCATTTTTCTATACCGACTTTCCAATAACAAAATTATTGATCAATTCGGTTTACATTTTAAACAATAACAACAATGACAAGTAAATGTCTTACAATGAACAGGTCGAATTAACTTGGATTAAGATATAAGGGGGTAATAACATAATTAACATGAGCGGTGCCTAATATAGGCTAGAGGCTGGGTTTTAATGATAGACTGCCAAAGATAATAGACTTATATATCCAGTAGATATATAGACTGATATATATAGACTGATATATATAGACTGATATATATCCAGTAACCAAATCCTCAGATGATCTTGGACACAGTCACGTCCAGCTTGGGTTGGAGAGCTCATATAAACACCCTCCAAACCCAAAAAGTCTCAGATCAACTTCCTGGAGCTTGGAGCCATGTGTTATGCCCTTTATGCCTTCAAACACTGCCTCTCAGACAAAACTTTGTGGATACAGACAGACAACATAGTGGCAACGTGGTACTCGAACAAACAGGGATGCCCAGGCTCTTATCTGCTCTGCCAGGAAGCCACGCAATTCTGGGCCTGGGCCCTTGCACACTCCATGCATCTCTGGGCCACTTATCTAACAAGCATACTGAACATTCTAACAGACCATCTCAATCGATATCTCCATCCCCACAAGTGGTCTCTGAATCCATGTGTACTGAGCAAAATCTTCTAGTGCTGAAGTCAACCAACCTTTGACCTCTTGCGTCCAAATCAAATCACAGAGTGCACAGATTCTGCTCCCTACACAGGCTTTGAAATGCGGTAGCCATGGATGCCTTTGCTCGCCCCTGCATCAAAGGCCTCCTATATGCGTCTCTTCTGATACCGCTCATAGCCAAAACTCTCGTGAAGCTACAGCAGGACAAGTTTTCAATGATTCTTATAAGCCCATACTGGCCTCGACAAGTATGCTTCCCCATACTTCTCAACCTATCACTCCAGGAACCAATTTGCTTGCCCAAAGGTCAACCTCATAACACAGACTCACTGATATTCTCAGGTACTTGTAGCTTCATGAAAACCTTCCACACATAAATCTTACCATTCGAAATGGGCAAGATTTACCAAATGGCATGCACAAAAAGGTACTGGCCATTTTTCCTGCCCCACTCCATCTCTATTAGGTTATCTAGGATACCTGTCTGATTCTGGTCCCCAGACATCCTCCGCACAGGTACATCTCAGTTCCATCTCAGCATACCACCAGGGAGCAGGGGATGCCCTATTAATGGCTCAACCCCTTATGAGTCGGCTTATCATGGGTTTTCTACAACTTAAGCCTCCTCTATGATCACTGGTTACGGAATGGGGCCTAAATGTAGTGCTTACAAGGCTCATGTGTTCTCCGTTCGAGCCTTTGCATGCCTATAACATTAAAATTCTAACATGGAAAATTATTTTCCTCGTAGCCATCACCTCTGCTAAAAGAGTCAGTGAGTTACAAGCCCTTGTTGCATACTCACCCGACACTAGGTTCCTCCGTGACCGAGTGGTCCTCTGTACTCACTCTAAATTTCTTCTTAAGGTGGACACAGCCTCTCACCTTACTCAGTCTATAGTCTGCCCACTTTTCCCAAGGCCTCTTTCTCACCAGGGTGAGAGGGTTTTGCACACCTTGGACCATACGCGTGCACTTTGCATTCTATCTAGACTGCACTGCATTCCATAGGAAATTCACCCAACTCTTTGCTTCTTTGACAAAGACAAGCTGCAAGTTCCAGTGGGCAAACAAACTCTCTCCAACTGGCTAGCAGACTGTATCGAATTCTGCTATGAGGAAGCAGGCCTTCCTCTCCAGGGGTGAGTGCGGGCACATTTTGTAAGGGCCATGGCAACATCGGTAGCACACTATTGTTCAGTACCAATTGCCGACATCTGCTAGGCTGTGACATGGAGCTCTCTTCACAGATTAGCAGCCCTCTACTGCTTAGATAAGGAAGTCCGTCAAGACTGCCTTTGGCCTTTGTTCCAGTATAATCCCCAACTCCTTCCACAACCACCTGCTGTGATTTCAGGTTGCTTTATCATTGCCAATAGCACCCCAATTATGGTACCTGCTGCACGAGTTGTCTGCTATTGGCCTGTTGTAATATGAGTCAGCCTATAGCTTGCTAATCACCCAAATGTGAGGACTATCATCCTGCTTGTCCTGGGAGAAAGCAGAGTTGCTTACCTGTAACAGGTGTTCTCCCAGGACAGCAGGATGTAGTCCTCATGAAACCCACCTGCCACCCCGCGGAGTTGGGTCCGCTTACGTTTATTATTTTATGTTTTCGCTTGCACTTTTTGCTACAAACGAGACTGAAAGGAGACCCCTGTGGACACAGGGATCATGACATGTTGGGCATGCTCAGTGTGCTCAGTGTGCCAGTCAAAGTTTCTAGAAACTTTGACAAAAGTGCTCCATAATAGGGTTCCGCCTGATGATGTCACCCATACGTGAGGAATACATCCTACTGTCCTAGGAGAACACCTGTTACAGGTAAGCAACTCTGCTTTTCTGTGGGTAAGCTGCTCCTTTATCCACAGAAGTCATTTTGAAAATTACCATCCCATTGTGCTTCTTCAGTATTTCTGTGTCAATTACTAGGTCCCACTGCATTCATCTTGCTTATGCTACAATGGCACGTCAGCGTTTTTATAAAGGAAACACACAACACTGTCCATTAGGCATCAAGGAGCAGCAACAAATAAAATCAAAATGCATCATTTTGTCATCCATGTTGACCCAATGGTGAATATCCATCTATTATGAGCTGGAGACAAAGAAAACTCTCTCAATGCTCTTTTATAATAATTATGTGGTCTAGATTCAAAATATTATCTCCCCTTGCCCAGAAAACTGCTTTCACCATAATCATTTTTATATTTTTGTATTCATAAAACATTGAAGCAGGACTGGTCTTGTCTGTGGACTAAAAGGTAAATTCTGTCCCAGAAATGCATTGGCCATTCCTAAGACTGAAGTTCTTTTGACCAATCATTTGGCAGATTTATGATTCTCTGTTGTTTCAAGAGACATGCAAAATATAAAGCAAATTAGAAACAGCCGTTCCATTCAAAATCAATATTTATCTCTCCAAGACAACACTGCATAGATGGTAAATCCACTCTAGTTCCATTTCTTTTAATAGTTTCCAATCACCTTCTCACCAATCTAGACATACCTGGTCAATCACAGTCCATTGTAAGTCTTCGAAAGATGGCCAAGCTGTTGGCAATGCATCACCACCAGTGCTTCTAACAAGTGGTGATTTTCTACCAAGTCATGCCAGGCCACCAACCTAGAACCTTTCTGAACATGTTCCTTTTCTCCATTGGGAAACTGGAAAGTGAAAGCTGCTGCTGAATCCCACCCAGCAGCTTATTTATTTAGAAAATTACCACTGCTTCTTACCTACTCATATTCTATCAATTCTGGTTTGCAGTCAGATGTGATTTCATTATCTTCTTGGTCCAGTCAATGTAGCATATAAAGTCTGACTACAGAACAAACTGTGTAAATGCTTTGCCAGGGTGTTGTAATAGTCAGGATATAGATGAGAAAATGTGTTTCCTTTTGTTATGAAACATGATGAACTGCCATACCAGCAGTTGGTAATGCTTTGTATCTTGCAAATCTAAACAGATTTTTTAATACTGTAAATAGCCTTTTTCATCTACATGCCTTGCTATTATTGCTTTTCCCATTATATCCTCTGAAGCCAGACTGAATAAGTGTTTCAGACAGTATGCAAATTAGCCAATGTAGTGACTGAAGTGAGAGCAAGCATTTTTGTCTTCTTGTCTGCAATCTGGGCTGATGTCATTCATTAAACATGCTATGCATTTGTTTTTCCTTTTCCTATAGAGGGCCAACATCAATGGAGCAATTTTACATGTCTTAAATAGGAAAATGAGCATTATGAAAGAAATTATGCATACTTTAATAAGGCCAATAATGCATTCTGAGGCTTGGAGCATGGTTAGCCCCAAAATGCCTCATTCTGCGGCTGATGTGCTAAAGTGTATTATGATTGTCTGATAACATGCATAAAAGCAGTATTTATGTGCATATTAATGGATGACGTAAAAGAAATGCAAAGGAGGAATGCATTACCACAAACAGTAAACTATGTGTATGCATTAATGGAGATGGTTCCCCAGAAAGTTAACTACACTTCCCTGAGGTGTAGTTAAGTTTTTGGCATTAATGTGTCTGTTAAATTTTGTGCATATTTCTGAAACAAATACTTTTTCACTACACTTATACTGCATGCGCTGTTTTGCATACTTTTTTTTATCTCATTACCTCATTAATATAGATTTAATATTAACACTATTGCAAGCTAGTTTACACATATTGGCCACTCTGTTAATGCTTATTAAGCACTTGTAATAGTATTTAACATTCATTGCCATATGGAATAACATTAACATTCTTATACTGACCCCCTTCTGCTCATTACCACTCTTGAGGCTGAAATTTTACAACACAGAACAACATTTCATATTCTTCTGATCCTCCTAAATTGCTGTTTTCAACTTTTTCTTTTATGCCTGGAATAAAAATTTAGGCCAGACAGCAGGGCTTTAAGGGGCTAACAGTGGGGAAGGGTGGTTATAAATTTAAGATGGTTTGCAAGTCCTATCCCTAAACAGGGTGAACTGGGAAAACTACATATGATGTCGGCTTTCGTCCTTTGTAAAATTTCACCAACTTATGAGGTAGACGCAGGATTTGCTTGCGTGCGTTCATTTCAAATTGTACGCATATGTACACGCTTCAGCCTATTTTATTTTATTTTTTAATTTATTTTTTATTAAGATTTTAAACAAATTCACATTTGCAAAAAATCAAGAAATAATTTTTGTAACATTCATTTGCTCCACCAAATATATATTAATATTAACAAAAAACCATTAGCCCTCATTATGGGAGGATATTTCAAAGCATTATTTAAATCAGGTAACCTGTAATTTTAATCTTATAGAAATAAGGAGAAAAATACACTTTTATTTGCAGACAATTTACCTCAACCTTGCTCTTTGTCTGCCAGGAAGGATTCTAGGTGAGAAGGGTCTTGAAATGTAAATTTATTCTTTTGGAGGACAATTGAACATTTACAAGGGAACTTTAAAAAGAATGTTGCCCCAAGAGACAACACTCTTGACTTCAAAGCCAAAAATTGTTTCCTCCAAAAAACCATGAAATCGCTCTTTTTGAAACCAACAACTTACAAATTTGCCTTATACTGCCCCCTACCCTACTAGAACTAAACATCTCCCCAATTATTGAATTCCTAACAACACACATAAACACCTCTAAACCCACAATTGTACTAGGTGATTTCAATCTACACATGGACAGGCACCCCTTATCTAACACATGTCAAACACTAATAGATATCATGACGGCACTAGGATTCATCCTAACTACTGACAAGCCCACCATTTATCAACCACAGCCACCTAGAACAAATCAAATTGGAATATACACCGATACCCTGGTCAGACCACTTCCTAATAGAATCCTCTATCAAATTTAATGAAAAACAAGCGACACAAAACAAAGAACCTGCTATTAAGTTCACTTAGAGAATAGCCACTGCCATTAGCAATGGTTACATGGAATAGACTAAGACTTAGTTTTTGGGTACTTGCCAGGTTCTTATGGCCTGGATTGGCCACTGTTGGCAACAGGATGCTGGGCTTGATGGACCCTTGGTCTGACCCAGTATGGCATTTTCTTATGTTCTTATGTTCTTAACCCATTGAATTCAAATACCGCCCACCATACAACATAGACACCCTGAAAGACAAACTAGAAGAAAAACTAGCTGAAATAGACTGCACCGACTGTGACTCCACCACGACAGCGTGGACACAAACAACCAAAAACCTAACCGACGAGATAAACCCAATAAAATGTATCAGCATCAAAGAACCCAAAGAAACAAACCCCTGGCATAATTAAAAGATAAAGATAGTCAAGAGAAACCTAAGGAAAAATGTAAAGGAATGGAAAAATAATAAAACAACAGAAAACCTGACTAAATACAGGAAACAACTAGCCTACTATAAACAAGTAATTCTCAACGCAAAGAAACAATATTACAGCACTAAAATAGAGAAATTCACAAATAACCCAAGAGCCCTATTTACCATAGTAAAAAATCTCACAACTGACAAATCTGACGCTTCACAGAACCTAGCAGTAAATAAATGTAATGAAATAGCTACTTTCTTTAATGACAAAATTACGAATCTAAAAACAAAGATTCCAAAAATAACTAAAAAAAAATCAATATGCAAAAAAGAGACGTTAAACAATGGGAAACATTCGCCGAAATATCTGAAATAGAAGTTGAATCAATGCTAAAAAAACTAAACCCCGCCCCACATGCACAAGACACAATTCCAACCATAGACTTAAAAAAAGTAGCTAACACAGTCTCGCCAACTTTAACAAAAATCATTAATCTATCACTAAAGGAAGGAAACATGCCAGATTCACTAAAAGGAGCAATAGTAAAACCAATTCTAAAGAAAAAGAACAGCGACCAACTAATCCTGAGCAATTATAGGCCAGTATCAAACCTACCCCTAATTGCAAAATTAATAGAAAAAAAACATACAAAAACAATTAGCAGAACACTTAGGGATAGATTTTCAAAGGGGTACGCGCGTAAGATACGCGCGTACCCCCCGAAAACCTACCCCAAACCCCCCTGCGTGCGCCGAGCCTATTTTGCATAGGCTCGGCAGTGCACGCAAGCCCCGGGATGCGCGTAAGTCCTGGGGCTTGCATGGAGGGGCGTGTCGGGGGGGCATGCCGGGGGGCATACCGGGGGTGACGCGGCGTTTCAGGGGCATGTCTGGAGTGACGTGGCGTTTCGGGGACGTGTCCGGGGGCATGGTTCCGGCCCGGGGGCATTCTGGGGGCGTGGCAGTGGCCCCTGGACCAGCCCTCAGACCGGAACATGGAGCGCGGCAGCCGGCCCGGCGCGCGCAAAGTTACACCCCCGTGACATCCCCAGTCGGGGACGGATTGCCTCGGGCATAAAACTGGGGAAGGTGCGGCACACAGCCGCTGGCTCGCGCCAAAGCCGGACGCCAAAGGGGTGTGCCCCTTATCAAGATTTTTTTCTATTCTTATTTTACCCATATGGGAAGAAAAAGAAAGGTTAAAGCTTGGACTTCATTGCCGAATGTACCTGTATTGAGAGGACCTATGGACTCTCATGTTGCAAGAGGGGTAAGTTACCCTGTTGCGAGTCTATTCCTGAAATATCTTTTTCATCTGGAACCACAGACAGTCCAGGGCCACAGCAGCAACTCAAACCCTGATGGAAGAGCCAAGCCCTGCAGCCCAGAGTTCCTCTTTGGGATTAAGGGGAATAGACAATTCTGACGCTATGCGTCAGGTGTACCACACCTTCCTCTGTATGTGGGAATACAGAGGAAGGTGTGGTACAAGAGGGTTCTGGACCTCAGGAGTTGGTCGCAGAGCCTGTTGACCTCCAAAATATAACTCTGGGTGATGTATGGAGAGTTCTTGTTACTTTACAGAAGACTATGTCTAGTTCAATTGTTCAAAATAATAAAACAACTATGGAGATAAAAAATGTGATTGAAGTTCAGCCTATTTTATTACATGCAGGCATATACATGTGTATGTTATAAAATGGCCACGTTCTATGGTGTGAGCCAGCATATGCGTGTACATGTGCGCGTACAGGTGCGCCCGTGTGGCTGTTTAAAAGATACCATCTTAGTGCATAAGCATCCCAGAAGAACATTAGAGTACAGAGTGTTGAGGTACAGGGTACTTAAACCAGAGATATTTAAATCCAATCCTCAAAGCCTGCATACAGGTTTCATATTCATTAGGGGGTCCATTTTCAACTGCTGTCTGGCTGGCTAGTTAGTAGTACCGCTGAATATACCTGGCTTTCTTAACGTTAGCAGTTATGTCTAATCAGATAACTTTAGGACAGCCCTACAGCCTGACCAGAGTTAGCCCTAGCTTGATGCATTTGCTACCTGGGTGCTATCAAGCTAGGGTGAGAGTATGTTGTAGAAATTTCATCTTTGTGTACCTTTCCTCATTCCAAATCACATCAAATCTTAAATGATGTGTACTGTGCTGTTTGTACGTCTGACTGTGCATGTAAAACTGCCCCCCATAAGAACATAAAAAATTGCCATGCTGGGTCAGACCAAGGGTCCATCAAACCCCGCATCCTATATCCAACAGAGGCCAAACCAGGCCACAAGAACCTGGCAATTACCCAAACACTAAGAAGATCCCATGCTACTGATGCAATTAATAACAGTGGCTATTCCCTAAGTAAACTTGATTAATAGCCTAAGTAAACTTGATTAATACCCGAGATCACCACCAAAACCTCACCTCGATTTACTAGATGACCCTCCTATCGTGGTATAAATAGATGACTAAATGTGTGCCACCACAGAGGTTTTCTCTCTCTCTCTATTCCACTTCACTCTCCCACTGCGCGCACAAGTGAAACATTTCTAAAAATGGGTGGAGCATGGTCTGGGTGCTGCATGGCATAAATACTTACATGCACAGGCTCCCACTAGTGTCCCCTGATCAATAAAAACAAATGTATTGTTTTAGTGAACCACTTCACACTTACAGGGGAACTTCAGGAAGAAGGAAGTGCCAACTCGTAAAACACGAGGTTTAAGTTGGAGGAAAAGCTTCCTTCTTTCTTGAGTTTCCCTAGAGATATCGGGGAAGATCTGTATCTTCTGCCCGCAAAAGGAAATATTTTTATATTTGAAATATTGTCAAAAGACAGATTATTTATCTGACTCAAGAAGAAAAGAAATAATAAATGTACCTCTAGTTGTAATCAAGTCTTGAGAGTTTTGCAAAAATTGAGATGGATCAGAACTATCTATCAGGCCGATACAGAAAAACGCGTGGGAGAGCCGGTGAGCACCCACTCTCCCGACGTGCGCAAAGGCCACTCTTCCGGGCGTGCAATTCAGGAAGGTCGGGTATGTAAATTAGGGCTCCGGTAAAAGGAGGCGCTAGGGACACTAGCGCTTCCCTAGCGCCTCCTTTTTGATAGAAGCGGCGGCTGTCAGCGGGTTTGACAGCCGACGCTTAATTTTACCGGCGTCGGTTCTCGAACTCGCTGACAGCTAAGGGTTTGCAAAACTGATGCCGGCTAAATTGAGCGTCCTTCTTCCAACCCGCGGGCTGTGGGCAGATTTAAATTTTATTTTTTAAATTTTGGATTTTTTTAAATTTTTGGGGCCTCTGACTTAATATCTCTATGATATTAAGTCGGAGGGTGTACAGAAAAGAAGTTTTTTCTGCTTTTCTGTACACTTCCCTGGTGCTGGCCGAAATTAACGCCTGCCTATGGCCTATGGCAGGCGTTAATTTCTGAGAGTAAAATATGCGGCTTGGCTGCACATTTTACTTTCTGAATGGCACGGGAATAACTAATAGGCCCATCAAGATGCATTTGCATGTTTCGGGCGCTATTAGTTTCGGAGGGGTTGGCCGCGCGTTTTCGACGCGCTATTACCCCTTACAAAATGTGGGGTAATAGTGCGCTCCAGTGGAGCGCACTTTACTGTATCGGACTGTATAAAAGCTAATATATCAAAGGAAAAAATCTGCACTAAAATATAATATGGCAGATCCTGAAAAAACGTGCAATGGTGCCCACTTTGGATGGGGTAGCCATCGTTTTATATGGCCACATGATCCAAAAAACCCCCATCTGCAATAAGCCAAACCCCTTGCGATACTCCTGCTCACCCCTCTCGTCGCATCTAGAGTTGGCATAGCCTAAAAAAATTTGTAAAAATCTAAAATTTACTCACACAGCAATTTTCCACCCCTTCCCAAACCCTTCCCCTTTGATCAAAAATTACCCCATCCCAACCAAAGATTCCCATATCAAAACTCCCCTCCCCAAATAGCAAGCTCCCCGAGCCCCTACCTCCTAACATATACCATAATCCCTAGTGTCTAGTGGGGCCCTCCCCCCTTTCCATGGATCAATGACCCTGATGGTTTGGGGGGCCCAGACCTAAAAGAAGAGTTCTCGGTGGTCCAGGGGCAGCCTGGTGCAACCCCTAGCTCCAGGCCAGTTGACACATTTTCCAGAAAGGCATGGGCCAACCACTGCCCCTATATGCTATTGAATTACCAATAGGTTTTATCCACTTTAAGTACACTTAACACAGGTAAATGGCTTTTGAAAATTGCTATGACAGTGTGTTACATTTACATTTACATTTCCTTTTGGAAATTATCATGATTCTGTATAATATACTCATGGTAAATGTTTAAAGAGCGAAGAAACAGGTGTAATATAGGGTAATTCTCCTTTTTCAAGGCAGCAAATACTTCTTTTCTACAGTTGTACCAGGAATCTCTTTGTTCTGAGTTGAGAAGTAAGGAGAGGAGGGCTGTACTGCATCAGCTTTGATTTGGATGTTCATTTAGTCCTTCAAGGTATCAAGTGTCAGCAGTCTGGAATGAATTGAGACCAGATGACAAACTGGCTGCCTGGAAGGAAGATGGGACTGGGAGCAGGATAAGAGAACATCTGAAGACTGACTTATTTTCAACAGTCATGCATATTTACCTATATAGAAGTCAAGGAAGAAAATTGGATGGTATATCAGTATATAGTGACCCCGCATGTCTATACACCAAATAAAAAGTACAACCTGATTTAGAAATAATTTTATTTTTGTTGTAGCATGCTCAAGAAGTACCGGTATATTCATTTTTAAACCATGACAAATAGTATCTAGATTAGAAGCTTTCCTTCAAAAACTTCTTTAATATATATATGCAATCAAACCCTATGTGCTTAAACATACACACAGACATAACTCTCTAATGATTATGGAGTCGAGTGAGAGACTTCAGCTTGAAACAAGCCTTGATATTTCAAAACTAATTTAGATGTGCTCTTAAGATCTAATTCACTAACACAATAATTTTAAAATGAGTGCGTGTGTGCCCATACATGTGAATATCGGTGTGCGAGCAAGGGTGTGCTAGAATGTTTAATCCTGCGCACACTTGCATGCATACTGGTTGATTTTAAATGCTCTAAGTGCTAAAGCCATGAGATACACGTTACTCAGCCCGGCGCATGCTGCATGTATTTTAAAAACTGTGTGAGTACGTGCATATCTCCTGGTACATGCACACAATTTTTTTTTCACAGAAAGGGGTGGGGCATGGGCATGGTCTGGGCGGGGAATGGATGGGAGATGGAAGGCAGGTCTGTACCATGAAATCTGCACATAAGTCTATGCATACAAGTACACGTCGGGGTTCCCTACTCCATAACTTTAACTTCTGCTATGGACAGCATGTAAGTTGTAAAATTTAAAAAAAAAAA
Source organism: Rhinatrema bivittatum (assembly GCF_901001135.1). NCBI lineage: Eukaryota > Metazoa > Chordata > Amphibia > Gymnophiona > Rhinatrematidae > Rhinatrema > Rhinatrema bivittatum. Next base: position 257,876,188 of record NC_042621.1, read on the forward strand.
AAGGGTAATCAGCAGGGTTTTAAGGGTCAGGGATAATAGGGTAAAAGGAAGGCGAGTTAGCTAGTGGCATTAGGAAATTCTTTCCTTTACTGGGGTGAACTGGGAAAAGAGTTAATTGCGTCAGCACATGTTTCTGGTAAAATCTCCCCCCACTTACACAATCAAGCCAGCATTTGCATGCACATGCACTCATCAATATGAAAGCGTGTTTCCAAGTATGCACAAATAGCCGATCTTAAAACACGTGCATGTATACATGCATATACGCATGTATGTTTTAAAATCGCCGCATATATGTGTGTCAGCCAGCAAACGCGTGCATATGTGTGCTCGTGTGCGGGTCTTAAAGTTTAACACATATGTTTTAAAATGCGCCAATCATGTGTAAGTATGCTCCTAATTTTAAGAGGTTACTCGAGCACAGCTAGTGTGCGGGTGTCTTCCATAGGACCTTGTCGGCTTTTATGCGTGTACATCAGCGAATTTTAAAACATTCCCAGTTTTCCAATTAGTCCATCAGGAACAGCAGTAAAGTTACACGGATAGCTTTCATAAATGCGCTGTGGTTTTTGGTTTCAAATTCAGAGTTATGCACATAGGGCCGGATTTTAAAAGCCTGGCGCGTGCAAATCTCGGGAGATACGCACGTGGCCAGGATGGGCACGCGCCGAGTGTATTTTAAAAATGGCCCAGCCACTCGCGAATCTCCTGGTGTGCATGGAAGTGCCAGGCTTTGTCAAAGGAGTGGGCCGAGGTGGGGTATGGGAGGGGCGGGGGCCAACTGGGACAGCGGCCATTAGGCCTGTCCTGGTGAAGCATGCACCAGCAGCCAGCTGGCACATGGAACTTACTGCTGCTCCGAAAGAGCAGGTAAGGTCTATAACAAAAAAAAAAATGAGGATAGATAGATAGGGATTAGGGGTCTGGGAGGAGAGGAGAGGAGAGAAGAGGGGAAAAGGGAGGAATGTCAGGTAGGGGGTTAGGGAAATTCCCTCCCAATCCACTCCTTTATTGGAGCGGACTGGGAGAGAATTGGGGTAGGGCTACTCGCGTCGCCGTGCAGATTTTTCAAAAATCCTCACACACACACACACACGCCCGCCTGGGCACCTGCGCGCACATAAACGCGCACATGCAGGTTTTAAAATTTACCCGATAAGTGTTGGCCATGTCCCGCCCATGCCCTGCCCCTTTTCCGCCCTCTTATTCCTCACTTACGCACAGATGTATACATGTGTACTTTGCAGCTTTTTAAAATCTGCATTGCTCGTATATAGCCCAAATTTGCACGTATGTGGCCATTTTTGTGCGAGCAACGTTTTAAAACTCAACCTGCTTAGCTTTTTACCCATAGAAGCAAAATGGAATACAAGACTTATAAGGTAGATTATTAGACTCGGGCGCGGGCGTCCATGTGTGCGTGGTTCCTGGCACACGCACATGGATGTGCCGATTTTATAAGATGCACATGGTAACACGCGCATGTTAGAAAATCCGCTACCTGCACAGACACGCATGCATGATTTTGTATTGGCGCACCCCCCGGACCACCCCTTTTCTTTGGCCCAGCTCTTGTGCACGTAATGATTACGCGTGCAGCCAGGCCCCTTCTAAAATGCGCACGGTGTGCGCAGGGCCTGGCCACTTGTGTAACTCCTGTTTATTACATCCACAGGCTATTTAAAATTGGGCCGTATTCCCTTTAAATTTAGTTGTTACAGGTCATTTAGGAGGTAATTTTCAAAAACATTTAGATGCATAAATCCTGGTTTTATGCACATAAATGGTTGTTACAAAATCAGCCAGTGCTCTGTTTGCATAAAAGTACAAGCATAACCCATTTTTAATGTACTTTTTCACAGGGATGATAAGTTTTAAACAGGTGCACGAGCGCACATGTGTGCATGTTTGCCGACTTGCGCCCAGGGATGTGGCTATTTTATAACATAAGTGCATACGTTATAAATATAGGCTGACTCCATGCACATGTGCACGCAATTTTAAGTGGAACTATTCATGCAAATGCATCTTCGACCGCATAATTGGGAGGATTTTAATAGACACGCATGCTAACGCCATTACTTCCCAGTTCATTCCCAGTTCCATAACCCCCTAGTTTAATAGCCTCCTTTTCTCCTGATAGTCCTGACCCTTAAAACTCTGCTGATCTGTTTCTTTTTATTTTATGACTTATACGCCACACATATCTGAAGTAAGGGGACCATAGTGTGCGCTTTGCATGTTAGTACGTGCTAATTTCAATGTGAAATCCAAATGTTTTATAAAGGGTTTTTTCATACGCTGCACAAGACTATTGTAATCTACCTTGTATACTTTTATTAAAAAAGGTGGGAAAGAAATATTTTAAATAAATAAATAAAATAAAATAAATAGTAGTATATAATTGCATCAGTCACGGTGTTTTGAATTACAGCTTTAGACTAGCGAATCCCTTCATATCTCTGGTATAATTCAATCTGGAGTTCTGTTTCAATTCATAATAAGAATTACGATACAAGCATTGTTTTGTTTTTTTCCCAGCCAGGTCTCTAGACAAACTCTATAACTTTGTAAACTGTTCTGGACTCCATCTGATTTTTGGACTCAATGCGCTCCGTCGAAAGCCTGATAACTCCTGGAATAGCTCCAGTGTTCTTAGCCTCCTGAAATACAGTGCCAGCAAAAAATACAATATTTCTTGGGAACTTGGAAATGGTAAGAAGAATAGATTTTACCTTTCTTTAATATCATTTTGCCTTTTAGAAGATGGAGAAAAGCAAACTAAACCATTCAGCTTGCTCACAGATCACAGTGAGCACATACTATGAAGAAATCATTCCTTTAAAGTGTTAGCTGTTATAGACAGGCCCTGCTTTAAACATCTGAAAAACAAAATGGAAATCATTTTAGAGAGTAGATCTCATTGTTATTTTATAAATCATCACATATCAAAATAAATAGATGAGTACTTCAGGAAAATATGATATAGCAAGTCAGGTAAAAATTGATCTTTATCTATAGGGCTTGGTGCTGAGGATGTTACTTTTCAATATGAGATATTACTGAAAATTTTAAGCGAAATATATGTCTGCTTACAAAGGACACAAATCTACAACAGGGGAGACACACTAGGAGGGGTGGAATAGATAAAAGTTGACTTGAAAAAAACTGGGAAAATGGTAAAGGTTTTATAAGCTGTGCTCCATGTAGAATTATGTATGTGAGGAACAAAAAAACCCCATTAGCCATTAATGGCTATTAATCAAGTTTACTTAGGGAATAGCCACTGCTATTAATTGTATCAGAAGCATGGGATCTTCTTAGTGTTTGGATAATTGCCAGGTTCTTGTGGCCTGGTTTGGCCTCTGTTGGAAACAGGATGCTGGGCTTGATGGACCCTTGGTCTGACCCAGCATGGCAATTTCTTATGTTCTTATCCATTAGAAGAACAAGAACCGGAAACTACGAAAAAGGATCTAGGCTAAAAAAATGTTATCTCTAATAACATGAAGGTTGTCAGTCAATGTGATAAATCAGCAGCAAAATATATATGCTTTACAGACTAACTTAAATTTGTTCTCTCATAAGTCCTAATCCCAATGTTTTTTTCTACTTAAACCACGGGTATTAAACCAAATCATAATCCGGCTCGCCGGTCAATGTCTCTTCAAGTTATCTCTCTGGTTACTTCAGTTTTATGATCCAAGTTTGTACTTCCTTGTTCAATGTAATGCATTCTTTTATGCTCTGGTTATTGTTACAATGTAAACCGAAGTGATTTGTAACTTGTTACAAGAATATCGGTATATAAAAGTGTTAAATAAATAAATAAATAAATAAATAAATGAAATATGCTTGGGTGCATAAATAGAATAAAGAAGATAGCATTGTCCTTCTTTAGGTCACTGGTAAGACCCCACCTCGAGTATTGTGTTCAGTTTTAGACGTCAATGTCATACCTATATAAGGACATTGAGAGTACTCACAACACAAACTTTGAACACAGAGCCTTGAGGAACTCAAAATGGGTTTTCTAGAAGAAAGAAAGGAAAGGGAAATATGATGGAAACATTCAAATATCTAGCAGATTTCTATAAAATAAGACAGCAATTTCCATAATAAAAGAAACTCAAAAACTAGGAGGTATTTATCAGACACATTCCTGATAGCAAAGTTAGCCAGAAAAACTTATCCGGCTAACTTTGGGGGCATATTCAACAGTGCAACCACACTCTTGAATATGCTGGCTATCTTTATAAATTAGCTAGCTAACTTTAGGATAGCTTTCTGACTTGACCAGAATTAGCCTGCTAAGTCATCCGGCTAACTTTAAATACTGGAGTTAGCCGGTTAACTTAGTAAACTAACTCAGCTCCTCCCAGTTATGCTCGAGGCTAAATTCTAACCACCTAATTTATTAGCCAGCTAGAATATAGCCGAATAAAGGCTAACTATAGCCAGGTAAGCCATTTAGATGGATAACTACTATGGGGGTCATTTTCCAAGGAGTTATCGCGGGTGATAATTCCGCAAATCGCGCTAACAGCCGTTAACGCAATTTGCGAATGCAAATTTTTAATTTTGTATTCAGGGGGGGAGAAAATGTAAAGTAGGGAGAATTTATTGTGTGCCACGAAACAGCTGCAGTGTTAGCGCGGCTCCTAATGCGACCAATAACTACACCTCTTTCATTTGCGTTATGTTGTGTGCTAGAGGCCGGTAAAGATTTATCGCGGTTCACGATGTTTCCGGACAGCCTGTTTCAGTATGCTGCAGGCTGGGGAGGGGGAGGGGGAGGGGAAGAGAGAGAGAGAGAGAGAGAGAGAGATATTTGTATCCCTATGGGAGGCCCACCTAGTAACTCGAGGTGGGGTTTAGGTATGAGTGTAGGGGGTTGGGGGCCACTTTCACATTCAACATGAGACGTACGAACAGAACAGTGGTCTCTTGTGAAGATTTGCTGGCCTTCGGAGTGAGGAAACTCACTCCAAGATGAGATTTGTGCAATGTTCTCTCCACCTAGCTTGATAGACACTCTACCTGGGCAACAACAAGCTAGGTGGAGAGAACATTGCACAAATCTCATCTTGGAGTCTCTCTCTCTCTCTCTCTCTCTCTCTCTCTAGCGTACTGAAACAGGCTGTCCGGAAACATCGTGAACCATGATATATACTGGCAATGGGCTAATAGTGCAACTTGCGATAAGAGCTTTTCGCATAGCTGATATCGCAATTTGCGATACACATGCTTATTAGCATAAGGTACACCCCCTTTTGGTATCGCATGCGATACCAATGCGATATTGGAAAATGAGGCCCTAGTTATCCTTCTAAATGGCTTTTGAGTATGGACCTCCCCAAGTCTTCTTATGTAATTGGAAGGAGACTGATTCAAAGGAAATATTAATTTAGGGGATAATGTTCAATACATTTGCTTACATAAAACATGAGATTATATTCATAAAAATCTTGATATATAATTGCATGGAAGTTGTGTGCATAAAAGTGTGCATATATCCCGATTTTATGCATACTTTTATGCACATCAAAAATAGGAATTATAGGAGGTGGAGTTGGGATTTTTGCACACACTTGATTTTACAAATTATGCACGTAAATTAGCCTATCCAAGTTACACTCTGCAAAAAGCAAATATAGCATTGTGTGGGTTTGTTGTGAATTCTTAAAGATAATTTTCAAAGTGAATTTATGCACATAAATCAACTTTTAAAATTGGGATAACTTATGCACTTTGTCAGTGCATAAGTTATGTGGGTTGTTATTAAATTACCATCTTATTGCTAAAGTAGTAGATACCTGGATTGACTTACCAACAAAGTGACAAAATTGAAGCATTTTTGCAACAGATGCAGAACATTGTGGCTAGAGATTAGTTAGGAACTCCAGTGAAAAGCTTTGCATGGGGTAACTGGATAGCTGGAGTGGGCAAAAAGACCTTTACCTATCAGCAGCTCCTATGAGGTCAATAGTCAAAGGCTTTGAGTAACTTTTGAAATTATCTAGACAAAAACTGAGATTTCAAAATTTTCTCCACTCCCTGGAGAAATTTTGTCCAGATAACTCATTAACTACATAAAATGTAGGTGAGTAAAAAGGGGTGATGCTGGAGGCATTCCAGGAGCAGGGCTAAACATTAGCCGATGAGCGCTGATATTCGGCTTTATCCATTTAAAGTTTGCCAGTAAGTCAGATAAGAAAAATAGCTGTCCTAAAGGTAGCTGGGTAACTTTACCTGGTTAACTTTAGCTGCGTATATTCAGTGGAACATTTATCTGGGTAAAGACACTTGGATAAAGTAACTTTCCTGCTCATTGGCTTGCTCAATATTGACCTCTATGAAACTATGTTACTATGTTAAAAATAATATTTGTATTTCCCCATAAGGTAAAATACTTATGCAGAGCACGCACTCAAGATTTTGTTTACATCAACATTGGAATTCTCCATTTTATTCTGTAAAAGATGATTTTGACATGCATTGCTTGCTATCTGGATTTGGTTTTCTCTGATGTATCCTGCTGTTTATTTTTATTTTCAAGACATTGTTGCGAGCGCGGGGGTGCGGTCACTTCTGTCAGGAGATGTGAGCCCTTGGATCGCTACGCCACTCAGGGAGGAGCCCCGAGAGCACAGCAAGAGGTGAGCTGATGCAAGCATGGGTGGAGCAGAACAAGACTGGAACGAAGACAAGGATGATTGAAAATACTGACCCTCCACTGGACCCTGCATGCTTCATGAAGACCAACAATGCAATGGTGGTCTTTGAATGTTCCTCTGAATATTCCAAGCCTTTTCGGACCTGCCACTGGGTAATGGCAAGAAGTGGCAGGCCGGACGGAGGCCAGGGGCAGATGAAGGTTCAGGAACAAGGTACTGTAGACGAGGACTCAGGATCAAGGTACTGTAGACGAGGACTCAGGATCAAGTACTAGGTTGAGGCTGCGACGCAGAGCACCCTACACAGCCCACCCGCGGGACTGGTCGTGGACCATGCTGGATGCGGGGCAGACTCCAGATGAAGATGTAGACCTTGAAGCCTGAACATGGTGAAGATTCAGCAGAGGCCATCACCGGTGCATGCCCTACACAGCCCGTCTGTGGCTGGTCGCGGACCACACTGGAGCGAGCAGGTTCAAACAGAGTCTTAGACATGGACAGAGCAAACACAAGGGAATCCGAGGGCCAGGACAATTTAGGACACAGGACCAAGACAGGACTTGGCTTTAGGCAAGGATGACTCTCCGGAGACTTGTGCTGCAGGCGAGAAGGCAGACCTAGTGCCATGAGGTGCCCTACACAGCCCACCCATGGGGCTGGTCACGGACTACGACAATGACATGCCAGGAAAGGTGGCGACGAGGAACCAGAGGTACATGACATCAAGGCTGGATCATGGAACATCAGGACTGGATCATGAAATATCAGGGACATCAGGAATGGATTACAGAACATCAGGACTGAATCATGGAACATCAGGATGTATAACACCTGGACATGTAACAAGCAATGAAGGAGCTCCGATGGAGGACAAGACCAGGAAGATGAGGACAAGGAGACCAAGAACATGGAGAACACTGAACACGAAGCCATCTACACAGATGAAGACCACGGAGTACCTGGACCGGTAACAGAGCACAGACAACTGTGGAACCCAATCCGAAGACTCTGAGTGTCTAAAGAAAAGCCCTTTTATAAGGCTGAAACATGAAATGAAAAGATTGAAGACTTCCGGTGGGGGCCGCAGGCTTTTCCCGCCACTGGCCCTTTAAATGGACTGAAGAGGCGCGCTGGCGCCTACAGGAGGGCCCTGGAGAGAAGCAGGACCCTGGACAGTGGTGTCCCTGCCGCACAGAAGCAGATGGAGCAGGCAGGATTTGGGAGCGGCCTCCAGGCCGCAGGATGAAATCGGGGTGGCAGCAGCTTCCCTTGCCGCTCAGGGCAAAGTCAGAGGCGTCTGTAGCGGCGGCACTAGGCCGCGAAGAAGTGGACTTGTTGGCGGCACATGCCACATGAGGCGGGTTCCAGCAGCACGATGATTCTGCCCGTGAAGGAGCGGCAATCTCAGAGGCTCCCTACTGCGGAAAGGCAGCAGGGATGACGGCGGTCTCCAGCCGTGTTGGAAAAGGCAACGCGGCATCGGGCAGAATGCTGGCAGTGAGTAGGTGGAAAGGTCTTCTCGTGGGATGGGCTCCAAGAGCCGGATTCGTAACAGACATGGCTGTGTGGACACTCATACAGCTAAAGTTCTAGTTGTTTTAATAGAGCATTTGTGCATAATAGCTTGACTACTGCTATTAGAGATGTTTCAAAATATTATCCTGTCAAATTGCTTTCATGGTGTAGCATGAAGTCATTTTCATTCAGCTATTGACAGGATTAAAGGTGCTTATATATTGTAATATTTGTTCCTGACATTTGACAAGGCAAAATAATATCTGACTCCTGGGACCATATTCCCTGTTTTTGCCCAGCTTATTTTACTTTACACTAATGGGGCAAGAGCGGTTAAAGGTGGAACGTGTTACAGAGGATTTTTCTTTTCTTCCTGAAAGAAATCTTATACTTTCAGACCAAGCAAAATAAGCAATGTGTCAAATAGCTAGCTGGTGACACCTGTTTTGGAGGATCTGCTCTCTTTTCTTGAGACCTCATTTATTTTCACTGCAACAGTTTATTTGCACAATACAGAAATCTTAATATTACTCATATTAAAAGAATATTATCTTTGAGTCTAGAAAATCTTTCTTTTTATTGCCTTATATACTAAAATGTAATACAGACAGAATCCTTTATTTTTAGACATTACAGACAATATGCTGGACTTTGAAGATATAAAACAAGTAATTTAACTAAGTAATTTCTGATACATAGGGGCCAAGCATTAAAACTTACACTAAAACTATTTTAGCATATACTTACAAAGAATTTGTAAGTACTTGCTAAGACATCACTTAACATGTGATGCACTACATTTTTTAGCACGTACGCTAAAAATAGTCTCAATAATGCATGCACACTCACCCTTAAAATTGTAGGGTTTATGCATTAATAATATCTGTACACTAAAGAGCATGGGGATCATATTCAGTAGACCAGTTAATGGACAAGTTATCCGGCTAAAGTTAGCTGGATAACTTATCCCATGTATTCAGCGGGATAAATGTCCCGCTGACTATGCTTGACTAAAGTTATCTGGCTACATCCCTACATGTAGCCAAATAACCAAAAAAAACCTAACCGACTCTAGCCTAGATTCACTAAGCTGTGATATTTTATTGTGTGAAGGGCCCAATATCACAGGGGGGTGGTCATGAGATATTTTGGTCCCGTATCCCCCCCCCCCCCCCCCCCCCCCCCCCCCCCCCGGACAAAATATTGCAGCACTATTACTGCCTTCTTTTGTCTCACGGAAAAAGTCTGTGAGACAAAAGAATGCAGTAGGTGCCTTGAAAACACACAAGAGCGCCCATTGCATGGGGCTACCATTACTTTAATGGTCATGCGGCCCAACATTACTCCCCTCAAAGTTGAAATAAAGCTGCTGGGAGTCTTACCATAGCCCTGCTCACCCCGGGGCTGCCATTCGAAGCAGCAAAAAGAAATATAAAAATAGAGAAAATTTGGTAGGTGGCAACACCCCTTCCCCCAGGCCATACCCCTCCCCATTCAATCCTATCCCTCTCTGGTCCAATAGCTTATCCTTCTCCTTAATGTAACCCCCCACCCATCAGGCCCCCCCCCCCTTTTCATTAAATGTATATCCTGGCAGAGGCTCCCTCCTCCCAACTCCCCAAAATTACACATGTAGGCTAGTGCCCACCACCTTGGATCTGCCCTAACCCCCCCCCCCCTTACCTTCAAAATAATCATTAGTGTTCAGTGGAGGGTCCGAGGTACCCCCTAGCCCCTGGCTCAGTTGGTACCATTTTCCAAAATGGTTCATACTGGCCTTTTTCCTTACCACATGATAGGTCGTTTGGCTCCCAGAAATTCCCCAGAACGCCTCATTTTATCTGGATAAATTATAGCCAGTTAATGACTTGTCTGGCTATAATTTTACCAAATAAGTGGCTGAATATGGCAAAACTTGCCATTTAGATGGATAACTTATGAGTTGTCTGTCTATGTGGCTTTTGAATATTGACCTTCATGTGAACACCACATAAAGTAATGTATGAATGCTAAATTGAGCATGTATAATGGCTCAGCACTTTAATGCAAACTTGTATAAAAAAATAACCTTTAACAGTAGAAAGAGGAACAGCAGCAGTACCTGATCCCCCAAGAAGTGTATATATATATATATATATATATATATATATATATATATATATATATATATATATATATATATATAGGTATCATAAAAAGTGCTTATCTGCCATTGAACTGGCTTATTAACAATGGATTATAATCATGAACTGGGGGAGGAGGAATAGCCTCTGGGGATAGGGAAATTCCTACAGTACCAATTATATTAAATAAATGTACCAGCTTTTTGGCTTGAAATGATAGCATCTTATTAGTTTTTCATATTAACACATTTTTTAGATTTTAGTTTTTGTTATGCAAATAAAAACATTTATCTTATGTCCTTCAAGACCTGAGGCATATAATGAAATGGAAGATGTTTCCTTGATATACATACTTTTGTATATAGAAAAGAGTCTAAACAGCATATGACCTTACTGGTTGTTTTTAAAGATCCCACTGACATCTTCCAAATGCCCAACATTGCATTTGGAAGATGCTTTTAAGAAGCCCCTAACACAGGGATTGCCTGTGTTAGGGGCTTCTTAAAAGAGTTTCCAATCTCTAAAAACAGAAAACATTATTTAATTTTCCATATCATATGAATCAGATAGCATTATAAACATAAAACTTAATTCGGCTACACATCTCACATCTCAAAAAATAGCAGGCACAGACCCACATATACATAAACACTGGTTTTAAACTTGTATCAACCAATCAATGAAATTCAGCCTCAATGCCATGAGACCTTAAACTGTAAATAAGAGAAAACCCACCTTCATCTGTCCCAAAAAAACTTAAAAAAACAAAAAAAAACCAACTCACTGACCAAGCTATGTCTTTATTGAGAACCAAGTGAATATATTTTTTTCTTTTGTAGCAAAAATTCTGAAAAATCTTCTCCTCTGGATCTAACCTGTGGCTGTTCCAACACTTGAAAAAGTTACATTCACCAAAGAATATTACATTGTAGCCCAATGTGCCACCAAAGGGGCTTCCATTCTTAGGCAGCAAATACAGTTTAGATGTTCTTGTATCCTTGTCTTCACATTTCTTATTGTTTTTCCTATATATATGAAAGATTATATGGACCACACAGAATATAGATAATGCCTGTAGACAAACAGAAAGTTTTTTTGTCTTAAAAGGAAAGGACGGTAATTCAGAAAATATAGGGCATTCCCACAGAAAGATCTTGCATATAATCCACAATTGCAACACAGACTGTGACCATCTATGTCTGACCCCCTCCAAGATAGTATGATGTGAGAAGAATGCGGATTTCACTAGATGATCTCTAATATTCCATGCCCACTTTAGAGCAAAGATCAATGAATCCGAACCAATTGACATCACAAGAGGCGTCCCCCAAGGCTCATCCCTGTCATCCACTCTCTTTAATATATACCTTCTCCCCCTTTGCCAGCTGCTTTCAAATCTTAATCTCCCACACTTTGTTTACGCCGACGATGTACAGGTCCTTATACCTATTGCAGATTCCATCTCCAATGCCCTAAAAAGATGGGACAGCGCCCTCACATCCATCAATGATCTCCTCACCCAGCTCAACTTAGCCCTTAACCCTAACAAAACAGAACTCATGATCATCTCTCCACAATCCATCAATTCAATAACCACACTCGCAACCACTTCTCCCCCCCCCCTCCTACTTTCTCCCAATCTGTCAGGGACTTAGGCGTCACTCTTGACCCCCAATTCAATCTACAGAAATTTATCACATCCACCATCAAAGACTGCTATTACAAACTCCACACACTTAAAAAACTTAAACCCCTCCTTCACCTCAATGACTTCAGAACCGCCCTACAAGCCCTGATCTTATCCAAAATAGACTACGCAAACGCTGTGCTCCTAGGCCTCCCGAAAAACAGCCTTGCCCCCCTTCAACTACTACAAAACGCAGCCGCTCGGATACTAACCGGCTCCCGCAGAAAAGAACATATCACCCCTGTCCTCAAACAATTACACTGGCTTCCCATCACTGCCAGAATTCAGTTTAAAACCCTTACCCTCATACATAAAGCCATCCACAATCCTAACATGCTCTGGTTCTCAGACAGTCTACATATCCGTTTCCCCTCCAGACCCACCAGAACACCCTACACATCATACATTCATACGCCATCTCCTAAACTCTACCACCTTACAACCACCAAACAACGTGCACTTTCCCTAGCTGGACCCTCCCTATGGAACTCTATCCCCACTACCTACGCCATGAAACATGCCCCAAAACAATTTAGAAAAAATCTCAAGACGTGGCTCTTCGCACGAGCCTATACATGAACCCCGCTGTCTATCACTTACCCTCCCCAAACCCCTCCACTGCCCCCCCCTGCTCCCCCTAACCCTAAACTCATCCACTGCAAATAATTTACTTGTAAATAATCCCTGTATATAATTTTATTGCTTATATATCGTCATGTTTATAGCCTATATTCTTTTCGTTCAGTAATTCCCTGTGTTTTCCCCCACCTTCCCTCCACCCAGTTCCATTATCAGTTTCATTGTAAAGCCATGTTGGCCAGTTTTATGTTACATGGAAACCGATGTGATGTTTGCCTAACGAATGTCGGTATACAAAAATTTGCAAATAATAATAATAATAATAATATCTTGAAAGAGAGTGTGCAGACTTAGGATATCCCAGTGTTGCTTGCTCTATTGTACTTTCCAAGTATGGAACAAATGAGGAAGGATGCACATCAGACAAGAAATTTCTGGTCTGTCCTGAGGGTTTAATAAAAGATCCTGATTGGCCCATTGGCCTCTTTCATATGTTCATTGTATGACCTCCAACGGTAATCCCTTTCTTTTTTTAATTTTTAATTTTATAAATTTTACAAATTAAATACAAAGAACTCCTTTGCAAATGAAACAAGGAAATAATAATTATCATTAGTAACAAATTACATACATTCATTCATGTATATAACATTATCTTAATGAATCCAACTTTTTCTTCTCATGTTTTCATTGGAAATAAGATGGGGGGGGGGGGGAGAGGAGAAGGAAAATCAAAGGAGTATAAAAGCAAACCAATTGTAAATGTAACAATACTGCCAGTCACTCTGTATCATTAATTATTAGATCCCACATATCTGCAGCCCTATGCCCTCCCATTTAGGAACTATCTCAATTGTTCTGGCAGAAAATATATATATATATTTCCAGCTAATTTTAATATACATTTACAGGGAAACCCAAGTAGGAAACTCATTCCCTTAGCCAATGCTTTGGGGTGCATAAACAAGAAAGATTTCCTACGTTGTTGAGTGGTTCTTGAAAGGTCTGGGTAGACCCTAACCACTCCTCCCATAAAGGAAACATTTGTATTCTTAAAATATGCTTTCATCAGCTGGCTCAAATCATACTCAGTAAAAAAGGAAATAAGAGAACTGCATGTTCTGTGACTTCCATATTAGAGTTCTCCAAGTAATCTGTTAAATTTGCGAACTCATTCCTAACTCCCATCGAGGGTATCTGGGAGGGACTCCTTCTTGTTGGTAAAAATACAATTTTTTTCACCGATGGCACCATTTCCATAGACATTTTAAGAGTCTCAGTCACATATCTTTTGAAAGTCACAAGTGGTGGTTCGCCTATAAACTTTGGGAAATTTATCATTCTCACATTCAAATGTCTCAGGTAGTTTTCTATAGATTCAAGTCTCCTCAGTGATATTATACAATCCTTCATGAGAATGTTATTTGTATCTTGAATACCTTTAATATTATCAGACAAATCTTGTATAGTATTAGCATGATCCTGTAACAACTTTGAGTGATCTTTTTCTACCGAGACCAATTTTTTCTCAAATTTTCCCAGTAATCGAGACTGTGCACTAAATGATTGGGCCATTCCTGGCATTAAGTTCCAAAGGGACTCTAATGTTATTTCCGCAGGTTTCACAATCTCCAGGGGAGCCAAGATATTCTCTCCTACCTCCTACAGTCGCGGTCTCTCTTCCGTTGTTCCCAGAGATTCGACTCCTGCACTCAAACCTCCCCTCTCAGGAGTCTCATTACCAACAGTCAGAAGGTGTGGGTCTGTCCCTGCTACTGTTTGGTCAATGGGTCCACCATGCAGTGCCTGTCCAATGACGCTTCCATCCTGGAGCACAGCCAGACCGGCTTCTCGGAGGGGAGAGCTACACAGTGATCCTCGGGGATCAGGTGGGCTCAAGGTCACTTCGCCAGGCAAAAACGCAGCTCCTCTCTGCGTTTCAGCAGCAGCACTTAAAGCCCCCATTCTGGAGCCAGGAACCACATATTGGGTGATATATCTCTGCCCAGCAGGTCCAGGTGAGTCTGGTGGAAAGACTCTCACGTTCCCTTTTCTTTTGTGCGGCATTTCACTGAGAAAGTAAGGAAAAAAACAAGTATAGAGGAAACAGAAGTGAGAGCAGGAACCGTTAGCGTCCTCCGGCAGCCATCTTAGACTCCTCCCCAAGGTAACCCTTTTAAAAAAAATGTTTCATTTCTCGTGATCTCTGTTTATACTCATTCATACAAGAACAGAGCTTTCTTAAACATAAAAATTGTCCATAAGGTAAATTGTGGCTTAGATGTCTTGATGACAACTAGTGTAGTGCAACAATATATTACAATTAGTTGGTTTCTTAAAAAGTGAGAAATCGAACCCCAGTTCAGTATAGGAAATCAAATGTCCAAGAATAACACTGAGCTGTGACTGATAGTCAATGCAAACTGAAAATTAATGCCACAGGCAATAAGCCATACAAAAAAACTTTGCAAAGAGTCCATATGCATAACCATAATGAAAGTATATCATCAATATAGCAGAATGATTTGGTCTTTGAAAGGACACCTTGGTATCTATATATCTTCAAAAACCCAATTAACAGGTTGGCAATATCCGGTGCCATTGTTGCACCCATTGCCACCCCCTTAATTTGCTGAAAAAACTAATTATCAAAACTGAAAAAGTTCTTAGTCATGTTGATTCTGGCCAACTCACAAAGAAAATCAGTAGGAACTCTAGTAGATTATGGTCTTTGTTTCAAAAACATTCTAATCATGCTAAGGGGGATGTGGGATGTTTGTCTACTAGGCTGCAACATTTATAGTAGCCATTATCAAATTCAGGTTCAGGACTATTACATCTGTAAGAATATTATTTAATTGTATGTGCAGAATCTCTAATATACAAAGGTAATGTACTAACAAAATCCCTCAGCAATGTGTCAAGTAAAATCAACAAGGATTCCAAGAGAGACACATGTGTTGATATAATGGAGCACCCCAGAGTGTTAACCAATCTCTTCTGGACCTAGCATTCAAGGCAGAAGCAAGAGAACATCTGGACCCCAAGAGGGGAAGAGAAAGAAGGACTTCCAGGAAAATAAACCCAGATCAATAGCATGCATCTCAGATTTCTGTCAAGAAGGTAGAGAATATAAAAAAGGTATAGAAAGAGGGGAGTATAGAGCAATTGGAATAGAGAGATAACAGCATCATCCTGGAGGTTGTGCCACACAGACCCAGGATGACCAACCCATACCCTCATATGACATCCAACCAGGAGAGTCTGTTAGGAGGAGAAGGATTGGCATTAGAAGGTCTTTCAGCCATCCTGGCAAATCTATCTCATTGTTGCCAAGGAGGGAAATCTGTCAGCACTGACACAGGAGGGTACTAGTATCTGACTGTCCATCATTCCTGAGAACCCTGTAGGGTGGAACAGGAGCTAGCCTTAATCTTTGTGGTGCCCTGTGCAGGCAATATGAAGATATATTGGAGAGTAGGTATCTCTTGAAGAACTGTGAGATGGTTGAAGATGGCCCTTGGAGAACTGAGGAGTGGGTGGCAGCCCTCTGTAAAACCAAGAAGCGATGTCAGTCCTGGATGGAGCTACAATAGCAAGATGACACTGAAAGGGCCTCAAAGTTCTCTGAAAAGAGTTCTGCAATCAATTACAAATAATTTTTACCTCAAATAAACCCTTGTTACTAAGACTCCTTTTCTGGGTCAAGATTCAGAATGCCTGCAGTGGTCTTTGGACTGAGGAATCACATGAAGGACAGCAGTGACCATCATGTTCATGCTATTCTACAGTAACTTTTTGAATGGCCCTTATTAAAGTCACTAAAATCATCGTGCTTTATACATTGTGATGTATACACTCGTGTTTGAAAACTATTTGTTATGTGTTAACATTTCTTTAAAAAGACATTTTCATTTTGTCAATAAATTTGCATTTTTGCAGGATGGTCTAAAGTGTGCATTGTATTTTTCTTTTACAAAGAAAAATGTAAGATGTGTTATAGCTGAAGGGCCTGTAATTAAATTTTGTAATGTCATCTCTCGTACATCATCTTCATCTTTCAGTCACAATGCTTGCTGGTAGCTGAACCTTTTAAATACTATACTTGCTAAAAAGTTAACAACTGGTCAGGCAGGTATTAAATTTTAAGCCGTACAGGAGAATTTTAAAAGCCCTGTGCATGACAAAACCAGGAGATACGTGCACAGGTTGGGCCGGTGCGCGCCTAGCGGGTTTTATAAGCCACCCATGGATGTGCTTATCTCCCATTTGCAGGCACAAGGTAAAAGTTTCTAAAAAGAGGCAGAACATGGGCGTGGTCTAGACGGTGCATGGGCATGTTGGGGCCTTACCATGAAATGTGTGTGTAAATACTTACTCATCCTTCTGTGCCGGGGTTCCCTGCCACATAAATTTACTTCTGCTATAGATAGTATGTAACTTTTAAAACAAAAAAATCTAGGCTAGTCAGAGGGGTTTTAAGGGTCAGGGTAATAGGGGGGAAGGGAGGTTATTAAATTAGGGAGGTTTTCAAGACCTATCCTTTACCTGGGTGAACTGGGAACAAACTGGGAAAACCAGTAATAACGTTGGTGTGCGTCCCTTAAAAAATGTCCTCACTTACGTTGTAATAGCAGCTTCTTCTGCACTCAGACAGGTCAATCCACACAAGTGGGTTATGCACCTCTACCAGCAGATGGAGACAGAGTTAAAGTGGACGTCATGGACATATAGCCCTGCCTCGACATCAGCCCACAAGTATTCTCCTTCTCCAGCAGATGTTGAACATGCATTTCCCTCCCGGGGATTGCCTATGATAAAAAAAATAATGAAAGAAAGGGAGAAGATGGAAGAATTTTTGAACATCACTTGAGCCCCTGAGGTGACACCAGTAGGTCCCTCCCTCAGTTGAGCTTTTTCAGTCTGGGAGCCTGCCCTAGGCATGTAATTTTTAAAAAATGCGGTTGGAGCAAGAGGGAGTTCTCAGCGGTGACTGCTCGTACCCTCTCCCCATTTGGCCACAGACCCGTTCATGCTCTCAGCTAGGAGGGCTGAGCTCAGATACGATAAGAAAAAGGGAAGAGAAGAGAATTTAGGGAAGTTTTTTTCCCTTTCTTCATTACCGGGTCTCCTTCCCTTGACGCTAACTGTTCGGCATCCCTTCCTCCCTTAATTTCCTCAGAGTTTAGTATCGAGCAGGTGGCACAGGTTCAGCGGGTTGAGCAGCCTTTGGCTAGGCCCCGTTTATAAGGCTTGATTTTCTTCAGTTGCATGGAGGGCCATGACAGCATGATTTTCTCACGTGCCAGCATGTGTGCACACTGCGCAGCAGTGCACTCACATGAACATGCAGGTGTGCATGTGCTTGTGTATGTAAGACCATGGCCTATATAGAGATGGGTTATGGTGCGAGTGCACACTGTTTTGCGCATATTGAACGCATACTGTTTGAGCGCATACTGAGCGCACACTATCTGAGTGCATACTGAGTGCACACTGAGCACTTACTATCAGCACATGCTCACCACATACTATTTGAGCACACACTGTGTGCACACTGTCTGAACATATACTGAGTGCACACTGTGTGCATACTGTATGCTCACTAAGGGATGAATTTTAAAAGGGTTAAGCGCGTACCCCTTAAAACCCCACCCTGCGCGCGCCAAGCCTATTTTGCATAGGCTCGCAGGTGCGCACAAGCCCTGGGATGCGCGTATGTCCAGAGGCTAGCAAAAATGGGCGGGGAATGGGCGGGGCCGGGGGCCACAGTCAGGGGGCGTGGCCGGGGCGTGGCTGAGTGCCCCGACACAGCAGCCTGTGTTGGTGCCTGTCGCGCCGGCAGACAGCCGATGTGTGCAAGTTACACTAGAGGCAGGCGTAACTCAACAAAATAAGGTAGGGGGGATTTAGGTAGGGCTGGGGGGTGGGAACAAAAAAAAAGTTCCATCCAAGACCACTACGATTTCGGAGCGGCCTTGGAGGGAACAGAGAAAGCCATCGGGCCTCCCCTTGGGCTTGGCGCATGCAAGGTGCGCGCGCCGACCCTGGATTTTATAACATGCGAGCGGTAGCGCGTGCATGTTATAAAATCGGGTGTACATTTGTGCGCGTCGGGTAGCGTGCACAAATGTACCCCCTACGCGTAATTTTAAAAATCTGCCCCTAAGCGCATACTGAGTGCACACTGTCTGGGCACATACTGAGCACCTCCTGTCTAAGCGCCTACTGAGCACATGCTGGGCACATGCTATCTGGGTGCATTCTCATTTTGTTTGGGTGCTTAATGTTTGAGTGCATCCTGTCAGAGCATGTTCTCTCTGGGCGCAAACTGTCTGAGCACATACTATTTGAGTGCATCCAGTATGAGTGCATTCTATCTGGGCGCTTGCTGATAGAGCGCATACTATTTGTGCGCTTACTGTATGGAACCATAGCCTTTTAGGGCATGTGATGGGGTATGTTCTCCTGGAACAGTTATGGTGTTGGGACATAGAGGTTTCAGTGTCTAACTAGGCTAGCCTATAAGTTACGACTCCAGTCCTCAACCTTGCAGCTGAGGCCAGTTCAAGCCCCAGTGGTGGTCCTTTCTGGACAAGCAGTTTTCTCAGGAGTCTTCAAGGGAACCTGCTCTAATGAAGTCATATAAAGATAGTTTGCACTGTGTATATATGGTGTAATTATGTTTATGCAGCTTGCTATTTAAGAGCAATGGAGCCATCACTTTCTCTATGTCTGAGTCAGCACTAGTTGGACAAGATGATTTACCTTCTATAGATTTTTGTTGATGCTGACCATCCCCTCGATCTGAGGAGAGTGGGGCGGAAGATGACACAATGAATGTATTTCCTTCTTCTTCTTTTTCGGTGTGGCTGGGAGTGACTCTGCCGGTGTGCAGCAGAATAAACCCTTACTGGTCACCCCACACAAGGCGATTTCAGGGTTGATTGTCCTTGAATGAAGTATCTCTGAACCTAATTTCATTGGAAGGTGCGCTTTAGTGGGATTGTGCCCCTTCATCAAAAATGAGGGTGCTCTACAAGATGCTCAGGATAGGTTTGAGACTATCCTTAGTCAGGTCTTGTGGCCATGGTGTTGCATTTGCAGATTGCACCCTGTTGCACTGTGGTAGTTCAGACTAGTTGCATCTCTCTAGAGACAAACAAGGAACGAGATCCGATGGCAGTTTGCTACAGAACCGGGGGGACTACATTCGTAGCCAATGCGGGCTGTGACATAGTATGGACGATCACTAGACAGGTGGCTTCCAGGATTGTGGCTACACACCAGCTGTAGCTATGGTTTCCAGGCCCAATCTCACAAGGTTGCCCTTTTAGGGTTTTCATTTCTGCAGCATCTTCCAGTACTGGAGCTCCTTAATTTTCACAATGAAGGTCCAATGACTCACCTATTGGCTCAGAGGTGGGTACAGATTGGTCAGACCAATGGTTCTTCAGCATAAGGGATGACTCTGCTCTGGAATTCTTCAAGATTCTTCTGTAATCTCTACGTGCAACTTTCTACTGAACAGAGTGTGAATAGAGATTACCTTAACAAGGCTTTTGGACTTAGGGGCCATCATGCTTGTTCCCAGATAGCAAAAAAAAAAAAGAATATTGCGGGCCATATCCCCCTTTTTCTATCATTCTTAAGGAAGTTGAGCGTCATTTGTATTTAACTTCTTCTGGAGGAAAACTAAGCATTAGAGAAATTTCTCATGTCCTCGTTTCTGGGGAGGCATGTATATACATTTTCCAGGAACATCAGCATTTCCTGAGCTTAGCCGTTCTGAGACATCATTATCATTTTCAGTAATTGTTCTTCAGGTTGGTAGTTGCGCACAAGAACTGTATACAAGGTCATGGTGGTAGTACTGGCATTTCTGTGCAAAGGAGGCATGACTCTAGATGATTTACAGTTGTCTCAGACTTTGGAGTATTTCAGCATGCGGCCGGTGTGAAACAGGGCAGACTAATTCTGCAGGAGAGTCACAATCGGGAGTTGATTGTTGAGTTCCTGAGGTCAATGGCAGCTATTTTGGACATTGTCCCTGGTCAGTAAGCATGCTTGCGGCCTCTTCAGTGCACGTTGCTTTCCCAGTGGCATCCGTGGTCACAGGAGCGTATAATGTGGTTTCACTTGCTCCTGGCAGTGAGGGTCCAGTTGTAATGGTGACTATAGGTAGATCATCTCAGGAAGGGGATTTCCCTGGAGACACTGGGCTGCATGGTTCTCATATCAAATGTGAACTTGCTGAGTTATGGGGCTCTCTATCTGGAATTGGGAGTGCATGTACTTTGACTGGCATGTTTGTGCTTCTCCAAGTGGCTGAAAGCTCATCCAATCACAGTACTTTCAGGCAATGCATAGGCAGTAGTCTATCTTTCATCTAGGTAGAACAGAAGCCTTTGCATTCATGTTAGTGCATTGGGGCCATCCAATCTCATGAAGGTACCGCGATTCTTCAGTCAGCGGTCCAACAGTGCAAACATTTTTTGGTGCTTCCATTCAGGTGTGGCCGTGGGGTAGGATATTATAAGCCTTCCCACCAGGAACATAGACAGACAGCATCTTTCACAAGATTGCTAGCCAGATCACAATCATACTTCCAATATCTACAGATTGGATCTGGAGGCTCTGTTTGCTGATCTACAGAGAGTGCTAATAGGCAGTGCTCTCAGTCTGTCATTCAGGACAGATCGGTTCCTCCAGGAACCCTTCTATTCAAAGATTCGGATTGATTTTGACTTATGGATTGACTCTTGAAAGGGTTTGGTTGCTGATGTGTGCTTAGTCTTCTGCAGGGATTTCCACTTTGCTCCAGGCTGTCTCTCTGGCTTATATAAGAGTCAGAGATCTTCCAGACATAGAGTGAGGAGTGAGGAGTGGGGTGCTCAACCTCTCAGGGAAAAATTCCTTTCCTTTTGGAATTTCCTGCTGGAAGGTTGGCTTAAAGGCTTGGTCTTTACTACCCTGAAGGTTCAGGTAGCAACTCTCGCAGGTGACAGAGGGTGAATCTTTGTTGGACTGGAGGTGTCCAGGTTCTTGAAGGGAGTTAAACATTTTCACCTCCCTTGTGGCTATCGGTGCAGCTCCGGATCCTTAATCTGGTCTTGACTTTGGTGAGTCCCAGCTTTCGTCCACTGTGAGGATGTTCCTTGCAGCTACTTTCCTTTGCAGGCAGTTTTTTTCCTCATGGCAATCTGTTCTGTACGTCAGGTTTCCAAGCTGCGAGATCTTCTTGCATAAACCTGCTTGTACAAGACTCCAGGGATGTTTTGGTTTAAGGCTGTGCCTTCCTTCTTGCTGACAGTGGCTTTGGGAATTTTAGTTGACTCGCTCTATTCCACTTCTCACACTGGAGTGGTTTTGTGATGAGAGTGGGTTTTGTTTTTTGCATGCCTTGGGTGTAAAGTGGCATCAGATGACATACTTGCAGTTTTCTGGCTCTTTTAGGTAGTCAGATTGATTGTTTATGCTTCTTGGTCGAGATAAACAAAGGGATCCAACAAAGCTATAGCTCAGATGCTGAAATTTCTTTCTCTAAATAACTTAGAGGTATTTTCTGCTAGAACTCTGGTGTGTGCAGAGTTGGTTATTTTCTCCTGCTAAGATTTCCGAGGCAGCAACAGGATATATCTTGCACACCTTCCCAAGCATTGTGCTTGGATGTTCAGGCTCCGAAGGGTGCAGCCTTTGCACATGTGGTGTTGTCTGCACCATGGGCAGCCTCCCACTCTGTTTGGGAGTAACTTTGGTACATCTCACTTGTGTGGATTGACCTGCCTAATTGCAGAGGAAGGAGAAATTACTACTTACCTTATAATTTCCTTTCCTCTAAGGAAGGCAGGTCAATCCACAACCTGCCCTTGGCTGCCTACTTCCTTTTTATTCGTACCTTCTTGTGGACAATGCAGGCCGTTATTCTATTCATTAGTTGAAGGACTGGTAAGTGACATAACCAGCTCCTGAGATTAGAGCTGTTAGAATTCCCAGCCACGGATGGCCACGGCTGGCCCCTCCTACCTCCCTTTGCAGTGTTGGGACCACCGCTAGCACCTCCGTGGCAGCAGGGAGGCATCCCCGATGTGGGCTCCTACTCTCTTCTCTCTGGGCAGTCCAAACCGCTGAGCTCCTGCCGCGCTCTGCAGTGGAGGGAATATCCCTCGGCCTCCTCTTTGCGGCATCAGGCCACATGCCAGCACTTCCTGCTTCCTCATCGGGCCGTCCTCCTCCTAGGCACGCGGCCGCGCCCCCTGCATCCACTTAAAGGGCCCACATCACCAAAATTGCCTGCAGCTGTATGGATGACGCTTGGGTTCAGGAAGTATATATAGAAGTCTCCTCTTCCCATTCCTCAACTTGGCAACGAGTCTGCTCGCTTCGGTGAGTTTGTCTGTGCTTCGTTGTGCTCTCGCTCCTGCCTCCTGCCTTTCCAAGTCCTGTTCCTGTCTTTCCGAGTCCTGTTCCTGCCGCTTATCCTTCAGCTCCTGGACGGATCTTCTGGCTTCTGATTTCGGATTGGCGATTAGTGATTATCCCAAGTCAAGCAGGATGATAGTCCTCACATATGGGTGACGTCACTGGACGGAGCCCTATCACAGAAAACTTTTGACTGGCACACTGAGCCGACTAAGCATGCCCAGCATGCCATTATCCTTCGAGCCACAGGGGTCTCCCATCAGTCTTCTTTTTTCCGTGCTGCAGTTAGCCTCGTGGTTAAGGAGCCCTGTGTGTTTTCACACAACTTTTCCTCACGGAAAAACTAATACATTTTCTCCGAAAAATCCCCTCATTGGGGTCTCCCAGTCTCGGATCAATTTTTCCTTGATCGGTGACTAAAACCAAATTTTGCGGTCAATACCGTTCCTTAATTTCATCGGTGACCGCAGGCCGTCGACAGCTGTCCAGCCTTTCACAATGGCAACCGGCTTCAAAAAATGTCCTAATTACTCACGTACCATGTCTATAACCAATCCACACATTGAGTGTGTTTTGTGCCTCGGCCCTGGACATAATGTTTCCTCATGTCCTCAATGTGCTGAGATGACTTCCAAAGGTAGATGGGCCAGTCTAGATAAAATGGAACAACTTTCCAATATCTAGCTCGTTCCATCATCATCGACGCAGTCGTCACTGGCAGGCATTACAAAAAAGGTAATCCTAAAAACCGCCGGGTGCATGGACAAAGTCAGCATCGGTGCTTGAAAAAGAGAGCACCGTGAAAAACACCATCATCAGCATCGACGGGAACCATCCAGTGCCGATTCCGATCTGGGGGTGAGTTCAATTCCTACCGACCCACCCGCTAAAAAGCCCAGGATCAAAGATGCTTCGACACCAACAATTCCAGAACCGAAGCAATCCCCACCGACATCGGTGCCAGTTGCTGAGCCCCCACAGGGACCTGTGGTGCGGCCAGTTTTGCCTCCTCTGCCACCCCCTATAGCTGTTCTATCTGCATCAGCTATCAGGGAGGAACTGGATGGATTTATCCGCCAGGCAGTAGTCGATGCCCTCCGTGACCTCCATCCACTGGTGCCAGTTCCCATACCTCCACCGACTCCAGAGGCATTGATGCTTCAGCCATTACTGTCCCGGCTTGATTTCTTGATCGGTGCCTTACCAACTCAACCGATGCCATCGAGGCCGAAGACACCGATTAAGCATCCAGATCCACCGGTGCCGATTCCGGACGCTTAGGAGGCTGATTCCACTGATTCCGATCAGCCAATACCAGGACCGTTGGGTCTCTCGGGATTGATCTGCCCGATTCCAGCACCGATTCTATCGATGCCAATTCCATTACCATCAATGCCAGGTAAAAAGGAAACAAAAATCATCGATGGAACCATAAAAAATCAAGTCACCATCGATGCCATTCTCCATTCCTCCTGCTAGTCCACATCCACACACGTTCTCAGACACCTGGGAGGATGTGGACTCCGATTCCTCCACTGAGGACATCTTGTCGGACCCTTCACCACGGGAAGAAAGGAGAAAATCACCTCCTGAAGATCTCTCCTTCTCTAACTTTGTGAATGAGATGTCTGGCACGATTCCTTTTCAGCTGGCTACAGAAGAGAACACTAGACATAAAACTTAAGAATTCCTACAGTTTGTTGAAGCTCCTAAAGATATTGTTGCCATACCTGTACATGAGGTTCTAGTTGATCTCCAAAGACGCCTTTGGGAGCATCCATGCACAGTGCCACCTGTAAATAAGAGAACAGATGCCACCTTTTTAGTGCAACATATTCCTGGGTTTTAGAAGCCACAACTCCCACATCAGTCTGTGGTGGCAGAGTCTGCGCAGAAGAGATAAAAAAGTATTAAACCACACTCTTCCACACCTCCTGGAAAGGAACAAAAATTCTTAGATACCTTAGGTCGTAAAATGTTCCAAGGTTCTCTTTTACTATCCCGTATTGCCTCATATCAATTATATATGACACAATATCAGTGGAATTTATGGAAATAAATGCTGAACTTTTCAGAAACCCTTCCACAACAGCATCAAGACTCTTTTAAGTTCATCATTCATAAGGGTCTAGAAACTGGAAAACATGAAGTCCATGCAGTCTATGACTCATTTGAAACTTCATCTAGAATAGCAGCCAGTGGTATCAGCGCTCGTAGATGGGCAAGGCTCAAAGCTTCCGACCTCAGGCCTGAGGTTCAGGAAAAATTGGCAGATCTACCCTGCACAGGTGAAAACCTGTTTGGTGATAAGGTGCAAGTGGCAGTTGCACAATTAAAAGATCACAGTGAAACTTTACGCCAACTCTCCATGATACCAGCGGATACTTCATCTTCTACAGAAAAGATAGAAGAAAACTTTTCTACAGACCACGCAGATATTATCCACCACCTTCTCATGGTAGAACATCAAGACCATCACAAAGAGGTTAATCCAGGCAAATCAAAACATCCAGACCTCAGCCTCCCCCTCAGACAGGCCGAGCATCTGGTTTCTGAAGTGATCCCAGGGAACAGCAGCCTCTCCAAGAACCTGAATCCAAACTTGCCAGTTGGAGGCTGGGTTTCCTATTTTCTACCCAACTGGTCAGCCATAACCACATATCGATGGGTTCTGACCATTATAGCACACAGATACCATCTGGATTTTCTCACACAGCCAAAAGACTCTCCACCAAAGTCTCTTTGGATACACAGAGATCATACAACTCTTCTACAAACAGAATTATCCTCCCTTCTGAGAACCAGGGCTGTGGAACCAGTTCCCTGACCTCAGCAGGGCAGAGGGTTCTACTCCCGCTATTTTCTCATTCCAATGAAAACAGGAGGCCTATGTCCCATCTTAAACCTCCGAATCTCAACAAATTTCTCCGGAAAGAAAAATTCAGGATGGTATCCTTAGGCACCATGCTTCCCCTTCTTCAAACAGGAGATTGGCTCTGTTCTCTGGATCTTCAAGAAGCTTACACTCACATCCCAATATTTCCTCCTCATTGCAAGTTCCTGTGCTTCCTGGTGGGTCGTCAACACTTTCAATACCGAATCCTGCCATTTGGACTTGCCTCGGCACCCCGAGTATTCACAAAGTGCCTAGCGGCCCATTTACGCAAGGAAAGCATACACGTTTTTCCTTATCTGGATGACTGGCCCATCAAAAGCCAATCAAAACAAGGAGCTCTCACTTCTCTCAAGCTCACAATCAATCTACTTCACTCACTGGGATTTCTTCTCAACTACCAAAAATCCCACTTTCTACCTTCTCATCTTCTACAATTCATCGGAGCAGAATTGAACACCACCGTCTCAAAAGCTTTCCTACCAAAAGATCGTGCAGACACGCTCTCCCAGTTAGCGAAATCTCTGCGTGCAAAGCAAACAGCTACAACACATCAATTCCTTACTCTGTTAGGCCACATGGCTTCCACAGTCCACGTCACTCCTATGGCCAGATTAGCCATGAGAATAACGCAATGGACATTGAGATCACAATGGATCCAAGCCATTCAACCACTATCGTCTCCAATTCAAATAACTCACCAGTTACGTTCATCTCTCCTCTGGTGGACAAACCCAACCAATTTGCCTACCGGCCTATCTTTCCAGCAACCAGTTCCTCAAGTAACCTTGACTACAGATGCATCCACCTTAGGTTGGGGAGCACATATCAACAATCTTCAAACTCAAGGCACTTGGACGAGTCTCAAAGCAACATTTCAAATCAACTTCCTGGAGCTTTGAGCTATACGTTATGCTCTCTATGCGTTCAAGGACTGCCTTTCGCACAAGACTGTTCTAATACAGACAACACAGTTGCCATGTGGTACCTGAACAAACAAGGAGGTACGGGTTCCTATCTCCTTTGCCAAGAAGCCACACAAATTTGGGGCTGGGCCCTGACACATTCCATGTTTCTCCAGGCCACTTATCTGGCAGGCATACACAATGTACTTGCAGACCACCTCAGTCATCAGTTCGAACCCCATGAGTGGTCCCTGGATCTTTTCATAGCGACCAAGATATTCCAACGTTGGGGTCAGCCAACAGTGGACCTATTTGCATCCGAGCTGAATCACAAAGTGGACAGATTCTACTCCCTGCACAAACAGAGAAACCAGTTAACCAAGGACGCCTTTGCTCACCCCTGGAACTCAGGTCTTCTATATGCGTATCCCCCGATACTGCTAATAACCAAAACTCTAGTGAAGCTACAACAGGACAAAGGGTCAATGATACTCATAGCCCCATATTGGCTTCGGAAAGTATGGTTTCCCATACTCCTCGACCTCTCAATCAGAGAACCCATTCACCTGTTGTGTCCGTCGGTCTCAGACAGCTTTGCCCAACATGCCTCACCTCTATTTCAGCCTTCTCCACCAGTCTCAGGAGAATGGCGTCCATAGCGTTTCCTTGCCACACCCTCCGGCTTCCCCGGAGCGGCTCTGGCGCGGCGCCCTGCCATGTTGACCTGAGGCCTCCTAGGGCGCATGCGCGCGCATGCCTCACGTCTTGTAGCAGTGTTGGCACGAACCTCGGGGGTGTCCCCCTCGAGTGATGTCACTGCTTCCTCCTTCATAAGGTTGCTCATTTGCTGACTCTTGCCGAGTTAGCAACAGATTAAATTCGCTCCAGTCTGAAGCTGCTCTGCCGCTTCTACTGCTGCTGGAAGATACCTTCACCCTACTAACCTGGGTACCCACTCCTCAGCGGCCGTTTGCTTATTTCCATGTGCCTATCCTATTACAGGTACTCGCTCATCGAGGGCCTATGTGTCTATCCTGGTGCCTGCTACCAATTCTTCAACCTGCTGGAACACTACCTATCAGCTACAGAGAGTGAGTACTACTTCTCCCAGTCTGTCCATCTACAGCTCCTCGCTGTCCATCTGCATCGGGTCCTACACCACCATTGTGGAACGGGTCTCTTCTACCGAGGATCACAGACTGTTGATACCTATCCTCTGACTACTGCTCATTGGGAACTATATCAGCTACAAGGGAGTGTGTAATAACATCTGCCAGTCTGTCTCTCCTACAGTGCCTGATTGGACCTCTGCATCGGGGCCTTACACCACCACTGGGGGACGGGTCTCCTACGCCGAGGATCACAGACTGTTGCTATCCAATCCACTCTCTACTGACACCTCTAGTGAACCATACAAGCTGTATAATAAAGATATATTCTCTGTGTTTGGGCATCTGAGTCTAGCCCGGTGCTACAGTTCCCTAGGAGCTCCTCCCTGTGGGAGATACCATCACTGTTGCCCCTGAGAATCCATCAAACACCTTGATATCATAACATCACCTGGGCACAGCACCCTCTCTCATAACTCAGGATCAGGGCAGGTTGCGACACCCCAACCTTCAAACCCTATCCCTGACTGCCTGAATGTTGAAAGCTTGATCCTGCAACCACTCAATCTTTCAACTAATGCCTCTCAAGTGCTTGTAGCTTCACAAAAACCTTCCACATGAAAATCCTAACATTGTAAGTGGAAAAGATTCACTACGTGGTGCACACAGAAAAGTAATGATCCCTTTTCCTACCCTACATCATCTTTATCTCTGGCTTCTTCCCGACTCTGGTCTCCAGACTTCATCGGTAAGGGTACACCTGAGTGTATCTCATCTTACCACAAAGGAGTAGGGGATGCACTGATATCAGCGCAACCCCTTGCCAGTAGATTTATGAGAGGTTTAATTCAGCTTAAACCCCCTTTGCGGCCATCAGTCACAGAATGGGACCTTAATGTAGTACTAGCAAGGCTCATGCATTCTCTCTTTGAGCCCATAGATTTCTGAGATGTTAAATTTCTTACATGTAAAGTTCTCTTCCTAGTAGATATTACATCTGCTAGAAGAGTCAGTGAGTTACAAGCACTTGTAACATTCTCACCCTATACCAGGTTCCTACATGACCAAGTGATCCTCCAGACTCACCCTAAATTCCTTCCCAAGGTGGTTACAGACTTCCACTTGAATCAGTCTATAAATTTGCCCACATTCTTTCCAAGACCTCACTCTCACCAAGGCGAAAGAGTTTTACACACCTTGGACTGTAAACGTGCGCTAGAGTATTATCTTGACCGCACTAGAGACCACAGGAAATCCACCCAGCTCTTTGTTTCTTTTGTTAAAAACAAACCAGGTAAAGCAGTGGGCAAACAAACTCTCTCTAACTGGCTAGCAGACTGTATAGACTTCGACTATGAAAAAGCAGGCCTTTCTCTCTAAGGACGAGTAAAGGCACACTCAGGGCAATGGCAACCTCAGTAGCACACTATCGTTCAGAACCGATTGCTGACATCTGCAAGGCTGCAACATGGAGCTCTCTTCACACATTAGCAGCTCATTACTGCCTGGACAAGGAAGGACGACAGGATTCAGCCTTTGGACAATCTGTCTTAAGGAACTTATTTCCAGTATAATCCCAACTGCTTCTGCATCCAACCTGCTGTGATTTCAGGCTGCCTCATTTTTTCCAACAGTACACCAGTTGTTGTGCCCATTGCACAAGTTGTTTGTGTTGGATTCATTAACCCTTGAGCCGGCTGGGACAAATGATGATGCACCATGGGAAGACCCACAGTGGATGTCGAAGCCTGGAGGTGGCATCGGGCAGGAGACCGGAGGAATCTTCACCACTGGAAGCCCGAGGTCCCCCCAGGAGGAGCCCGTGAGGACCCGGACCGCTTGGACTTATGTGCGGTCTCCTGTGGGCCGGTGTCTGAAGAGGAGTTCCAGAGTATTTAAGAGAGAAGAAACTGAAACCAGGAGGCCAACTGGAACTTCACCACTGGAAACCTCGGTCCCCCCGGGAGGAGCCCGTGAGAACCCAAGCCGCTTGGACTTAGGCGAGGCCTCCTGGATGTAGTGGATGCAGGACACTGAGGCAAGTAGCAGTCACGGACCAGGGACTGAATCTGAAGACAGAAGCCAATGGACGAGCCGAAGTCAGAAGCCAGTGGACGAGCCAAAGTCAGAAGCCAGTGGACGAGCCAAAGTCAGGAACCAGGAACAGCAACTAGCAACCTCTGAACCAGAGAGAACCTCGTTGCAAGGCAATGAGTGGATCCAGATGCAGGGTTTAAATACCCTGAGAGTGTCTGACGTCACCCCAGGCTGTGCTGTTCCTTCCCGTGCTGGCCCCTTTAAATGTAGAGCCCCTGTGCGCGCGCACGTCTAGGGGGCTGGGCTAGTCACAGAGCATCGGCAGCATCTCTCTCGAGGAGGGAGCGCTGCAGGCCGAAGCCAGGGAGGCCTGTACAGGCCGCAAGGACACCACAGCGGCCCGAACCGTCCCGAGGTAGGTGGAGGGACCGGGGCACGGCACGGGACCGCAACAGTTCGCTGTTGGTCCAACACAAAGATGACTCAGCCTGTAGCTTGCTAATCACCCATATGTGAGGACTATCATCCTGCTTGTCCTGGGATAAAGCAAAATTGCTTACCTGTAATAGGTGTTATCCCAGGACAGCAGGATGTAGTCCTCACGAAACCCACCCACCACCCCATGGAGTTGGGTCCGACACGTTTTATTATTTTATTTTTTGCTAACGCTTATTGCTACAAACGAGACTGAAGGGAGACCCCTGTGGCTCGAGGGATAATGGCATGCTGGGCATGCTCAGTGGGCTCAGTGTGCCAGTCAAAAGTTTCTAGAAACTTTGACCGAAAGTTTTCCGTGATAGGGCTCCGTCCAGTGATGTCACCCATATGTGAGGACTACATCCTGTTGTCCTGGGATAACACCTATTACAGGTAAGCAATTTTGCTTTCTCTGGCTTCTGACCTCGGACTCGCTATTGGTGATTTTCTGGCTTCTGACCTCGGACTGGTGATTGGTGATTCTCTGGCTTCCGACCTCGGACTAAACATCGGCGATTCCTTCGTCTTCTCAAGGGCCCACCTAAGTCCAGCTGGCCCTACGCACCCAAGGGCTCAACCTACGGAGAACAGGGCTGGTATTGATGAAGCTCCAGCCGGCCCTTGTATCAGTTCAGCCTCACCTCCCGACAGTGGGGACTTGTGGGAGTTCACTCCCTCAGGTAGCGCCAACTCCCCCTCTGGTAAGGGGTCCACACCTCCCCTGTCAACACAACAAGAGTATGTTAATGCTTTTGGCTGAGCTCTGTGTTCCCAATTGGGTGAAAACCTGACTGGTTGATTGCTAATAATCATGTTCTCATATAACCACCAGTTTGGCCACAGTTTGACTTCTCCAGAGAATCCTGGCAGGATGATGTCAGGGTGGGGCTATAAGTCTGTGATGTCAGCTTTTACTCCATCTCCATCTGCTGGTAGAGGTGCAAAACCCATTTGTGTGGATTGACGTGCCTTCCTTAGAGGAAAGGAAATTATCTGGTAAGTAGTAATTTCTCCAACGCGCACACATGTGCACCAGTATTAAAGTTACCATCAATGTGAGCGCTATCTAAATAACATGCAGAGGAGAGCATACCATACTATTTCCTACATGCTGCTAAAGCCTAGTTTGTATATGACGTACGTTCTTTTACGTGTTGGCATGCGATAATTATAGCATATAAATACTAGCATCTTCTGGGGTTGGCTTAGTATATAGCTTGCTATTGTGTATGCACACAAAACAAAATGCATGCTAACCTTTAGTGCATAGGCCCCTTTATGTTGTATATAAAAAAATAAGGTAGAAGAACATTTGTCTGTTTATCCTCAGTATGCTACTTCATTTCTTACCTTATCTGTAAAAGTAGTGGAATTGTAGCATTAAAGAAAAGTTTAGCTACACTGAAATTGGAACATAATTGCGTTAAGACAAAAGACAGGAGGAAAATCATAACAAGCTAAAGTATGCATATTTAGTATTTCTTTGAAGACAAGTAGTTCACATCTGTCAAACAGATGGGTGACATCATCCTGATGGCACCTACCAGAACATGACTTCTAAAACTTCAAAACTTTCTAGGAAAATTCTAGACTCTACTGAGCATGCACATCAGTTCCCATTCACACCTGTGCACAGAGAAGTCAATATGCAAAAAATGCCTGCGTGCCTTAATCAGTCAAAATTTGGTTGGCTAAGTCTATTTATTTATTTATTTATTTATTTATTTATTTATCTATCTATCTGAAATATTTATAATATACATTTAATCCAAAGCTCAAAGCGGCATACAATAAAAACATTCATAAACAATCATAAAACAAAACAAGTAAAACAGTTATAGTCACGAAAACTTGAGCCACTCTAGATTAGACCCAAGGTAACATATAATAAAACATTCATAAGTACTTCCTTGTTCCCAGAAAGACAGGAGGATTCCATTCCATCCTAGATCTAAAGGTCCTGAATAAATAACTTAAGATGGCGAAGTTCATTATAAACAAAAGAGACTAGCTATGGATTTGAAGGATTTGAAGAAAACATATATATATATATTTAGAAAGATAAATCCTAGTCATAGTGATCAGCCCTGCGAGTGTTCACAACATGTCTTGCTGGAGTCACAGCATTTTTTATTCAAACTGGGGCTTCATATATTTCACTATCTGGACGATCAAGGGCACCTCTCAGCAGAGACAGAAAGATCCATGATAAGCACCATCTGGGTGCTGGAGTAACTTTGGTTTCATCATAAATTACCCCAAGTTCATACTGACCCAGACACCTCATCTGGAATTCATAGTGGCTCTGCTAGACATGAGTTAAGCCATGATTTGTCTCCCTGACAGCAGAGTCTGGACCTAGTGTCCACAGGGGAGGAAGAGAGGTGGAGTTAGCAGACATCAGCATGAGACATGGGCCTCATTGTCTCAACAGAACATAACATATACTTCCCACAGAATGGCTTGATATGAGATACACCCAATGGAACTTAAAGTTCCAGTGGAATCAAGCCATTTAGGGATTTAAGGAATTTATCAGTGTTCCA
The DNA here is from genome assembly GCF_901001135.1 of Rhinatrema bivittatum. Taxonomy (NCBI): domain Eukaryota; kingdom Metazoa; phylum Chordata; class Amphibia; order Gymnophiona; family Rhinatrematidae; genus Rhinatrema; species Rhinatrema bivittatum. Next base: position 257,909,158 of record NC_042621.1, read on the forward strand.
GAAAAGCTCAGGGACTCCCTCTCCCATTGGCTTTTCCATTCTAATTTGACTAAGAGCATGCCCTCCTTCTAAATTTTATGATTATTCTAACCACAGATACATCCAACCTGGGTTTGGGATCCTATCTTGATAAATCTTATAATCAGGGACCCTGCTCCCTTTAGGACAGAGCTTTCCAAACTGTGTGTCGGGACACGTTAGTGTGTCGCCTGCAGTGTGCAGGTGTGTCGCGCAAGCCCGGTCAACTCTGATGCGAGTTTGGGCTTTTTTTTTTTCTAGAGATTCACTTTTTTTTTTCGGTTTATGGGTTGCTTATTATTGGGTGATTTTTGCTGTCAATCGCGTTTTTTTGGGGGGCTTGGTGGGTGGAACGAGCCCAGCCATCCTTGCATTGGCTGCTGCTGCCGATGAGGCCTGGCCATGAGGAGTACTGACTGCAAGCAGCAGTGTCTGGTGATCATGGAAGGGAGTGAAGCACTTAACTGGCAACAATCAAAAAGACGAGGTACATGAGTGTGGGGGCCAGACATGTGCTGGGGGGAGAGAGATAAGTGAGTGGGGGGGAAAACGTGCTGGGGGGACAGACATGTGCTTGAAGGGGAGAGATATGAGTGTGTGGGGGCCAGACATGTGCTGGGGGGGAGGAGAGAGATGAGTGTGTGGGGGACAGACAATTTGTTTTATTATTGTTTCTCATAAATTATAACAATAACATGAATCTTGGAATATATATTTTTAATATAAATTTAAGGTTTTCATGAGATAGGTTGTGTCGTGAAACATTTTATTTATGTATATATTTAAGGAAACATACATAAATTGTCGAAATATGTTTCGTTCGTTTAACCTTTAACCTCTGGTTTACTAGTAGACTGAATTACCGTGTCGTGAAATTATGTTTGTCTAAAAAGTGTGTCACCAACATGAAAAGTTTGGAAAGCTCTGCTTTAGGAAAAGAGACTGCACATCAACCTTCTAGAAGACTCCATCTAATTGGATAGTGGATTGCATATCCAATTAAGAAATTCTCCAGATGGTTGAACGAGCCTGTCACACTTTGTATTGCAAAACAGCCATTGCCTTCTATCTGGCAATTACAGTAGCTGGGTTTTAAAAAAATGTGGACGAGTTCCTGGAGGAGAAGTCAATAAACTGTTACTAACTAAATAGACTTAAGAAATAGCCACTACTTATCTCTCCACGATGGATCTCTCTGTTTACTGTTTGGGATCTTGCCAGGTACTTGTGATCTGTATGGAAACAGGATACTGGAGTTGATGGACCATCGGTCTGACCCAGTATGGCATATTCTTATGTTCTTATCTGGAGCAGAGTAACAACCTTAGAAAGTGCACCTAGCTTTTGTTTATTTTTGTCCAAAAAAACCTAGAATTGCTGTGTCACAGAGAACACTATCTAATTGGATAGCAAATTTCATATTCTTCACTTATACCCAAGCAGGTTTGACTTTAGAGGGGCATGTCAATGCTCAAATTTCAGAGCCATGGCTCCATCAGTGGGCCATCTCAGTTCAACCTTCACTGAAGAGGTATGTAAGGCTGCTGTTTACATAATGACTCCTGATGCAACAGCAGGTTTGGACAGTCCAGTATCAGGGTCTTATCAGGAGTTAGAACCAATTCTCAGGCTCCATTTTTATGATTTTGGGTTGTCTTCTATTCGATTAAAAAGAGAGTTATAAACCACTGAAAACATTTTATTCCACCCTGTTGCCAGGTTTGTTGTTCTTTCCTCCTTTTCTTTGAAAACAACCCTTAGGTAGGGAGTCTTATATGTATGATTGATGTGAACTTCTTGTTTTCAGAGAAAGTGAAATTGTTTACTAGCAGTAGAGGTTCTCTGGAGACAGCAGTGCACTAGTCACACAAACCCTCCCTCCTCTCCTTCTAGAGTTGAGCTCATTAAGATAATAAAAAAATCGAGGCACATTGAATGGGCATGGGTGCATGGCAACTGCCATAGATGACAAATGGAACTCTAGGATTTTTCTGGAAAGTTCTGGAAATTGAATTACAATTGGTGCCATTAGGATGACACGTTTGACTGGTGAACTGATCTCTTCAGAGAACATCTGTTACAAGTAAGCAATTTTGCTAAATCTAGTAATATACATTTGCCTTATCATAATTGTTTATAGTTCTAAATATTATTGAGATTTAAATTTAGCACCATGTAGCTGGATAAGTTATGAATAACTGGTAGCTCTGTAGACCTGTCCTAAAGTTAGCCGGATAAACTTATCTATCATATATTGAAAGCTGATGTAACTCTGATGCTCTTCTGGAAAAGCTTGGAAAACCTCATAACATTCTTATTGTCTCACTTTAAAACAGCCATTACACCACGTTAGTTCCTTAACGCTTATTTTTTCTTTGTATGTGTGTTGGCTTTGTTTTTAAGTGTATTTTACAACCTATTTGTTGGCAAAGGGCTGTAAAATTTTAATCATTGGTTTCAATCTTGATCATAGTAACTTGAGCATATTAAATTTTTTTGTTTTTTTTCAATTTTTAAACATTTTAAAGACACTGGCACTTATCATTAAGGAAGAAATCAGCACTTCTGAATCGCCCAAACTGACACGGCTCGTGTTTCGTACACTTCTTCAGGGGTGGCTTCTAAATTGTGCTGTTCAGTAGCAGACGAGATGTTACACTGAGGTATTTTAGTGAGCCCTTGGGCCTCAGCCTGACCCCAGATGGATCCAAGATCGAACCAAGGGTTGGCGACATGTCCCAGCATGGCAGAAAATGGTCTTACCCTCTGCCAGGCCTGCAAGCTCCCAGAGCCAACAACAAGATGATGTTGGTAGGGGAACAGTCCTTCGACTGTTCCAAGCCCTTTTGGACCTGCCGCTTGGATCGGCATGGAGCAGCAGGCTGGCCTGATGATGAGAGCAGACGGAGGCCTTGACACAAAGACATGACACTAAGATTGAAGCGGCGGCATCACAGACGAGGGTTGATGCAAAGACATGACACCGAGGATGATGAGCATAAGAACATAAGAACATGCCATACTGGGTCAGACCAATGGTCCATCAAGTCCAGCATCCTGTTTCCAACAGTGGCCAATCCAGGCCATAAGAACCTGGCAAGTACCCAAAAACTAAGTCTATTCCATGTTATTGTTGCTAGTAATAGCAGTGGCTATTTTCTAAGTCAACTTAATTAATAGCAGGTAATGGACTTCTCCTCCAAGAACTTATGCAATCATTTTTTAAACACAGCTATACTAACTGCACTAACCACATCCTCTGGCAACAAATTCCAGAGTTTAATTGTGCGTTGAGTAAAAATGAACTTTCTCCGATTAGGTTTAAATGTGCCACATGCTAAATTCATGGAGTGCCCCCTAGTCTTTCCATTATCCGAAAGAGTAAATAACTGATTCACATCTACCCGCTATAGGACTCTCATGATTTTAAACACCTCTATCATATCCCCCCTCAGCCATCTCTTCTCCAAGCAGACATGACACCAAGGATGATGAGTAGACATGACACCAAGGCTGTTGAAGACATGACACCAAGGCTGATGCAACAGCATCAGAGACGAGACAAGGAACTTGGAGAAGTCCAGATGAGATGAGAAGTTGGGAAGGAAGATATTGGCACTGTCTCTCAGGGCGCCCTACACAGCCCACCTTCACGGGTGGACCCAATGGGCTGGTTGTGGACCACCCTGTCCCACTGCACACCCTACACAGCTCAAGGAGGCTGGTCATGGACCACAAGGAGAGCAGGACGAGCGCAGGACAGGATCCAGTCGAGGTGGGACTTCGACGACAAAGCCGATGTCATCCGAAGCACCACAACGGCTGATAACGCAGGACGGCTCAGGAGCACAGGACACCAGTCCACTGCCGGCATCTCCCAAGACAGAGAAGCATCACTGGAGATCCACGGCTGGGAGAACAGAAGGCTCAGGAGCACCAAAATATAACACCAAGAAGGGCTAGAACACCAGGAAGTGAGACATCAGGAGATGAGACACCAGGACACCTGGATGGGGATCTCAGGCAATGAAGACATGGTTCAAGACACAGATGAGACGAGGAGCTCCACGAAGAACACCAAGGACCTGTTGGAGCGCTGGACAACAGGAGCTTACAGAGATGAAGTAACTCTGATGCAAGCCAAGGCATGAGTGCTGGAGCAAGGCTTTTATACTCCAGGAGCAGGCAACTCCCTGGGAGGAGTGCAGATGGGCCGTCCCTCGCTGGCTCTATAAGAGTGGAGAGGAGCCGCAGGCCCGCCCCTTAGGAGAAGGGCGTGGCCCACACCAGAGCATCCAGGCTGCAGTGGAGGCCTCCCAGGCCGTGGAGTAGGATCCGGACAATTGCTCAGGCGAGGCCCTGGCTTCGGAGCAGCCTCCAGGGAAAGGTAAGATGCCTCCTGTGGCGCTGCTACAGGAGGAATCATAACACAAGAGAGGAGTCCTGACACTAGAAATAGCACAATTTAGAAGCCACCCCTGAAGAAGTGTACAAAACACGAGCCGTGTCAGGTTGGGAGATTCAGAAGTGCTGATTTCTTCCTTAATGATAAGTGCCAATGTCTTTAAAATGTTTAAAAATTGAAAAAAACAAAAAAAATTAATATGCTCAAGTTACTATGATCAAGCTTGGAAACCAATGATTAAAATTTTACAGCCCTTTGCCAACAAATAGGCTGTAAAAAACACTTAAAAACAAAGTCAACACACATACAAAGAAAAAATAAGCGTTAAGGAACTAACGCGGTGTAACGGCTGTTTTAAAGTGAGACAATAAGAATGTTATGAGGTTTTCCAAGCTTTTCCAGAAGAGCATCAGAGTAACATCAACTTTCAATATATGATGTTTTCATATTATTATATCTAGTATCATACAATACATCATATTGTTGCAGTTTACAATATTATAGGATAAACTTATCTGGCTAACTTTAGAATAGCTGGATATATTCAGTGGCACACTTGTGCCACAAGATATATAGACTAAATTAGCTGGGTAAGTTTATTCGGCTAACTTGCTGAGTCGCACAGCAGCTGAATATGAACCTCATTGTTTATCATCACCCAATACTGCGATTCAGAGGTATAAAAATCAGTTAAAAGTAATACTAATTGAGTAAGAAGTTGAGATAAGATAGAAAGTGGAAGACTAATCTTAATAGCTCTGACTTATATGTCTATGTTTCTCCAGAGCCCAACAACTATCGGGCACTTATTGGACGAACAGTGAATGGAAGTCAGTTAGGAAAGGACTACATTCAGCTACGGAACATGCTACAGTCTATTCGGACCTATTCCAAAGCAAGTCTGTATGGACCTAATATTGGGAGACCCAGGAAGAATGTCATAGCACTGCTTGATGGGTATGTAAAGCAGATAGCTATGTTTAGGAGTTTTAGGCCTTCATTTCTTACTGTGAGTAAAAGAGTATAATACAGACATGTCATACATGATGTCCAACAAGAAGGATGTATTTTCTATGGATTCCACAGATGGGTTTCTTAATGTATTACATGCTACGCCAAAACTTCCCAGTTGTAACTTGTGAGCAAATGTAGGCAAATAAAATCTTTAAAAGCCCTTAGGACAGTTTTCTTAGACAACTATGAATTGTCACATCTTTTGTTTAATTATTTAATTTTCTTCAAATCCAGGAAGGGAAAAAAATCTGGAGAAAATAAAGATGGTAACTTTCAAATCAGCACACAGGCTGATACATCGACTTGCACCCAGGGATGTGGCCATTTTCTAACATATGCACAAATGTTATAAAATAGCCTGGTTGCATGCACATGTGCACCAAATTTTAAGTGGGCATGCGCAATTGCGTGTAAATGCTGCTTCTACCACATGAATCGGAGAATTTTAAAAAGGGGCGTGCACCAAGGCTCTTCCCAGTTTTAACAGTTTGTCCTAAGTTCATCCAGTTAAGAGATAGGTCCTCCAATCCCCCATGGTTTGAAAGCCTTCACTCCCCCCAGTTAGCCCCAACACTTAAAACCCTGCAGATCTGCCTATTTTTCTTTATTTTTTTTAACTTAAATATCATCCATAATAGAACTTGCGCATTAGGGGACAGCGGCAAGCGCTGGATCGTGTAAGTATTTATGTGCACATCTCAAATTCATGCCCCAAATTGTCCATGCCTCACCCAGACCACATCCAAGCACCTCCCCTTTTTGAAAACTGCAGCATTTACGCACAGATCCGGGTGGCAATTAAAATCTGCTCAGTGTGCACAAGCCCAACTTATTTGCCCATCCCCCAATTGATGTGCCTGCCGGGCTTTTAAAATTCACCTTAAATTGAGCAATAAAAACCTTTGCACAGAGTACTGTGGGCCTGTTATCAAACAGTGCTAAATTTAAGCAATAGGTAAAAATTCCACAGTGATTTTTACATAAGTTTTTGCTTGCACGTGGAATCATTACTCTTACAAAAGCTGCAAGGAATTATAGCATTGGACAAAATATGCATTCTTTCAAAATTATGAAAGCAAATTAACTCTCAGGCTTTTTACCCTTTTGCCCAAAACCTAAATCTGACTAAGATTACTAGAAAGATAACTGTGTACAAAGCACAACATCAATTTTTATATTTTGGCTCCAACTATTATTTCATTTTCTTTCATAGTTGTATGACATGCTTCTCCTGTTGACTGCAATTCTCGCCACTTTCCTTGACAGTGTTGCTCTGGCATGAGAATTGGCTGGTAGGCCTTAAGAATGTAAGACTTGCCATGCTGGTTTAGACTAAGGGTTCATCAAGCCCAGTATTCTGTTTCCAACATTGGCCAATACAGGTCACAAGTATCTGGCAGGATCCCAAAAAGTAGATAAATTCCACGCTGCTAATGGCCAGGGATAAGTAGTGACTTTCCCCAAGTCTATCTGGTTAATAACAGTTTCTCACAGGACAAGCAGGATGGTAGTCCTCACATATGGGTGACATCATAGGATGGAGCCCAGTCACGGAACACTTGTCAAAGTGTCTAGAACTTTGACTGGCACCTACTGGGCATGCCCAGCATGGCACTAAACCTGCAGCCAGCAGGGGTCCCCCTTCAGTCTTCTTTTTTCTGCGCAGCAATAGCCACGCGGGTTAAGGAGCTCCACAGAGATTCCTGACAGGAATTTTCCTCACGGAATTACTAAAAACTTTCATACCCCACAGGGGTCCCTCCTTCTAATTTTTTGACTCTGCAGTACTCCAGTAAGTTTTTTACCCGTTTTCGGTCGATTCTTGTCGAGTTTGGCCCTCGCAGCCTACTGGCCGTCGACCGTACCGCGGCTAAATTTTTCAAAGGCCATGGCGTCGGGGTTCCATCGGTGCCCGGACTGTACTCGCACCATGTCCATAACAGACCCGCATAAAGTCTGTGTAATGTGTCTCGGCTGCGAGCATGATGTCCTGACTTGCACCAAATGTGCCTTAATGACACCAAAAGGTCGCAAGGCCAGAATGGAGAAAATGGAACTTCACTTCCGTTCTCAAACTCCGATGCCGTCTATTGCATCGACTTCATCTGAACCAGCACCATCCACTTCATGCCAGTATTAGCCACCGGCCGCTGACCGTCCAGAGTCGACGACTTCTCGGCCTTCGACTACCTCTACTCCCCTTCAGGACCAAGGGGATCATAGAGAAAAACATCGGCATCGACACCGCAAGTCTCGGACCATCGAGGAAGGAAAATCTTCGACCTCGCCATCGTCCAAGCCGCCATTGAAGAAACCCCGTCCAGAAAGGGCATCAACCCTTTCTGCGACCGGATCACCGAGGCAACCCTCACCCGGACAGGTATCGGGATCTGCAATTCCACCTTTAATGGTGGCCCCTCTGGCTATGCCTCTGCCTCCTTCTTCCCTTTTGGAGCCGGGGCTTCTTGCTCCAGGTCTCCGTGAAGAACTGGACCGGATGGTTCAGGAGGCCATTGATAAGATGATGCACAGACTCCAAGGTCCCCCAGCGCCGAAATCGGTGCTGGTCGCGGAACCGACCATCGATCCCATTCCGGCAGCATTGGCACCACTGCTCTCGAAGATGGAAGCGCTCATAACTGTTTTTCCACCGATGGATCCTGGGTCACCGATGGCTCCGGTGCCTTCCCCGCTTACCCTGTCGTCGGGAGGGGAAACACCGTTCCGCATTCCTTCATCGGGAGTCCTTCCGATGCCTCAACCATCGATGCCAATGCACCCATCGGCGCCACCAATCCATCCATCGATGCCCTTGATGCCTGCACTGGTGCTCTCGATGCCTTCATCGGTGCCTCCAATACTTCCCTCGATGCCTTCAGATCCTAGACTAGGACCTTCAGGAATACCATCGTCCCGCCCTTCTCAGGTTCCTACAGGGACAGGTGCTGATCTCTATGACACCTGGACTGATGATTCATCTCAGGACATCGATGATTTACCATCGCCACCTTCTCCTACTGAAATTAGGAAGCGTTCTCCTCCAGAGGACTTGTCCTTCATAAATTTTGTGAAGGAAATGTCTGAATTGGTTCCCTTCCAATTACAGACTGAGCAAGATGATAGGCATCAAATGATGGAGCTGTTACAATTCCTGGATGCTCCCAAGGAAATAACCTCCATCCCTATTCACCAGGTTCTTTTGGATCTCCTCAAAAAGAATTGGGAACACCCTGGTTCTGTTCCTCCAGTCAACAGAAAAGTTGATATCACTTATTTGGTCCAGAAAGCCCCAGGATTCCAAAAACCTCAGCTGGATCACCAATCTGTGGTTGTAGAATCTGCCCAAAAGAGGGCAAAAAGATCAAAACCCCACTCTTCCTTTCCCCCAGGTAAGGAACAGAAATTCCTGGATGCCATTGGCTGGCGTGTCTTCCAGGGATAAATGCTTATCTCTTGGATTGCCTCCTACCAGCTATATAAGACCCAGTACAACAGGGTCTTATTCAAGCAAATACAGGACTTTGCAGAGTCCCGGCCTCAGCAATTCCAGGAACAGCTTCAAACCCTGGTACACAAGGGATTCGAGGCAGGGAAACCACGAAATAAGATCCTCTTATGATATCTTCGACACCGCTTCCAGGGTATCTGCAACTGCTATTTCGGCAAGAAGTTGGGCCTGGCTCAAGTCTTCGGACTTGCGCCCTGAAATACAAGACAGATTATCTGATCTACCCTGCATAGGAGACAATCTGTTTGGTGAACAGATTCAGCGGATGGTGGCGGAACTCAAGGACCATCATGAGACCCTTCGCCATCTCTCTCTGATGCCCTCTGAGTATTCCTCCAAACAGCCTTTCAGGAAGGATAATAAAAAGTCATTCTTCCATCCAAAGAAGTCCTATCCACCACTGTCTAGAACTCGTTCCATGAGACCTTTCCAAAAGGCCCAGTCTCGTCAACCTCATAAGCAGCTCCTCAGCTGGGCCCTGCTTCCGGTTTTTGACTCCTGCATAGAAAGCAGCAGCCAGTTTCCACCGCCTTCCATAAAGGTGTCGGGGACGTTTCTATTTCGGTACAACCCCTAGTAACATGTTTTCTGAAAGATTGCTTCACCTCAAGCCTCCACTGCATCATCCGGCCACTTCTTGGGACCTCAATCTGGTTTTGGGTCAGCTCATGAAACCACCTTTCGAGCCTCTCCAATCCTGTGATCTTCGCCATCTCACATGGAAAGTGATTTTTCTTTTGACAATCACATCTGCTCGCAGAGTTAGTGAGTTACAGGCCCTAGTTATCTATCCGCCTTACACTAAACGTCTGCAGGACCGGGCAGTACTCTGCACTCACCCTAAGTTCTTACCTAAGGTAGTATCGGAGTTTCACATTAATGAAGCCATTATACTACCTACCTTCTTTCCCAGGCTCCACTCCAATCCAGGAGAACAGGCTCTGCATACCCTTGATTGTAAACGGGCTCCAGCATTCTATCTAGACCGTACAGCTGCCCACAGGAAAAGCACTCAATTGTTTGTCTCTTTCCATTCCATCAAATTGGGGCAGCCTGTGGGTAAGCAGACTCTCTCCTCCTGGTTGGCGGACTGCATATCCTTTTGTTATCAACAAGCAGGCATTCCACTTCAAGACCGTATTAAAGCACACTCTGTGAGGGCCATGGCGACTTCAGTAGCACACCTACGCTCGGTGCCGCTTCCTGACATTTGCAGGGCTGCTACCTGGAGTTCCCTCCATACCTTTACAGCCTATTATTGCTTAGACAAGGCCGGAAGACAAGATTCCATCTTCAGCCAGTCTGTCTTGCACAACCTTTTTACAACTTGATGTACCAACACCCTTCTGCCTGCCCGTTAGGGTTCAGGATGCCCTCTACCAAATTCCACCCCAGTCCTTGTGCCTATTGCACATCTTGGGTACATTTGGTGCATTTCTCGGACATCCTCAGCTTGGTACTCACCCATATGTGAGGACTACCATCCTGCTTGTCCTGTGAGAAAACAAACGTTGCTTTCCTGTAACAGGTGTTCTCACAGGACAGCAGGATGTTAGTCCCCACAAAACCCGCCCGCCACCCCGCAGTGTTGGGTTCGTTTTTTTATTTTATTTTTCGGTACTTCCTGTAGATTTAAACAAGACTGAAGGGGAACCCCTGCTGGCTGCAGGTTTAGTGCCATGCTGGGCATGCCCAGTAGGTGCCAGTCAAAGTTCTAGAAACTTTGACAAAAGTGTTCCGTGATTGGGCTCCATCCTATGATGTCACTCATATGTAAGGACTAACATCCTGCTGTCCTGTGAGAACACCTGTTACAGGAAAGCAACGTTTGTTTTATGGACTTCTCCTCCAGGAACGTGACCAAATCTTTTTAAACCCAGCTACGCTGTCTTTAGCTTAATTGTGCATTAAGTGAAAAATAATTTTCTCTAATTGGTTTTAAATGTACTACTTACTAACTTCATGGAGTGAACCCTAGTTTTTGTATTTTTTGAAAGAATAAATAACCAATTTATATTTTCCCACTCTATTCCACTCATAATTTTATAGACCTCTATCATTTCCCCTCTCAGCCATCTCCAAGGTGAACAGCCCGATCCTCATTAGCCTTTCCTCATAGAGGAGCCATTCCATTCCCTTTATCATTTTGGTTGTCCTTCTCTGTACCTTTTCCATATCAGCTGTATCTTTTTTGACATGTGGCAACCAGTTTTCACACAATTTTCTAGGTGTGGTCTCACTGTGGAGCAATACAGAGGCATTATGATATTCTCTGTTTTATTCTCCATTCCTTTCCTAATAATTCCTAACATTTTTTTGCTTTTTTGACCACCATCACACTGCTCTGAGGCAGTTCTAAAGTTATCTGGCTAACTTAGTCATTTATGGTTGAAAATCAGCTAAGTTGGCCTGATAACATTACCCTGCCCCCGGAAGGCCCTTTTTAGCCTTTGCTAAAAATAATGACTTATCTGGCTATAATTTAGCTGGATAGGTGCCCCAATATTATAAAAGTTATAATTTAGCTGGAAAGCTTGTGAATTATCCCACTAAATGGATTTGAATATTGACTTCTAAATAGCTACCAGGGATCCTCTGTGTTTATCCCATGCCCTTTTGAATTCCAGTACCATTTTTGTCTTCATGACCTCTTCCATGTATCCACAACCCTTTCTATCAAGAAATATTTCCTGACATTGTTCGTGAGTCTACCCCAATGGAGTTTTCTATCATGACCCCTAGTTCTACAGCTTTCTTTCCATCAGAAAAGGTTTTATTCTTGTGCATCATTAATACTTTTAAGGTATTTAAATGTCCGTATCATATATCTCCTATCTCTCCTCTCCTCCAGGGTATACATATTCAGGTTCTTCATTCTCATCTCATATGGATTTTGATTCAGAGCCCACACCATTTTGGCTGTCTTTCTCTGGACTGTTACAATCCTGTCTCTATCATTTTTGAGATACGGTCTCCAGAACCGAACACAGTACTCCAGGTGAGGCCTCACCAAAGACCTGTACAGACAGGAAGGGGAGACAGGATGGGTCAAAAGGTTCTTATCTGCTGACAAGTACTATGAAGTCAATATTCAGTTACTGCCTAGATTGCCAAATTAGCCAGATAAACTTATCTAGCTAACTTTGGTGGCTGTTCAGTGGTGCAGCTACATTATTGACTACAGATGGCTATCTTAAAGATAACCAGATACATTTATCCAGCTAACTTTAGGATATCTCTATGACATGACCAGAGTTAGGAAGATATGTTATCCGGCTAACTCTGACTATCTTAACTTATCCTTCTAACTTAACTCGTCCCAGAAATGACCTTGAAATACTCTAAAGTTTAGCCAGATATGTGTCCAAAATATTCAAAAGTCAGCATTTAGCTGGATATCTTGTGTGATGTCTGGCTAAATACCTCTGATTATAGACCTCATATTCAGCAGCCATCCCAGGCTATAACTTGTTAAGGAAGGACAGAGAGGACAGAAAAGGGGGAGTAGTAGCTCTTTATGTCAAAAACAATAATCAAGCAATGAACTGCAAGGAAGGTGGGGTAAAGAAGAAGCATTATGGACCATCCTAAAAAGAGAAGATGGGGCTTCCATTTTTACTGGTGTTATCTACAGACCTCCAACCCAAATGGAGGTTTGGATATGGATTGGAGCATCCCTTCTGCAAAATCTAAAAGTAGAGAGATAGTGGATGCGCTTGAAGGTGCTCTACTCAAACAAATAGTAATGGAAGCCATGAGGGAGAGTGTAATCCTTGATCTAGTGCTCACTAATGGGGATAATGTCTCTGCTGTTCAGGTAGGGGCTCACTTGAGCACTAGTGATCATTAGATGGTATGGTTCGATATCTCAAATAGGAGACAGAGAAGTCACACAAAGCCTCGAGTTTTGAATTTCACAAATACAGACTTTGTCAAAATAGGGATATAACTGGAGGAAGTAAGACTGGGAGAAAATGGATGAGGTGGAAAAACAGTGGGTCAAATTAAAAGGAGCTATTACTAAAGCAACAAATCTATATGTTAGTAAAGTAAACAAAAGTAAGAAGAAAAAGAAACCAATCTGGTTCTCTAAGTAGGTGGCTGAAAAGATTAAGGCAAAGTGAACAGCATTCAAGAAGTATAAATGATCCCAAAAAAAGGAACACAATGAAGAATATCTGTTAAAACTGAGGGAGACAAAGAAAGAAATCAGGAAAGCAAAAAGTCAAATGGAAAAAAGGATTGCCAAAGAAGTAAAGCAAGGAGACAAAAACATTTTCAGATCTATCAGAGAAAGAAGGGAGGCCAGAAGTGTTATAGTGAAACTGGAAGATAATAAGGAGCACTGTGTGGAGAAAGATGAAGAAATGGCAGAAATATTAAACAAATACTTCAGTTTGGTATTCACTAAAGAAGACCCTGGAGAAGGACCGTTGCTGGTTGACAAAACCGTAGATGGAGATGGGTAGATGAAACTCGGTTTACAGAAGAGAATATATAGAAGGAGCTAATTAAACTGAAAGTGGACAAGGCCATGGGGCCAGTTGAGGTTCATCCCAGGATACTGAAGGAGCTCAGAGATGTGCTTGTGGGTCTGCAGCATGACCTGTTCAATAGATCCCTGGAAATTGGAGTGGTGCAGAGTGATTGGAGAAGTGCAGTGGTGGTCCTGCTTCACAAGAGTGGGAGCAGAGAGGAGGCTGTAAACTACAGTCTGGTTAGCCTCACCTCGGTGGTGGGGAAATTAATGGAGACTTTGTTGAAGGAAAGGATAGTGAACTATCTATAGTCATGAGAATTGCTGGACCTGAAGTAGCATGGATTCACCAGGGGAAGTTCCTGTCAGAGAAATCTGATCGATTTTATTGATTAGTTGACTAAAGAATTGGATCGAGGAAGAGCACGCAATGTGATCTACTTGGATTTCAGCAAAGCTTCAGATATGGTTCCACATAGGAGGCTTATGAATAAAATGAGAAGCTTGGGAATGTTCACCAAGGTGGTGGCATGGATTACAAACTAGCTGATGGAAGGAAGACAGTGTGTGATGGAAAATGGAACCTGCTCTGAAGAGAGAACAGTGTTAAGCAAAGTGCCACAAAGATCGGTGTTGGGACCGGATCTGTTCAATATCTTTGTGAGCGAGATTGCGGAAGGGATAGATGGTAAAATTTGTCTATTTGCAGATGAAACTAAGATATGCAACAGAATGGTCATACCAGAAGGAGTAGAGAGAATGAGACATAATTTAAGGAAGCTTGAACAGTGGTCAAAGATATGGCAGCTAGGATTCAATGCCAAGAAGTGCAGAGTCTTTCATGTGGAGTGCGGTAATCCAAAAGAGCTGTATGTGATAGCAAGTGAAAGGTTGTTGTGCATGGACCACAAAAGGGACCTTGGGGTGATAGTGTCTAGCAATCTGAAGACAGCAAAGCAATGTGAAAAGGCGATAGGTAAAGCCAGAAGAATGCTGGGCTGCATAGAGAGAGGAATAACCAGTAAACAAAAATGGAGGTGATAATCCCCTTGTACAGGTCCTTGATGAGGCCTCACCTGGAGTACTGAGCTCAGTTCTGGAGACCGTATCTCAAAAGGGTCAGAGACAGGATGGAGGCGGTCCAGAGAAGGGCGACCAAAATAGTGTGTGGGGGTGGGGGGCGCCATCAAATGACTTATGAGGAGAGTTTGAGGGACCTAAATATGTTATGTATAGCTAGAAGAGAGGAGGTACAGGGGAGATATGATACAGACCTTCAGATACCTTAAAGGTTTTAATGGCGAGGGTGATGGTTGACTGGAATGCCCTTCCAGAGGAGGTGGTGAAGACAAAAAAGGTGAAAGAATTCAAAGAGGCATGGGATAAACATTGTGCATTCCTAGGATGGAAATCAAGAAAAAAGTGCATGGGAATAACTTACTAGTGTGGTGGTCACCACTCTTAGCCAATAAGCCTTTATACTGTTGAAGCAACTCCAACATTGCTCTCTGCTTCAATGACAGGGGTAAAAAAGGAAAAGTTGAATTGAATTCAGACAGGAACCAACAAGGACCCTGACTTTTATGGTCTGAGGAAACAAATAAACATGGGGCTAACTTGCTGATGTGGCTGTTACTACCCTTAACCAATAAGCCTGATACTTCTGATGCAACTCCAACATTGTTCTCTGCTTCAACGGCAAGAGATAACAGGAAATTGGACTCAGAGAGCAACCAACAAGGGCCCTGACTTTGATGGTCTGGGAAACTGATAAGCATGGGGGTGACCTGTACAGTGCAGTAGATACTACCATAAGCATGCTGGGAAGACTGGACCATTTGGCATTTGGTCCTTTTCTGCCATCATTTCTAGTTTCTATTTATTATATTACCATGTTTCTCCATTCATCTCACCATTCAGAGTGGAACTTGCAATTTACTGCTCTTGTCTGCATCACAAATAAATTAATAATTGGAGCAAAGGCAGCTGACATTTGATGCTGTGCTTCTATCACATCAAAGCTTCTTACTCTAGTTCAGTTTGGAAACATGAAAAAAGCATATAACATATCAAGTGAACCATCAGTGTGAATCCATGAAAAGATTAGATTGGATTGTTTTGATTTGCTACCTTGCAAGTAATGTAATTAATTAAATAATAAATTGAAATTGTACTGAATTTTGAGAACAATTATATTTGTATAATCAGTTAATCACACTTTAGATGCTTGCTTATTCAAATACATGGAAAACAGTATCCTATTTTATTTGTAGAGCTGTTACAATAGATTTTATTTCATCCCTATCAATTCTTAAAAATGAATTTGAATAAGCTTCTTTCCTATACAACCCCCCCCCCCCCCAACTATTCAAACTCTTATTTAAGGCCTATATTAGCAGATGTATTTTTGATTGATTATTTTCTTTACCTTTTGCTAATTTATTTTTTCCAGAAGGGAGCCTTTGTTCATTTTTAAATATTATTTTATTTGAATCCTCCTGTTTCAGCAAGTACCTAATGTGGTAGTTGATTTTTTTTTTTTTTGTGCAGCTACTAAATGGAGGCTTTACTACAAGCAGTATACCTACATTTTTGCCCTTCTGTGTAGTGATCATACATATCTACTATGCACTGTATATGTCTTTCAAATAATGACTGTATGGCATAGGGAAGGAAATGATACACCAAAACTAAATGCAATCACTATCAACACTAACACAGAAGAATAAAAAAACAATTGTGGTTGTAATATTAGGCTTTTTATCTTTGTTTCCTTCTCCATGAGTTTGTGCATGTGTTTCTTCATTTGGCTATATGCAATATCTTCTATCACGAGCAAAGTATTGTGGTTACTGTGTTAGTACCCACAGATATGTAGAAATAGGGTCAACAAACAAATTATAGGTAATACTTTTGTATTGGGCTAAATATATCTGTCCAATCACCAAACAGAGCATTCAACCTAAATTCAAATTTCGCTTAAGTGTAATCCACAACCTCAAACAATTATAACGAAGACACAGATACTTCAAATATGCTGCGAATGGGACCTTCATAACACCCAATCATGCAGATAAATTTTCAGCACAAAATGCCCAGTTCATCTGTCATCAGTCCATCATTTTTACATACAGTGTCCCTCTGTTATATTGTTTTAATTTTTTAAATGTAAAATAAAATTAAATGGGCAACTTCCCTTAGTTGTTGGAAGACCCGGCAGCAGCCAAAATCGGCTTTCTTAATGACACGGACTTCACTCAGATTTGCGCCCCTGATGCAGTTTTTTGTAAAAAAAACATAATGTTATGTCAGGTGCATTGAAAACTGCTGCTGCTGCCAGGACTTCCAACAACTAAGGGAAGTTGCCTATTTAATTTTATTTTGCATTTAAAAAATTAAAACAATATAACAGAGGGACACTATGTAAAAATGATGGACCGATAATTACAGAAGACATGGGCATTTCGTGCTGAAAACTTATCTGCATGTACGGGTGTAACAATTGTTTGAGGTTGTGAATTACAATTAAGCAAAATTTGAATTTAAGTTGAATGCGCTGTTTGGTGAGTGGACACTTTGGGTTTGTATTCACAGTACTTGACTCTCTTTTTCCTTTTGTGGATACTAAATATATCTGTGACAAGCGCAGTTACAGTGGTTTAAATGGTACAGAGTCATCTAGATCTTAGGCTACCTGCATATGCCATTACAGCTCAGTAAAGGGAAGATGGGAGTGTGGGGAGAGAATGCCAGAGGTGATGAAACAATAAAACTTTGCAGTGAAAGGGCCTATATCTGATAATGGGTGAGACAGCCAATTTCCTTACTGAGTCCATTTCTCTGTATTTCAAAGTGCTTGATCATCTTAATTTCAAATGTTTTCCTTTCTTGTGCACTCCTAAATTTCCTTATAAGTACCTTGATTATGAGGTCATTAAGTGAGTGCTCTCCCTTTGAGAAGTGTTCATCTACTGAGCTGTCACGTTGTTTTTCTCTAATGTTTTATGTTATGTCTATGAAGACTGATTCTTGTCCTTAATTTTTGGTTTGTCTCAGCAGTGTAGAATTCTTCTTCACACTTGTTTGTACTGTATTTATTTATTTGTTCATAGACATTTGATATTCCTACTTTTTCCACAGGTGGCCTCAAGGGGGATTACAAAACAAGTTTTAATGAATGGTTACAATACATTGGTTGAGGGTCCTCTTTTTTTTGGTCCTATTTAATTCCTAATGTTTCTAAGACACCTTTGTACATTTTTACAGACAATGGAAGTCTCAGTCTGCAGTACATTCATACAATTTTCTTTTGGTTATACACTTTCCATCTCTTGTACCTGTCGGCTTCTAAGCTCAACTGGAACCAACCTGTACCAAGCCATTTTATCATGTCTTTATTCACATTAGGGCTGATGTAATAAGCCACACTGAGCTAAAACGTGGGGTTTTATTCAGGTTTTAGCATGGGTTTTTTGGCGTTAACCTTACAGCAGGTATGTAATATGGGTTTTAGTGCCAAAAAATCCCACACTAAAAAAACCCATGGTATGATTAGCATGGGTACATGCAAATCCCATGTAAGAAAAGGCATTAGCTATTCCCCAGCAATGCAGGGTGGTACATGAAAGGGCAGACAGCTTAAAGCACATTTTCTTAATTCTAGAAATTTAACTCCAAGGTCAGAGCAGGAGTAAAACTTAACTCACGTTTCTGGTAGCCATGTTATACTATTGCTGAGCCCATTATGGTAGTGTCTTGGTACTTCTACTAGACTGGGACAGCAATACAATAACGTTGGCATCAGAAATGTGAGTTCACTCCATCTAGGACCCAGGAGTTTAATTTCTATTGAAAGCTCTCGGGGTGGGTACCTACCTACAGCTGAAGAGTGCACTGGCACTGTGCATCCTGACTTTGGTGTATTGGTTAACTGTAGATGCCTACCACAGGGAGCTTACACTTTGTTCAGCTAGCTATAAGGGCCAACTCCAGAGAGCAAATTCTTGCATCCAAGGCCATTTCGGCAAGGAATGGCAAGAGAAATCAAAGCATGTGCTCTCTTTGGCAGGCTACAGCTAGCTTAAGAAAGCATAAACTCTCCGGGGGGGGGCGTGCCAACAGCTGTACAGGATGCTAGAGAGGCATGCACAGCACCAAAGTGCATAATGTTCAGCTGAAGGTACCTGCCCCAGAAAGCTTATGCATTGCATGTGAGATTGGTGCTGTGTATCCAGGGTTCGCTTTGTCAATAGGCACACTAGGCCTGTGCCTAGGGCAGCAGAAATGTGTGTGTGGGGGGAGGTGGGGGGGCAGCAGCCTGGCTGAAGAATTGCTGTCTTTCAGCTGCAGGGATGTGCATTCATTTAATTTGTTTTCATTTTTTAGTGATATTAAATCTGGATTTTAAAAGGGCTACGCGCGTAAATTTCAGGGTTTACATGTGTGGCCGGGCCTTGCGAACCACACGCATTTTATAATGGGCCCAGTCATGCGCGTAAATCCCGGTATGCGCAGAAGTGCCAGCCAAGGGAAAAGGGGTGGGCCAGGGGATGTGGTGGGTGGGGAGGGGTGGAGCAGGATAGCGGCATTAGGCCCTGTCCCAGGTAAGCGCGCACCAGCAGCCCACCGGCATGCGGAACTTACGTCTGCTCATTAGAGCACGTAAGTAAAAAGACAAAACAATTTAGAAAAGTTAGGGAGGGTCTAGGGGTCAGGGAAGAGAGGGGAAAAGCTAGGACAGCCAGGTGGGGGTAGTGGACTGAGAGGGAACTGGGAAAAAGGTAAATCGCGTCGCCGTGCGCAATTTTAAAAATCCCCCCATGCGCAGAAGAGCCCACCCGCCCGCACATGTGCGTGCGGATATTAAAATCCAGCGCACATGTGTGCGTGGGAACCGGATTTTATAACATGCGCGCGCCATGTGCATGTTATAAAATCAGCATGTCCATGTATGCGCTCCAGGAATCGTGTGCACATTGAATCCACCACTTAATTAAAACAATGCACAAAACTAATTTTAAAATGAAACGAACAGAAAAGAAAACCCAAAACTTTTCTGGTTGCATACCTCTATTCAATTGTGCTGAATTTCTCTCAGAAGAGAATAGCCCTCTGTTTCCTGATCCATCCTCTTCTCTCCAGGCAAGTAACAGGAGAATCATTTTGGGGAGATTAGCAGGGGCTGAATAGAGATCATTACAGGGTGGGAAGAGAGGCTGGGAGATGAGAGGAGGATCAGCTGGAGGATGTATGTCTGTGTGTGAGAGAGAGGGGACCAAGGGTAGGGGCAGTGTTTATGTGACAGAGAAGGGATTAGTGCCAAATATGTATGTGTATGTCTCATTGGGTAGGAATCAAGAGAGGGGGATGAAGGAGGAGCAGAACCGGAGCATAGTAGGGATACCTCCCTCCTCACCCCCCACCCCACCCCACTGCAATTCAAATCCTTCCTCCCTTGATCTTGGATTATATCCCCCATATCCTGGAACCTCTCTTTCCTCTGTTCCACCTGTCCCTTCTCAGATCCTGCAACCCACTCCCTAATCCTTCCTCCTGCCCCTTCCCCTTCCTCAATCCAAGAAACTCCCTCCTCTTCCTCTTCCCCATCCCAAATTCCTAATCTTCCAACCAACCTATCCCTAGTCCTCTATCTTCCTCCTCACCCCTTTCCTGATCCTCCTCCCTTCCTCTCCCTAACCCTGAGGTCCTCTCTGTGTACTGATACTTGAGTTCACTTTTCTTTACCCATTAAAAATAAAATAAATGATGCTAATAACTATAGTCTAAAACTAATTTATTTGTATAATGTAATATAAAAGATGTAAATATTTGCCAATTAGCTGCCACAGGAAACTAGGGGATGGTGCCTTAGACTTTCTGCTCCCTGTTGTCCAACCTACGGCGGGGTGGGGGTGGAAAGAGGGTGTCAGGGGACAACCTCACCAACAGTGCCTAGGAGCACCAAAAATCCTAAATCCATCACTGTATGATCCCAATTTGTAGTCACATTCTCTCATCAAGGCCATTTTAACAAGGAATGGCAAGTTCAATAAAAAAAAATACTCTCTGGGGAAGGCACCTATGGCTAGATGAACAATGCCAAAGTGGTAACTTTCAAAATGACGCATGCATGTACATGTGTGCGCATTTGCTGGCGCATGCACATGGATGCGCCGATTTTATAACATGCGTCCTACCTTTGCAGCACCCACGGTTGACAAAACGTTTATTACCCCCATACCTTGGTCAGATCATTATCTTATACAATTTGAGTTAGTATTGAATACTGTTATTTGCCCTCACAACAATGACAAGGTTATCATGAAATGTAAGTTTATACCTTCAGAGACATTTACTGACACTTTAATAACTAAGTTCTCTCAGGTAACTACTTCCTCAGTTACTTCCAGCAGCCCCCGCCGGCGAGGGTGCATGAACGCACGCCGTGACCTGAGCGCCCAGCTGGACGTCTGAGGTCACGGCGTGCGCTCATGGCAGCGAAGGTACATGAATGCACGCTGTGATCTGAGCGCCCGGCTGGACGTCCGAGGTCACGGCGTGCGCTCATTCACCAACGCCGGCGAAGGCTGCTGGAAGCCACCTCACATGGGGAGCGCCCGATCCGCCCCGGGCTGCTGGAGCCGCTCTCACCGCCGGCTGCCCCCGGGAGGAGGGGAGAGAGGACTGGGGCTGCTCCGGAGACCGGCACCCATGGATAGGCCAGGGCAGGTGAGCGGGGGCTGGGGGAAACTTTGCCCAATCCTGTTGAGTGCAGGTTTTATCAAGCACAACAATGCTCCACCACCCTGGGTTTGAAAGTTATTTTTCAGAATACTGTTCGCATTGCAGTGGAAAGGAGAATGCATTGACATAGCGGAGAAAGGAACTGGGACGCTTAAAAAAATCTTTCGTCCTTCCAGTGATGGGATTAGTTGCGATCTGAAGAGTGGCTTTCCCGGTGCGTTGGATTTAAGGTTGGGCAGGCAAGAGTTTAGGTTATGCTTGGAAACAACAGGTCCTTCCTAATACGTTTTTCTTTTGGTCTGATTTGATTATATTTTTTTCCCCTAGGGGAATTGTCTTGCTAAATCATGACCCTTGCTGTTAATGGCCGGCTGATACTTCTCTGATCCTTTTCTTTTGCTTAAAGTTGGGATCCACTTCCTGGTACCTGTCATTTCAAATGTCATTTGAAATGACATTTGAAATTACAGATACCAGTGCACCCAGGATACTGTATAGGCGCTGTATAGCGCTCTATACAGTAAAATGGATTGCGCTTCATGGACGCTTCTTGGACGCGCTTTAGACGTGGCTTGCATGTGCATGCCATTTAAATACCGTATCGAGCGGTATGTGATCCGAACTGTGCGTGCGGCAAACGAGCAGACGCCCGGCACTGCCGCACTTTTTCTACCGCGTCCTTACTGTATCGGCCTGTTATTTGGTAGAGTTCTGGAACTCTACCATTGTGTCCACTCTGAATTCAATAGCTCCTTTGAGGAAAATCACCCAAAATAATATTAAGATTAAGGCTTCTTGGTATACCAACGCATTATATGCCCTAAAAACTTTACTTAGAGCTAAAGAACATCAGTGGCGACGTAAAAAATCTCCTGATACAAAAAACGCTTACTATAAAACTTTAAGACAATATAATAGGGAAATTAATAAAGCCAAGAAAACATTTTTTGCTAAGAAAATTGCAGATGCAAAGGGCAATCCCAGTACACTGTTCCACATAATAAAAACTCTTACTACGTTAAACCCACTTAATGCTACTACTGATGGATCTAATATGTGTAATAAAATTGCCACCTATTTTAAATCTAAAGTTGATACTATTTCTAAAGAATTTCTTCAGTTACCTTATCCTACCTTCAAAATTCCTTCCTCAGCTGTTAATTGGTCGGATTTCTCCCCAGTAACAGAATCAACTTTTATAAACATTATTCAGAAACAGAAAATATCTAATTCTCCTCTAAACCCTTGTTCCGGTGTGCTATTTAAATCTTTGGGCCCTTTAGTTAGTAACTTTCTATGCAATTTAATCAATCATTCTCTTTGTGAAGGTTTTTTCCCAGATAGCTTGAAACAAACTGCTATCCTACCGATTCCTAAAAACAGATCTAAAAATCTCTTAGATGTCACTAACCTGAGACCTATTGCCCTTATGGCAATAGGCTTTAGCGAAACTTATAGAATGGTAGTACTACTGCTTTAGCGAGGCTTTAGCGAAACTTATAGAATCGGTAGTACTACTTCAATTATCAGATTTCCTAGCAGACCATGTTATATTGCATCCAGGCCAGCATGGCTTTCGTAAGGGCCACTCAACTGAAACCCTACTTCTCTCTTGTTTTGACACCTTACATCATGGTTTCGATGCCAATACTGATTTCATACTGGTCTGCTTGGACATCTCAGCTGCGTTTGATATGCTAGACCATCAAATACTCCTATCAGGTCTACAATCATTATGTATCTCAGGTACGGTCTTAAAATGGTTTCAATCTTATTTAGACAATCGTTCTCAGCAAATTTTCTTATTAAATCAATCATCTGTCCAATATTCTGTTTCTACAGGTGTTCCTCAAGGATCTTCACTATCTCCGATCCTGTTCAATATGGGGCGGATTTTAAATGCCCTGCGCACGTAAATCCGGCCGAATTTACGTGTGCAGGGCCCTCGCGCGCCGGCGCACCTATTTTGCATAGGTCGCCGGCGCGCACAGAGCCCCGGGACACGCGTAAAAGGGGCGTGTCGGGGGCGTGCCTGGAGCGACGTGGCGTTTTGGGGGCGGCAACGCGGGCGTGGTTTCGGCCCGGGGGTGTTCCGGGGGTGTGGCCAGAAATCGGAGCGGCCTCGGAGGGAACAGGCAGCACGCGCTGGGCTCGGTGCGCACAAGTTGCACAAATGTGCACCCCCTTGCACGCGCTGACCCCGGATTTTATAAGATACGTGCGGCTACGTGCGTATCTTATAAAATCCAGCGTACTTTTGTTTGCGCCTGGTGCGAGAACAAAAGTACGCGATCGTGCAAATTTTTAAAATCTACCCCTATATATCTCCTACCATTGTGTCACATTCTTGCTGCTCTAAACATTCAGTTTCGCATTTATGCAGATGATATTCAATTTTTCGTCCCATATAACAATTCATGGTCTGACACCCTTTCAACCATAGTACTATATTTATCTACAATTAGTACTTGGCTCTCTCATAATAGATTAAAATTGAATCCAGCCAAAACCGAATTACTCCATTTAACTTCTGCATCTTGTTCTACCATTGGCCCCCTTCTCATCTACTTTTCAACGGTACTTCTATCCCAATTCAAAACAATGTCACTAGTCTAGGCATTATCATCAATTCCAACTTATCTATGATAAAGCATATTTCTATGATCATCAAAAAATCCTTTTTTAAATTTCAACTACTGAAACGTTTACGTCCCTGCTGTTTTTACAAGATTTCCGGACAGTATTGCAAACGCTAATATTCTCGGGTTTAGACTATTGTAATGCCCTTTACATCGACTTACCTGATTCTTCACTGCACCCGCTACAATTAGTGCAAAACACAGCAGCTAGAATACTAGTCAGTTCAACTCGCAGGAACCATATCTCTCCAATACTTTGCTCCCTTCATTGGCTTCCTATAAAATTTAGAATTATGTACAAAATATTAACAATTATTCACTCCCTCATCTATAACACTTCTTCTACCCCGCTTTTTACAACCCTACGTATCTACAAACCATCTAGAGAATTACGATCCCTATCAAAAAATCTTATAGACGTACCCACAGTTAAATTAGCCAGGCTCGAATTTACACTTAAGAGAGCATTTTCTGTGGCTGGCTCTTACATGTGGAATTCCTTACCAGATACCCTGCAACTTATGTCATCTATGCAACAATTTAAGAAACACTTAAAAACTTATCTGTTTCAAAAAGCCTTTAACATTTCTTCTCCAAACTGATTTTCTATAAATTACTTTCACAAACATTATCAGGATCCTACACTATTGTTTATTGGACATTCACTGTGCTCCTATCCTTTGCCTTTCCCTACCCCCCCCCCACCTTATCTCTCCCTTATCCCCCCCCCCCTTCCTTCTTCTCCCATCATACTGTTTGAATTAAGCCTGAGTTATATTACTCATAACTCCCGTGAGACGCTCCTTGTTTGTTTTACTGTGATTGTCTTTTTAATTTTGTTTAAGATTGTTGTTTTTATTTTTGATGAGTTTCTTAGATTATACATGTCTTAACTCTGTAAACCGTTTTGACTAAATTTTTATTTGTAAAAGTGGTATACAAACATTTTTAAATAAAATAAACATGTAATAAAATCAGCTACCCGCATGTACATGTGCGCACATTTTATATCGCCGTGTGCATATGTGTGCGAATGCCGTCTCGAGCGCTTAAGTGGAGTGGATTTTAATAGATGCGTGCAGCGATGCCAGTACCCGTTTCCCAGACCATTCCCAGTTTACTCAGTTAACGTATAGGACTTGCATACTCCCCTAGCTAGCCTGCTTTTCTTTTCCATTCCCTGCTCCAACCCTTAAAACTCCACTGACTAGGCAAGATTTTTTAATTTTCCTACTTACCCTCCATCCACAGCTGAAATAAAGATACGCGGAGAGGGACCCCGGTGCGCTTGTGTGTGTATGAGTTACACGCAGGTGTCATCAGGAAAATCAGGAATGCTTTTGCTTCACCCAGACCATGCCCATGCCCCATCCCTTTTTTGCAAAATATTTTTTATCCGCGTACTGGGAGATATGCGCATGGCTGCGGGCCTTTTAAAATCTGCGTGGCCTGCGCACTTCTGAGTCACACGTGTAACTCCCAGTTTGCCACACGCAAGCATTTGAAAATCTACTTCATAGGCTGTCTGGATGTACACCAACAGCTGAAGAGGATACCCTCTAGCACTGTGTGCTTACTATCCAGCTGTTGTGGAAAGGAAAACCTGTGACTGGTGCCTGCCTTAGAGAGCTTACATTAGAAATTTAATTCCTGGGTCTGAGGTGTAGTAAAAGCATATTTTTGTTGGCCAATATTCTCTCTTCTTGTGCCTTGTGTGGTATTCCACCTCAGACCAAGTATTGAATGTAAATACTCTGGGGATAGAACCTACACCTGAACAATTTGTAATCTCTCTCGTGCTGGTACCTATAGGTTAACAGCATGAGATAGGTAGAAAAAAATGTATTTACCTGTGCCCCAGATTATGGGCCTGATATGTCTTCTGCATCCTCTCCTGGGCAGTAATTGGCCCAATGTTTGGACTGTGGAAAAGCTGGCCCAATTTGTTGTCAGGAAGCCTGATGTCTATGGGAGCCTGCCACATTATTTTTTTGGCCTGGAAGCAGGGAAACTGATGCTGCCTCAGTGGCTTCATGCCGCAATACAAAAATTTGAAAGCGGAAGAGTGCTGCATGTGGAGAAAGGTAGGCCTTGCGTTGGGAACCAAAGCGAGTGGCCAGTGAATGCTGCGACTGTTCTGAGACTTCCCTGACGCTCTGGAGTTGCCGAGAAGTGCTGGAGGTGCCACGGGAGTGTGGGAGCTCCTGGCGGCACAAACTAGTGAGGTGCGCCACATGCATGGCTTGTATGAATGCTGTCACCACTCTGGGTCTCCAATACTGATGCTGGGTCCTGCCATAAATAAATAAATAAATAAATATCGTGCCATTGCAGAAATGGCTCCAATTAGCAGTGGAAGCTTTGAGAAAGCTGCCACTGTGGATAAAGAGAGTGAGCATGGTGCCAGGAATCTTAGGCAAGCTCCCAGTGCATACTGAGGTGCAGGTCCTGCTGATATCATCAATGATGACAATGGGTGGCCGGAACAGTTCCTGAAGGCAATTTTAAAGTCAAAAACAGTGAAATTAAGAATTTTAAATTTTAAAACATGGTGATTTGGGTGGGCAGCAGGTGGGGAGGCCACTACCTAAGTTATGAGATCCAAAATGCACATTAATGTACCTGGTGCCATGGGGGAGTAAAGCAGCATAAAAACCAATACATTTTATATATTTGTGGGTAATGGTCAAGTGGGAGAGCCTTATTAATCTGGTTCATGTCAGAATTTAGTCCTAAAAATATTTAGTTTTAAAGATATCTCACACATTTCAAAAAGAGGTCTCTGGAGACCATAAAATGGCTTATAAACACCAGGAAAAATATGTTTGAGGGTGGTGACCACCTGGGAAGTAGTTAGGAATCCTTAATTTAGCCATTAGTTTGACTTAAAATGTTCTAATTTTAAATATGGGAATAGAGTTTTTTCCAGAGGGCATGTCCAATGATTTCTCTGACAATAGGGTGCCCTGGGGAGTGTGTGAATGGGAATGGATGAGTTTGGAGTGATTCTTTATTTGAGTACATTCATTTTATTTTATTTTGAATTTTGATCCTTTCAATCAAAGAAAATAAGGTCTGTCAGTTAAAGAAATGGGGAAACGGTAGTCAAGAAAGCTGTATCCCAGGAAAAGTCACAACAATGGAATATTACCAGAAGCTAGGATGCTGAAGAGTCAGGGTATTATATTTCCATTTAGTCAAAGCACAATTAACTTTAAGCTATTTTATTAAATTGTAGAAAACTTAAATATTATAAAAAATATTTCTATTCCCTGTGCTTGTAATCCAAATGATTTAAATTCAAATATACGGTATGATCTTATATGGCCAAAGGAGATAGAACAAGTCCTCTTTTATAAACTGACATCACCAAAAGTGTGAATCTTCTATATGAAACTGCTGTATGTGTGACAGTTTAAAATCCTAGAGGCAGAGCTGAGCAGAATTTCAGAGGGAAAGGAACTGCATTGCCTCTTATCACACTGAGGCCTAGTAAAAAGCAGAAAACCTAGAAAAATATCTAGGGAATACTTATTGGTGTGTGATTCAGTGAATATGGCTTTATTAATTAATATAAAGACTTGACTAAAGGTAGGAAGAATATTTGTTAATATAAAGTAATATTTAAATAAGCTGACATAATATTTTTGATAGCCTATAATTTGAATGAAAAGTAAATGAGAAGTAATAAGGAAAGTTTACACTAAAGCTTATTATTTATAAGTAATTATTTGATGAAAGATTTGTATAAAACTGATATAAATAAATCAGTTTCCTGCTGTATAAGGGGTATAAAACTGACGTAGATATGCCACTTCCTCTCAGTATGAACCATTTATTATATGGTAAAGTAGAAAAACTCTAATTATATTTACGACACAAGAATAATTACATTAAACAAGATCCAAATATAATTGACTCTAAATAATAGGGGGGTGAAATGTAATTGTGAATGTTTGTGAAGAAAGGATATTTAAGTAAACTCAGATTCTATACTGTATTTATTGCTATCCTTGCTGGAATATCCTGCTGATTGATATGTCAGATAACCTATACACTAAGGGCCAGATTTTCAAAAGCCTACGCGCGGTGGGCCTATTTTAAAAAGGCCTGGCCACACGCGTAAGTTCCGGGGCCGAAGAAAAGGAGTGGGGCGGTCCGGGGGTGGGGCAGGGCTCAAGGTCCCCGGCACAGCGGGCATTTGCCACTGTGCCGGAGGATTGCGTGCCGGCAGGGTGCTGGTGCACACAACCTGCGCCTGCCCCGGGGAGGCGCAAGAGCTAAGACAGAAATTTTGGGGGGGGGGGCTAGGTTAGGGCTAGGGGGAGGGTAGGTTAGGGGAAGGGGCAGAAAGGTTAGATTAAGGGGAAGGGAAGTTCCCTCCCAGGCTGTTCCTAAATTGGAGCGGCCTGGGAGGGAATGGGGGAAGGCCGCGGGCGTCAGTGCGCAGAAGTTGCACTAATGTGCACCTCCTTGCGTGCGCCGACCCCCGATTTTATAACATGCATGCACCTGCGCGCACATGTTATGAAATCGGGCATCCATGTGAGCGCGCCAGGTAGCACGCGCACATGGACGCATGCGCGCAGGTCTTAAAATCTACCCCTAAGGTGTTAATTTTTATAAGGATTAAGAGGTGTAAATGTAACTACTATAATAGCAATTTTCAAAAGCTATTTACATGTGTAAAGTACATTTGCATGGGTAACTCCTATGGACAATTCAATGGCAACTTTCAAAAGCATACTTATTTGTTTATTTTATTTATTTATTGCTTTTCTATACTGACGTTCGTTGACACATCACATCGGTTTACAGGGAACCAAAAGGAACAAAAAAATGGTATCAGAAAAGGAATTACATCTCAAAATTCAAACACTCAAGGTTTCAAACAACAGTTGAATTATAGAGGGAAAGAATAGTATGACAATGAATAGATAACAGAGAGTAACTATTAGTAGGATTAACTTATATAAAACAATACAATTAACTTATAAATAACAATACAATGGTATAAGGAGACTGGGTAAAATGGCTTTTATAGATTGGCTCGTGTTTGTAGGGTTTGTCGTAGGAGAGGGTGGGTGATAGGGGTAAGCCTGCTTGAACAACCAGGTTTTTAATTTTTTTTTTAAAGTGTATGGGTTGTGCTCAAGTCTTAATTCTTGGGGCATAGAGTTCCAGATGGAAGGACCAGCAAGTGATCGAGATCGTTCACGGGTGGAAGTAAGGTGTGCTAATTTGGGTGAGGGTATTGGGAGGGTTCCTTTATTGGTGGATCTAGTGGTTTTATATGGGTAAAGTGCATTATTACACATGTAAAACCCAGTTTAATCATGTAAATACGTTTGAAAATCAGGCCCTAAGATGGAAACTTTTAAACCCCTGCACAGGCACACATGTGCCGCATCCAGGGACACGTCTATTTTATAACATACATGTGTATATGCACATGTTATAAAATAGGTTGATCGCGTGGCCATGTGCACGCAATTTTAAGTAGATATGCTTCTATGCGCACAAATGCCACTTCTACTGCGTAAGTGGTAGACATGGATGCCGTCACCATTACCTCTTTTCCCAGTTCATTCCCAGTTCACTCATTAAGGAATAGGACTTCCAAATGTCCTTAGTTTAATAGCCTCCCTTCTCCCCATTAGCCCTGACCTTTAAAATCCTGTTGATCTTCCTATAATTTTTTTACATCATCCATAGCAGAAGTAAAGTTACTCAGCAGGGGACTTCCGAACACACTATTCAATGTGAAATCCTGGAATGCCTGTGCCCTGCCCAGATTATGCCCATGCCCCGCTTCTTTTTTGGAATTTTTCATTTGTGCGCCTAGCGGCAAGTATGCGAGTACTCAGCAGCTTTTGAAATCCGCTTGGCACATTTCGGCCCAACTTTGGCGCACACTGGACTTTTAAAATTAATCTTTATGAGAGCAAGATTATATCATCTCCTATCTGAAATCAGATAGGGTTTTCCAATTATCTTTCGAATTTATAAGTTAGTTTTTAAAAGTACAACAAGACTTCAAAACACACTTCAGAAACACTGTATCTGGTGTTAGAACTGTTGGTGATAGGGAGGTAACATCTCATATTAATTTGGTTTGAGTCAGGTAAGTTGGTACTATCATTAAGACAATGTGATCAAGAGTTGGACCGTAAGATCCTGTTCCTGCCTATGAATGCCAGCAGAGCAAATCAGACTTGATCTGCTAGCCACCAAAGCTTCTCATCATTGGAGTTTCCCATATCCAATATCCATGATAGCTAGTTATGTAATCAAGATCTATCCCCTATCTCCAATTAAGAGAAGAAGAACAAGCAAAATGTGTACACACTCATGCATATTGGACTGTAAATATAAATATTTAGACACATACAAGAATAATAAAAAGAAAAGAGATATAGAGAAAATAAGACATTAAAATAGTTAGAAAAGTGGGAGAGAGGAGCGAGGTAGTTCCTGGCACTGTTGGACTTCAATTACCTGAATTTTTTCATCCCTCGAGCTTGGAGAGAGCTGGTGCTGCCTCGACTCTGTGGCGGCAGATTCGAGCCGCGCAGGTGACATCATCTCAAGGCCCCGGAAGAGCTATAAAAGCGGCCCCTCCTGCGGCGCGCGGCTTTGTTTGAACCCCTCTCCGAGTTGAGACTGAGAGAACTTCCGAGGTCTTGTAAGTAACTTTTAATTACATTAATCGCTCCTCAAGCCCCCATTAAACCAAGGATTTGGAAATAAAACAGAGTTACATGAAATAAGGAGATTTGAGTTAATTACTTTCAAACCATGCCTCACACCAAAAGAAAGGCACGATTGAGGGAGAATCAAACTTCAACTCCCTCAATCACTCCATCTCAGCCTCCAATTTCCTCCTTTTTCATGGCTACAACTGATAAGCCGGAGGAAGGTGCCGCAGTAGACGGAGCTTTAGAGCGAGAAGCAGGTCTACAGGCAGAAGCCATCTCTCTAAGTCCCGGCGCACCTACGACGCCCTCCCCACCTGGTATTAATATGGAAAATCTTATTGGCCCTCTCGAGTTGGATGAGGGTACAGTAGATACAGACCAAAATATGGAAAAATCATTGAGGAGTGGAGACCTTCCCATGGGGGGAAAGGAAGAAACCAGGAAAGAGTTGGAGATTATTATACATCCAAAATCTTCTGAGGTCACCATTTATATTTTATGGGATGCAATTAAAGTATTGGAGCAAGCAATTGTAAAATTAA